>NC_090212.1:16960238-17275238 GCF_033026475.1 Channa argus
AACACACACCATGCAAGGGGTTTCCAACGACCCCGAGAGGAGAGGGGTTGTACCCAATTCTTTTCAGCACATTTTCACACAAATATCCAGAACTCAGAATCAGAAATACCTGGTGAGGTCGTCATATCTGGAGATCTACAATGAGGAAATCAGAGATCTGTTGTGCAAAGATAACAATACGAAACTGGAGCTTAAAGAGAATCCAGACTTTGGGGTTTATGTTAAAGGTCTTTCTTCAGTGGTGACAAAGAATGTCAATGAGATTGAGCATGTGATGAACATTGGCAACCAGTCCAGGTCTGTGGGGTTCACAAAAATGAATGAACGCAGCTCTCGGTCCCATGCAATTTTTGTCATAACTGTGGAGTGCAGCGAAGTAGGCCCAGATGGCGAAGACCACATACGTGTTGGGAAGCTGAACATGGTTGACCTGGCTGGCAGCGAGCGCCAGAGCAAGACAGGTGCCAAAGGGAAGCGGCTGAAGGAAGCAGCCCAAATCAACCTGTCTCTCTCAGCTCTAGGGAATGTTATTTCAGCTCTCGTGGATAGGAAGAGCACCCACATCCCATACAGAGACTCCAAACTGACCCGCTTGCTCCAGGACTCACTCGGTGGCAATTCAAAGACTGTCATGATAGCCACAGTGGGGCCTTCAAACAAGAACTTTGATGAAACCCTTGCCACGCTGAGGTACGCCAGCAGGGCCAAGAACATAAAGAACAAACCTCGGATTAATGAGGACCCCAAAGATGCCCTGCTGAGGGAGTTTCAGGAAGAGATTGCACGCTTGAAAGCCCAGTTAGAGGAGCGAGGGATGGTTGCAAAGGAGAGGAGGAGGAGAAGGAATAGCAAAAGACTGAGTAAAAGTATGGCCGGTATGGAAGAGGAGATCCTGAAAGAGAGGGATGTGGATGTTTGGAAGGCTGTTGAGGAGGAATCAGAGGTGAAAAATTACACGAAAGATGCACCTAACGTCCCCGAGGTTCTGACGAGCCAGGAAAGCAGTGAGAAGTTAAAGCACGTGAATGAAAACAGAAAAAGTTTAGAGGAAATGCAGTGGGATCAAGATGCTTTGGAGAAGATCATAGAGAAGTATAAGGTACTGGGGAAGAGCAAGTGCCCTGTGCTCAAAAAGTGCAGCGTCTGATAAACGAGACACTGGTGAAACAAAGGAAATTTGCATAAATAATTTATTGTATGTCTTTGTTCACAGGCTATGGAGAGTAAGCTGTTAGTTGGAGGAAAGACTATAATTGATCACACCAATGAACAACAGAAAATACTGGAGCTGAAGAGGCAAGAAATTGCAGAACAGGTAATTAAAAGGTTATTAAAATAAACAAAACAACAGTAATGTTTTCTGATTTTTCGTACCCAACACCACTCATTAAAAAACACACTTTTATTACTTTCCTGCTCATTTTGATAAAATTATAGTTTTTTGAACTTGGAAGGAGGACGTTTTGAAAATTACCTTCATTTGAAGGATATAGCATATACACTTAAGATTACTGACCTTTTAATATTTATGTTACTTGCAGATAAGAGGAGAGCGAGAGATTCAGCAGCAGATGATGCTGCAGGAGGAGGAGACACTAGAAATGAAAGAAACATTCTCCTCTCTGCAGCAGGAGGTAGAACTAAAGACAAAGAAGCTGAAGAGGGTAAGATGACTCACCACATGATATTTCCCAATGCCATCAACACAAAGCAGTTACCCGTCATTTAATCACTTAATCTTATTTGCAAATAAGACTCGCTAGGAGAGGGAATGTGGGTGAGTCCAGATTTCTCTGTGTGAAGCCACTTTTACTTCATAGTTCTTTAGGACTAATTTAATTTCTCATTGCTTGTTGGCAGAGAACATTTTTCTACTGCTCCACTGAGTGGCTTCTCCGTATTCTGGTTTAGGATATTAAGCTTTTCTAGTAGCAAGAGGAAATCAGTTACTGATTGGTCTATGTTCTGTTCAGTTGTATAGCAAACTCCAGCAGGTGAAGGGGGAGATAAAAGATGTGATCGATGAGCACATCACAACCAGACAGGAGCTTGACCAGACTCTGAATGAACTCACCAGAGAACTAAAGTACAAGTAAGTGCACTGCCTACATTATCAGTACACATGACAGCGTATGAGCTCATTTGGGTCTTTTGCAATATGAAGCTTTGTTTTTCTTATTTCAACATAATAATGTCCCCGCCTATATTTTGACTTCCCGCATCACACTTGGGTTTAAAGTATTCTTTCATATTCCCTTGATGAGAATAAAGATCTTACCAACTCATTATTGTATCATGACAACGATTATGACAAGTGCTTTGAGGGCAGGTGTGGCTCAGTTGGTAAAGAAGCCATCCACTAGCCCCAGGGTTAGTGGTTCATTTCCTGGTTCCTCCAGTCCACGTGCTAAAGAGTCCTTCGGTGAGACACTGAACCTTAAGTAGCTTATATGTGTTACTTGTAATTTGCTTTGGATAAAAGCATCTGCTAACTGGCTAAATGTAAAAGCAGACCTCATCATATTGAGATGTTTTTTCACTATGACCATTATTTAATTGATTAAATATAGGCATTTAAAGTCGTAAAATATTATACAGCATAGACCTCCTCCCACTAGTTTTAATACAAACAGACAATAGTATAATGTATTTTTGGATTCGGTAGCACAGCAGGGGGCATGTGGTAATACATTTTAATTCAAAATTTAAATATTCATCGCATCAACTAAAGCATCACTTGGCACGGCATTTCTTTATTTGAATGGTTTGTGTAACAACACCCAAAGTAATGCTTCTTCAGGTTGGCTGGCACATACATTAAACGCAAGGCAGCTTGTTGTTATTCAAGATAAACTGCAGTGTAGCACTGTATTTCTGACTGCAACTACTGTACATTATTAATATTATTATTATTTTTTATTTATTCATATGAGCACTACAAACAGGAGGATATAAGGTGGGGGAGGGCTCTATAAAATTTGGGTGGGATGGCATTGTTCAAATATCTGCTCCAATTATTGCATGACTATTTACTGTGTGTACTAATACAAGACGAGATCACTTCTTTTCTTTTCTTTGTTTATAGTATTAGTGAAATTCTTAAGCTGACCTAAGTTGACACATTATTGTACTTACACATTGCAGATATCTCTTAATTGAGAATTTTATACCTCCCGAGGAAAAGAACAAGATTGTGAACAGGCTGCACTTTGACAGTGAGGAGGATCAGTGGAGACTCCAGCCGGTCATTCCATCAGAGAGGTGTGTAAATTCATTTTGCACCGCTGACTTAAGATACCGTGAGTGGCGCATTAACCTTAAAAACAAATGGTAAACCAGCACTGGATCTCACATGGTACAAAACAGCTCTAGAGGGTGAAATCCATCACTGAAGCAGCAGAGATTCTAGTTTGTACAATTAGCTACCCAAGGAAACTGCAGCATAAACATTCCCTCTGTTGTAGCTATGACAGCTAATGTACCTTTATATATGCCTGCACATTTTCACTGTAAGGGCTGCCAGGCAACATTCTAGGAAATGTAGGCAATAAGAAAAGATATAAACAGACAAGCTAACCGAAGTTGTGTCAAGCTGTATTTGCCATTTGGATGTTTTGTTTTATAAGCGCCTTTCCATTTATTTTATTGGCAAATGTTTTTTTGTCGTTGTTGTTGTTGCTCAGTGGCTGCCAGTGTCTTTTGATGCTATCACTAGGGGGCACCAATCCTTGAACTTTCCAAGAGCAGACTAGCCTTAGGTGCAATAGATAATTTATGAAATCTGCTGTTCAAAGAAACATTTTATATATCTTGATATAGTTATCCGGGGCTTTTTTATGCAAAGAGAACAAGGTGCTTTGGCCTTCTAAGTGTTTTTCCTTTTGAGACAGTAGAAAAACTGACTAAAAGATGGCACATGAGATAAAACACAATGATTGTCTTAGTGGACGTTGATTGGTTGACCATAAATGGGGCACATGGGTCTCCAGAGGTTTGCTTCTCAGCCAAGCACAACTGCAATTAATAGAATCCAAATTCTTCTTTACTCGTGTCTGTATTCCAGTGCACCCACTCAGGTCAAGAAGAGGCCTCTCTCAGCTGTGGGATACAAGAGGCCAATCAGCCAATATGCACAGATGGCTGTTGCTACGGCAACTGGAACCCCATCTAGATACCAGGTCAGTGCTCAGGCACTTGTGAGGACATTTAGCAAAAGTACAGCAAGGGAAGTAATGTGATATCGTTGCTTACACACAAAGACACATTTGGTTTAGGATTGGAAGATGTTTGTAGCCATGGAGACAAGTCCATTCCCAGGTTTAACTGTATAATCATTGTAATACCACAAAGCAGATAACAAAAAGCCATGAATAAAAATATAGAACAATTTCAGATTTTTAGCAATTTCAGATCAAGCCTGCTTTGTATTGCCTTTTTACTGTTAAGAAACTGGTAATATTTGCTGCAGCTGTTTCACGGTACATGTGAATTTTCAAGGAACATGTGAATTATTTACTGCATGTACTTCAACTAACTTCAAGTTTTTATTTTAGAAACTGGGAATGAAAATAATAGCTAGTTTTATTAACATGAAATGGGAGGGGCACTGCAGAAAACATCCTGAAATAAATTTTTGTTTTGTATTTAATTTGCTAACTGTAATGTTCTCTGTTCTTACAGGCTGAGAATATAATGCTGTTGGAATTAGACATGTCTCCTCCGACCATGTTCACTTTAAACCTCAATGGAGCTCACCTGGAGAGAGCCTTTTCTCCCAGACTCATGCAGGATTTTCTCGTGACTGTTCCCATTAGGGAGAGGACTGCTACATCATCACGGGTCAGGAAATCTCAATCCTGGTAAGAGAACACTGGAGAGAGGCAAATGTTTTAAATGCTTACAATTGTTAAAAAAGCACATTTAGGTTTCTGAATTTTCTTATAGCAAAGTGAGAAATTGGCATCTGTTAATTTTGCACTCATATGGACTCCTCTATAAGGTTATCACCAATTTTAGTTTAGTTTACTGGCACAAATTGCAGAAAGGACTCATGTCATATACTGTATATCTGCATAGTTTAAACAAAGTCCAGGTCTTGATTCCACTGTGGTTCATGTAAGAAGAAAATATACACTGACAGTTAGACAAAAAATACACAAGTGTTTTCCCCCTTTATCTACGAAACTATGGGTACTTTCCCTGAGCTGTCAAAGTTTATTTACATGCAAATCTGTCGATATGAAGAGAATTTACATGATGGTATTTAAAAAAACACATCAATTAGAGAAGTTCTATCGATACATTTGGTCATATTGTGATATAGGACATATTGAATTCTAAAAAATAAGTCAGTCTGTTTTGTAATCGTCTACAGGTACCAGGCACCGCAAGCAACATCTGTCACATCATCCTCATCATCCACCACTTTGATGTCAGGATCTCAGAGCTTCTCTCCCTCTCAGAGACAAAGACCATCCTCTGCTGCCTATCTTCCACAGGGAGGTGCAGCTGAGACAAGCCCTTAATATGTGTCACTACTTATACTGTAGGCCTGGCCCTAGTAGACTTAACTGGAAAGACAAACATCCTGTATTAATTTTCAGAGAGTGACTCTCACATGCAGTGGAACTATTTTGAGTAATCTTTCCCTGTTTCCTGGTTTCTTCTCACTGTTGCCTAAATGAATATGCTGGTTTTGTGGCTTATACTTGCCCACCTAAATAGCACAGATAAAAGTTGAAGGTTTGTTATGTGTAAGCTGTTTGGGGGATTTTTTATTTTATTTTATTTTACTTTAATCTGTTTTTGGTTTAAGAACAACTTTTCAGCTCCAATTTGAAGATAAAAGATTACAAAATGTATCTGTTACTTGCCCTAAAAGTTACTACTGGGCCAACCTGGTTTAACCTGTATGCTTGATAAATTGTTGCTAATTTTCTTGCTAATGTAATCGTGAGCCAAAAATGTGAAGAAAGCTTGCACTGCTCAATAGCTGCCTTATTTTTTCATAGTTGTGAAATCATGCAAAATCCATTTGCTTACACATGAAATAAACTCAAATGATCTTTAACTGCCTTGTTATATTTCCCGTAGCGGGGGTGATTCCTTTTCCAGATCACAATTACATGTGGCAGCTGTTTAAATTCATGTGGACAAACTTGAGGACTTTGAAATGACAGCTACATACAGTAAGGTGACGTTTCCCCTCAGAGTCACATGACTCTTTACAGTAAGTCCAACATGGCAGACGGAGTGGAGCTTACGCGGTAACTAAAGCAACATTTCAACTGAAACGGACAAATTCAACACTACTCTGCAACGAGACATCCACAATGAGGGAGAGACAGAAGAAAAAGAAGGGGAGGACATGGGCGGAAGCCGCAAAAACGGTATTCTGTGTTTTTTTATCTGCCGTTTGTTGTTGTTTTCCTTGAACGCGCCCACTTGTACAACTGTGTTTATGAGTTCATGACCTGCTGGGGAAGACGAAATGTTGCGTACACCGCGCAAGGCCTGTTTTGACGATTGGACATGTTGAAGCTGCTGTCACTAGCTGTCTTAGCTTGCTTCGTCTGCCAGCGTTGAGGATAAATCCAGCGAAATGAATGCCAGCTGTGTGCACCCAAGCATGCCCCCTTACCCCCTTCTTCACGTTCTCTCCAAGCGGAACCGATGACATGTCTTATTTGTTGGTGAATAAAGTAGCAGTGAAGTAATCACGTCAGTGCGCGTTAGCCACGTTAGCACGCTAGCTCCTGCTAATGTAAGTCAGTTCGTCAACAAGTTCATTTTATGTGTTGCAGATAAGACACATGAAATCCGCAGTGTCCATTTTAACTAACCCCTCCTACGTTTAGATTAACTACATACCAGATGGCCGGGTCAGTAGATCTGTTTATGTCTGCGCTTGTTGAGATGTCAAAGTTACGTTACAGTAATGACTGTTGCTAGCATTATCGCTAGCTGTCTAGTGTAGCGTGCTAACGAGTGAGTTAAACATTTTGAAACAAATAACAAATCAATGTAACGACTGCAGCTTCACGTTATTACTCGTGTGGACTGTCTGGTGATATATTGGCGCAACTAGGTCCATTACAAAAACAATTTTGACCATATAGCTAACAGAATAGCGAGATGACCTCATAGATGTTACAATGTAATAACGTTGCTTTCCAAACGTTTATAAAGTTGTGTTTTTCTCAGATCGGTCTTACGTCAGTGCAGCAATATAGGGACATTCGAACAGTCGTCACAAAATATTCAAACTGGCAGCAAACCCAACGTTGCTTAACGCCCGTATTTTTTATTTTAATAAAGTTCCTGGGGTGTTTCTAAACTGTGAAGTGCAGTTAATGTTATCCATTGTTTTGGTTAATGTTTTATTAAAGTGTTGGCGATCCTACAGAATTCACTTTTTCATGTCACGCTATTGGCCTATAGCTTTGCTTCCTAGACAGACTATAACCCAAGACCTACCTGAAAAGTAGTAGTTAACCACCCGTTATTAGTATAATTGTAGATCTGCCTTTCTTCCAGAAAGTGGGCCAGTATTATGCAATCAGCTACACTTAAAAATCCACAGTGTTTGTAAAAGGTTTGCGGTCTTCAATATTCTGAGCTTTAGGTTGTGGACTTATACAGTCAAGGCAATTGAAGCTTTGTGAAAACTCTTTGCATTGATAATTGGAACCTCAGACATAAGCTGCCATGGAAGGAAAAAGTTTTGATTAGGACTACACTGTTCTGAATTGTGGAGTTTGTCATGTAGTTTGATTTCTTTTAGGTTTTGGAGAAATACCCCAACACACCTATGAGCCATAAAGAGATCTTGCAGGTGATCCAAAGAGAAAGGCTAAAAGAAATAAGGTAAAGATTTTTCTTGCATCATATCGTTACTGCATCGAATGCCTTTCTATTAGGAGGCATTTTCATTGCAGCATAGCATTACAGCTTTCTCACACTGTTGTTGATCGATCATATCATGTACTTTCCTTTTTCTTGGTGACATAGTCAACGATTATTTTACTCAATTAATAATTGTCCATTTCTTTTGTGTTCCATTTGTCACTGTTCTCATCCAGAAGGTAAGAAAAAGTTAGCCCCATCCCTTACCTTAACAAATTCACTGCAATGCCACTGTGTTTGGTTTTACCTTTTGCATGTTATTTACAATAACTTTTGCATTTACGTTTTTACAAAGACTTTTTTGTAGCCACCTGTTGCATAAAAAGGATCATATTTCGGTTGTATTTTCTAGTATACCTAAGTATTTGTTCTTCCAACAAAATAAAACATGGCAGTTGATGGAACTGTTTTCCCTTTACATAGAGTTCAGTACAGCTAAATAACATTAGCCAAAGAATTTCACAGCTATGTGAATAAATGAGACAATAGTATTTGTCTGATCTAAGTTACTTAATGAATAACAGGTGTTGCAATGTTCTCAAAGTCACAGATTTTTTTAAAATGTTGCCTAGTTTATATTAAGTTAAGTTCATTATGTACATCTGGATTTTGTGCATGACTGAGGTGAAGGTTGACTGAACTAGTCCTGATTTTTATGCAACAGACATTGTCACATCCAATACATTTAGTCTGAGAACATCAGTCCCATACAGTGATTTTATTAACCTTTAATCAATTTTAGGCAACTGATTCCTTATAAAATGTAAAGAAGATTCCACATACCTCTACTGATTTGAATCTGAACCGAACTCACATGTCCCATATTGCATGATAGTAACTTCTCCCCAGATATCAAACTAGCCTTTATCCTTCATGTGTCGTTCTTCCAGCTGTCTGATTTATTAGGAAACAGATGTGTAATTTGCGTTGTTCTCCCATCATCCAGTGGGACTTCGCCGCTGGCATGTCTGAACGCAATGCTGCACACAAACTCTCGTGGTGAGGAGGGGATCTTCTACAAAGTCCCAGGCAGAATGGGAGTCTACACATTAAAGGTTAGGTTGACACAATGCAATGTTCATTACTCTGGCCTTTGGGGTTAGAAAGGAGGAAAGGACCAGCTATGAAGTGAAAGTCTGTTGCTTTGCTAATTGAACTGTTCTGGCATCTGGTTAAAGAAGGGAAATAGGTTTATCATCATGAGAGTCTAGCAAAAGAAACATGTCCTTATGCTAAAAAACCTTAGAATGTTGTGGGTGAATTTGATCACTTTTGGTGATTACATACTCCAGAGTGTTGTGTTATTCCTTGTTTGCTTCTGGTTGGCTCTTACTGTACAGCTGTCACAAAAAGCTATATACTGTATGTGTCCTATATTCTCTGTAGAAGGACATCTCAGATGTGGCGAAGGAGCTGTCTGATGAAGGCTCTGAGGAGAGCAGCGACAATCTGTCAGACTCCAGAAGCACAGAAAACAGCAGCAGTGCCAACAGTCAAGAGGGCAGAAGGGGAAGGTGGATGCGAAGAGGTATTGTGTGTTATACACTAGCTGATTAATGCCACTTTGAACATCACTACCAAGTTATTTATTTAAGAAGGGTTTACACACTACAGTGTCCAGAGCTTGAAATGTTTAACTGTTCATTCTGGAATCACCATTCATAATAGCTGTATGTACATGTGGTTTGTGGAGTATACTTTTAAATAATTTATAGCATATTATTTAACTAAAACATAAGAAGATGAAACCTGTCTATCTTACTTAATAGTTTAATGTTTATGAATCCAGAAACAGCTTTGTTTGCAAGCTTTGTTTATAGTAGTAAAAACTTATTTTCCTCTTGCATTATTGTGCACTGGTCATTCATTCAGGAAGAATTAATAAAGAGAAAGACACCATATTCTCCATAAGCAGTAGCCTCATTATATAAAATTCAGCAAGTAAGATGTATGTCTGTTCACTAGCTGATTGGTTAACTAGTTGTATTAGGTCAACAAGAGTTGACACCCCTTCTCAGTCAATGTTAAAAGTCATTGCGGAAACACAGGAAACCTGCTAAAGGAGCAGCAGATGAGTCAAGTTGAAGGAAAGCAGCTTCGCCACTAACATAAATTGTGTCATCTCATCAAACCATATTTCCTGGAATGCACTCAGCACCAAACATGATGATAGCAGAAGGTAGGTTATATCTTTAGTGAAAAGTGCTGTGTTTATAATGTCTTCTGCAAATTGCCAGCATAGAAGGCGCAGACTGCACATGATGATCACATCATGGCAGTTTTTGCTTCTTTGTCCATCTGTCGGGTCAAATCATTGCTTTTTTAGTGAATTGCATACATGGTTGCTTTGTAGCTTTAGAGAAGTTAGCTTCTCATAAAGTTTCAATCATCTTGTTTTTCTCAGGATGTGATCTTGCTGACTCTCATTATTTCTCTGTGCCAATTTTAATATTTAAAGTGATTTTTAAAACAGGAAACTGTTTTTCTCAGCATGACCCGTGACCACTTCCTCATTATGCAGAAGTAAAAATGTGCCAAACAAACAACCTTAGTATATAGTTGAGTAGCAATGCTCCAAAATTGTTTTTTTTTGACACAAAGTATTGCAAAGACACAGAAAGTCAAATGCAAATTGAGGTATATTGAAGAGACACAAGTGGCTAGGCTACAGTATGTAGAAAAGTTTTTTTTATTTTTTGTTTTTTTTACAAGTACGTAGCACTGAGGGGGCGTTTGTTCTGAACAATTTTCCTATTGAGATCCTCAGCCCATTTTCGGTAATATGATATTTTTGCAAAGCAATGTAATCTGCTTCTTTGTGCAGTGTATTGGTTTCAGTTTCGTCAAAACAAAAGCATGATGTGCCAAAGCCTGTACACCGCCCTCAGGAAGTGCATTTTGTAACCTCTGTCTTGTACTTGTGTATTTTATAGTTCCCTCCAAGCTGCAGTCACAGCCGTCGTCTCCGCAGCCTCGATGCTCGTCGCCTTCCGTCCCCACCAGCAAGCTCATATCTCCCTCACAGAAACACAGCAAGAAAGCTTTGAAACAGGTATCGGAGACTGGTTTTATATTTGTTCCTTTTTTTTTTTACATGCATTAAAAGTTGCTGCTTTTTAGTATTAGTTTATTCATTTGTAGTATACAAGCATACATCTGACATGTTACACAAGTTCCTGCCACACCCATAAAAATCCCTGCTAACTCACTCTTAAGTATAATGATTTTATTGTTTTTTTTATCTGCAGTAACATACTTAGTGTGTTTAGATGTTTTTGCCTCTTAAAATCACATCAGAAGATTTGTTCACACTTTTCTGCTGACTTCACTACTTTTATTTAAACTTTTGTGCTGACACAGTTTCAGTTAACATGAATGTACATATTCCATGTTGGTGGTTCACAAAGCACTCATTATCATTCCACTCTGTGTCTGTTCAGCGTCTTGTGCTGATTATTTAAAAACAAAGAATGAGGCGCTGGGGAGAAATGCCTATAGCTAGTTTTACAGTATTAATGTTCTCATAATCCACCCTCTCAACATTTTTTTTTATTGGCGGCTTTGTGCTATTTATGTTCCATTTAATTAGATTGCACTTGGATGCACAGATTGTAATTCACTCCATCTGTGCTGGTGTGCATTTTTCAGCGTTGTTAGGCCAATTTGTATTCATTTATAAGGTGTAGGCAACACTAAATGAATGACAATTTGGTTATAACATTAGTGTCAGGGAGATCTATTGTGTATGATTTCCTATATGTTTCAATCCAATGCAACCAAAGAAAGACATTCAGTGGAGCCTCTCAGACTGCGTCTTTTAATCGGACATTGTGTCTGTGAGGGGATCAGACTTTTCAATGGTCTATAACAATGGTCAATTTTCCCTCATGTGTTATGTAGTCTATGTTTTATTGCTGAACTGTTATTGAGCTGTTACTTAACCAGAGTAATGGCCTGGGGGAATAGTTGCAGGAAAACACAAGGTTGCACACATTAACGCGTTCTTTTCCTCATACTGTTTGGCTGTTTGTTCCTTCTTTATTTTGCACACTTTCAGGCTTTGAAGCAGCAGCAGCAGAGAAACCAGCGCAGGCAGGGGGCAATGCCAACCTCCTCCAGTCCCAGACTGCTTCTGAAAACAATCAAAGATATGTCTGACAATATTGGTACAAAGACTGGTAGGTGGCAGCTATTACATTGTCAGATTCAATGTACAATTAAATTATTTGTCCCACACTGGACTTGAATGATAGATGGCACATCCAGCTCATAGAACTGAAGTCTCATTTTCATTCACTGTGTCTATTTTACTAGAATTGAATAATATTCTACACAATGGTATGGATGCAGTTCTGTGCAGTTATTACTAGATTTCAGAAGTAGACAATAAAAGGCATTGTATCATCAGTCAAACATGACTCATGTGTTTGGCAGCATGAGTGTGGAAACAGTGTCATCTCTGTCCAGCTATTTCATAAAACTTCTACTCCTTTCCATCTGTCCAAACAGAGTTATGTCACCCAGTTGTACAGAGGAAGGTTTCACAAAGGGCGAGTCGCCTTAGTGCAGGTAACGTCAAATATGTATTTTAATTTATTCAAACTACATTTAAATTGTAATGAATGGGCTGGTGATGGTCTACATTTAATTTTTTTAAAAATTGACATCAAATCTTATAAAAAGACCCTTATGCCTTCTTTAGTGTTGTCTCTGCTGCCAAAGTCTAGTATAGAACATTAGTCTCCAGTCAATGGGCTTTGTTTTAAAAAATATTCAAATGTTCATTCATTATGATTAACAAAGAAAATGGAGACCATCCCCACCAGCATTTCCCACACATTAGTTCCTGCAGTAACTAAATTTGGAAGTGAATTATTCAAGATGTTAGCTGCAAGACTGACATTTATTTTTTGCAATGCTGGATCCACGTTCGCTTGCATCTGTTTCCTGTTTTGCATTGCAGGGCAGATAAAACGTTCCAAGTGTAAAATAGATGTTGAGACACCAGACTCTATTTTAGTTAACACCAACCTGCGGGCAATCATCAACAAGCATACCTTCTCTGTTCTACCCCCTGATTGTCAACAGAGGCTACTCAAACTTCTCCCTGAAGTTGACCAGCAGGTAGCTCTAAAATTATGCACACTTTTTAAAGTCTACTTTAAATTCTACTCTACATCTTATCGCCATAGTATGTGTAGTACATGTTTAATGTTGATCCAGTGATGGTGATTGTGATTATATGAGTTATAACATTTTACCTCCTGTCCCCAGGCTTGCATGGACGGCCTTCTGAAGGTCACTAGTTCTGCCCTAAACAATGAGTTCTTTGCATCAGCAGCGCAGTCTTGGAAAGAGAGACTAGCTGAGGGTGGGTACTTCATTTTCAGAACAACATTATGTCACCAAAGCTTACAGGGAATGAAAAAAGTATAAACTGTAGATACTAAAAATATCTTAACTATTTTCCTTTACAGGGGAATTTACTCCAGAATTACAGCTACGAATGCGTCAAGAAATTGAGAAGGAAAAGAAAGTTGAGCAGTGGAAGGAGGCCTTCTTTGAAAACTATTATGGCGAACAGTAGGTTTTCCTTTATGATTTACAAGCTTGATTATTTCTTCATTAACAAGCTTTGTGTTTTTTTTTTTTTTTTTTTTATATTATCAAATACTAAAAGACCCTTCCTTTATAATTAAAAGCCCTCTACTTATAGTATAAAGCCCATGAGCAGCAGAATAGCAACCATTAAATATCTTCTATCAGAGAATTAGGAAAGAAAAGATAGTTTAGAGATTCCAAACCTGATCTAAACAACACCCTCAAAATTATTATTTTTCAGAACGGATTTATTAAATCTGTTTCACTAAAAAACGGAATTACTCCGGCATTGTTCACGCTATTGCAGCTCACTGCATCAAGCTTACTCATCAGTAATTGTTCATCACTAAGAAGAAAAATTATCTAGACTTGAAGGCTCATTAATTGTGTATTAAGATGCCAATCAAAGCGGTTTCTTGGGTGAGATGCAAGATACCCCAGCTTCCTCATCTGAAACGTCACAACATACAAGGTGTCTCATTACTCAGCGATAACATTTCCATTGTTCATTATGAAACACAGAGCTTTGTTTAAATCCAGGTCAACCTAGCATGTAAAACCACAATGAAAATGTAGGGAATCTTTTAGAATATGTATTTGCAATAAAGGTAACAAATACTTTGCATTGCAATGTTTTTGCCCTGTGATCTCTAAAACTATACAACGGCTTTAGTATGTTTTGAAGAATCGCCGCATTACCAGCTTTGTGTACATTCCTAACAGTTTTTTAAAGCTTAGTGCTTTATTAAACAAAGGAAACACTTGATGTATGGATTTATTTCTTTGTTTTTGAACCTCCTCCTTTTTCTTATTTTTATAGTTCTGGGCTCAGCTATGAGGAATCTAGAGAGCTGACAAAGGCTGATGTGAATCAGGAATCTGCCAGGCCAAAGTCCCCCTCTCATCAGACAGGACCTGCTTCTCAAGCACCCGAGGAAAGCAAGGGCACTAAGGACAGCAGCCAGACTGTTGCTGCTGCTAATAACATGAAGCCAGCACAGACATCATCACAGGAGCCTGTGAAGGCACAGTCTGCTCAAAAAGAACCAGTGTCCACCGCAGAGCCAATGAAGACGCGGCGCTCACAGCATGTTGAGGATTCTAAGTTGAACACCACAGCACAGTCTGTGCCCATGCCAGAGTTTGAGAGACGGACTGAACAGGTTTCAGCAGATTCAGTGCCTGAAAAGGAGCATAAAGAAGATCTGAAGGGGGAGAAAACTGAACTCACTTTGTCGCCTGTGAGAAAGAGCCCTCCACCAAAGGCTAGTTCAGAGTTAAAGGATGATCAGCTGGTGTCTGTGGTTAAGCCTGCTGAGCAGAGTGAAGAGATCGCCTCTGAAACTAGTGGCCCTTCAGAGCCTCTAAAAAGAAAATCACTCAGTGAGACAGACAGTGAATTGACACCAGAGAAAAGGCCTCGTATGTCTTCAGTGTCTTCAGTGTCTTCAGATTCCTCTGTATCTCTTCCAGCATCATCCATATCCAGCCCTGCTACACCAACGGCAACAACAAATCAGCGGGTTCCCCCGCTTAAGGTAGGAATACTTTTGTGAACTCATTCCTCTCTGATCTGTCTGGCTTTTGAATTTCAAAACTTACCACCTGCATGCTTGAAACGTGTTTAGCTTTCTTTGTTACAGAGAGTAGTAGTCAGTTTGGATTCACAACATTTAGAATGGATTCCAATGGAAATGCAGTTTATGGCAAAAATAAACCTATTTCCGCACATGCAACCCCAAACATCAGTAGACAATACGAAGAGGACTTCCATGTGAAAACTCAAATATCTTGAGTCAGCTTGTCCGGAGATTTCCCAGACTGTATCCTTCAAGCCCCGTAGTGTAAAGGCTCAGTAATAAAGTTAGCCCGTGCTGCATTGATGATGTTTCTGGCAGGAGACTGGCTATTTTGGTATTTATTTGTAGTAGTGTTGATCTCAGGATTCTTATTACATTTGCATATCTAAAAAAATATTTTCTAACATCTCTTTCTCTGCACTTTTCAGATCCCAGTGTCTCGAATTCTTCCTGTTCCTCTGTCACCAAGCCAGGTTTCACCCAGGACGCCCATTCCCGTCCCACTTAGCAGCCCGGGCCGTACTGCTGCCCGTACTTTGGCTGACATCAAAGCCAAAGCTCAACTCGCACGAGCACAGCGAGTAGCGGCTGCCGCTGTATCTAAGGGAGCGGTTCCTGGCCCGGGACCAGGAGGAGGAAGTGGTGACCAGACACAACCATCACCATGCCATAGTCCAACATCTCTACAGGCATTAAATAGGCTACCACCCACCAGCAGCAGCAGTCAGTGCACTACACCTCCTTCTTGCCCACTAGACTCCTTTGATCAGCTAAGCCCAATATGCTCCCAGTCATCTTACTTGAGTAAACATGTTGACTTACAAAAAGGTCATTTTGCTGGTTCTGTCGGTGCAGAACATCATAGTGCTCTAAAGGTTGCAAGCGCATCAGCACAATCTTTATCTGTGCATTCTCAGAAGGGACAGGAAAACCCATCTCCTGCCGGATCATCACCAAGGACAGGCTCCTGCATCCCTGCCAACAACCCACTGGTCACTCAGCTTTTGCAGGGCAAAGAGGTTCCTTTGGAGCAGATTCTCCCAAAACCACTATCCAAGGTGGATGTAAAGCCGTCAAATTGTCCCTCTGGTAGCAAGGCCAAACCATTACACGGTGCCGAGTACAGGGCTAATAAGCAAATGTCGCATCAGTTCAGTACAGTGGGCCGCGCTGCAGTTTTCTCCGAATACACAAAACATCACAGGGAACTTCCTGATAAGGAGACCCAGGAGCAGATCCTGCAGGCTCTCATACAAAGGAAAGTAAAACAAAGCCAGCCTTATGTAGGTTTGGTGCCTCAGCACTCTCAGTACAAAGCCCACCAACTGGTGCATGCCGAAGAGCATCACAGGATTTCTGTAGGATTTTTGGGTCGTAAAAGGATGTCCAGACCTGCCATGACAGGACATTACCTGCTAAATGTGTCCACATACGGCCGAGGACCAGAAAGTAAAAGACTACACCCGTCTGCCATCCCAAACACATCTGTGTCTAGTTTAAAAAGGGAAAGCACGGAAGGAGACGATGCAGCTAATGAAGAAAAAACAGCCAGAGAGGTTTTCTCTTCTGTTTCTGGGGTTGAAACAGAGCAACAGAATTTCTCCATAACCAAGGCGTATGACACAATGAACTTTCAGCTTGGCTCCAATGTAAAAACTGAACCTGGATCGGAGGATAGTGCAGCTGGTGTTGATAACAACAGCGCCACTGCAACAGCCAAAGACACCAGCTCTTTTTCTCACTCACACCGCAGGCACCTCGAACTCTGCAATAGTATTCAAGGAAACTCCGAGCCATATTTTACCCCAGTGGACCCCAGTCACCAGCGGCCGTCTGCCTTTCAGATCCAGAGAGCGCTCGATAATCAGGAATCCGTTGTAGCATCATGCTACGGTGGAACTATCAGCATGTCTGTACCTCACACTTTGAACCACAGCACTGCAGGAACTGGCTCTTCCACATCCTCAACAGAGGCTGACAGCAGTGGCGTTCATGGCAGCGTCATGTCTTTCTCAGTGACTGTAACTACCATACCTGCTGGTCATTCGTTAGACCACAGCAACCAAGGCGAGCCCTCTCCTGACCAATCTTTCATCGAGGGCTCAAATATGGAAGATGTCCAGTCTAAATGCTACTGCCGCCTGAAGGCAATGATCATGTGCAAAGGGTGTGGAGCCTTTTGCCACGATGACTGCATTGGCCCTTCAAAACTGTGTGTGTCATGTTTAGTGGTACGATGATTTGAAATTTTTAATATGTAAAAGATATTGCTTGTTTGATTTGAATTTAATCAAATCACAAAGCGAAAGCAGATCATTAAGGGCCAGTGCAGAGTGGTCTGAAGCATATTAGCCAGAGCAGCAAGCCCATGGTCGCTGTTTGAAAGGCAAGGATCTACACTGGATGGATCTGTTGCTTCACAAACACCTGAGAACCGTTGTTTTGTGCAATTTTTTGGAAGAAATGTCAATCCGTTTTCAGTCAGATCGGTAGTCTGTCAGATGTGTGACAAATATAAAATCTGACATTTTCACTCTGCTAGGATTAGTGTGATATATATTTTTTAATTGCTGTGTGTGTGTGTGTGTGTGTGTGTGTGTGTGTGTGTATATATATATATATCATTAAGGGCCAGTGCAGAGTGGTCTTGTGTGTATATATATATATATATATATATATACACACACACACACACACACACACACACACACATACATATATACACACACACACATATATACATATATATACGTATATGTATACATACATATATATTTGTATGTGTGTGTGAATGTGTCAGGAGGGACAAATAAGCGTAGCTATTTTTGTAGAACATAATGACTGTTGTGTTTTAGACTGACACTCGTTATTATTGGGCCTAATCAGTTACGGCTTAAAGGCAAAAAAACAAGGGCGCTAATGATAATCATTGGTTGTAGAGTACCTCCTATTTGGCAGTTATGCTTGCATGGCAGGGAAGCGCTATTAGTAACTATTTTATATCAAATCTGTACATTTTTCACTGAAAACACTCAGATTTAAGAAAGAGAGAACATGTATAATTTTAGAAAGAGACTTTAAAAGGATTTTTAAATTATACTTATGAGGAATGCACATCACATGTTGTTGTTTTTTTTTTTTTTTTGACTAACAGTTACAGGACGAAGCACTTGAAAACCACCTGGAGATAGGGTAGTAACTGTGTACAGCCCTTAAGTTTAGACAGGGAAGAGAAGAATCATATATGAGTCTTCTTTTTAATTTCAGGTGAAGGTCTTAAGTTACTTCCTACTGTGTGGACTTACATTTTCTCCCCTGAAAGGCTGGCTTATAGTGAGTGGTCTCATGTGGTGTATCTATCCAGGTAGCTCAATTGCAAATGGTAAAAACACTCAAGGCAAGCGGAGAAAATAAAGATACGTTTTTTCCATTGTAAATATTTGCTCATTTACAATATGTACCTAGATATAGAAAATAATTTTATTGTATTCACGCAGAACACCTTGCTTGAGCATATCCAGCTGTTTATTACCTTTTTCACTGTAGAAGGAAAATATAGAGGAACAGCTAATTATGCTAAAATGCTAAATGCTTTATCATGTATTGATTGAGCATAGCATGATTGAGTTTTACAAAACGATTTGGAGGTACAATATAACACCAGGTAACAAGCAGGTGCAACACTTCACTTTAAAATGGTTCATTTTCAGATTACGGAGGAAATACTCCATATGTATGTGGTATAAAGTTTTGTAAGCACAAAATAATATGTAACAATGTGATGCACAGGGATAAACCAGCATATTTTTGGTGTGAACACTTGAGTTAACATGTTGTTACTGTACAACTTTGTAAGAGCATTGTGAAGATGGACAATGCAGTGCTGATTTTACCACTTTTTAACATGCAAAAAAGCCAGTGTGAAGTGTTACCTCAGCAGTTTTCAGGTGTTAACAGCAAATTTCTTTAGAGATTTCCTGGACGTGCAACGTATAGGCCTGTTTTATAGCAATTATTTCCATGGTAATATGCCAAAGTCTCCTTAAAGAAACACAAATAATCTGAACTTGTTTTTAATGTCTGACTAGTTAATCAAAGTAATATATTTTAATTAATATATTTTAATATAAAAATCTATTTGCTAATAGTTTTTGACAAATCAACAGGGTATTTACTGTAATGATACAGTGGCTGTCCACTTTTCCTATAATTTGTTTAGACTAGACAGACCCACAAGCAGAGAATTACTTGTTTTTTGCTATTTAAATTGCCCAGATATCTAATATTTGTATGGCCCAAGTTTTTCAGTGGATCCGTTGGTTTATATTTTTCCATAGAGATGTTGTCTAGTTTGTGTATCCTTGTAACTGTGCATTATCTTTTGAAAGTATAAAGTTATGATTATAAATCACAATTTTTAGGTCAGTGGCTCAATCCAAGTCCGTTTTTAAACGTGTTTGTTATTAGGGGTATGTGTCTTGTGGAAAAATTGGATTTAAGATTGTAGAGCAGAGAGCTCCACATATTTAGTATGTTCACTAAAACTAAGCTACTGGTATTTGATTCTGTTTACACACACAATTTATCCTCCATAAATATTTGGTGGAATGTAATGTGATGTGATGCTGTATTTACTTGTTTAGATTTGTGGACTGGAATTAACAAAAACATATTCAATCACAACCATAAAGGCAGCTGAAATCTTACATTAGAACATGAGAACTGTAACATGAATCAGGCAGCAGTCCTCATTGTCACTGAAGTTACCTTGTGTGTGTGTGTGCGTGTGTGTGTATGTGTGCGTGCGTGCGTGGGCACGTTTAAATTTGACTGGATAAAAGCATCACTGGCCACCACCAATTTTTTTTTTTTTTCAAATGTCACAGTTGCCATGAGGTGATTTTGTTTAATGTTTGTCCTTTTAAACTCCAGGTGAATGTAATATAGTAATCAGCACTTGTAAACAAAGTGTATTTTATCAAAAGTTATAGACTATTATGAATAAACAATGACAATAAAATAATTGAATTTGTTTTTGCTGGTGTAAGGGCCACTTTATATTCAGTTTAAACAGTTTGCTTGAAATGGTCGAAATTCCAAGGCACAAAATTAATAACATCAGGAAAATCTAATTGTATGTGAAACAATTAGAGCAGAGTTGATTATGACTAAAAGAAAGTTTAAATTGTAACTAGGTTTTCTGCTAAAGATTATGCTGTTGAGAAATAAACGTGCAGCTTATAGCAATGCACTTTTGGAGTCTTGGACACTTAAATGAATTTAGCAAATTTGGATTTGTGATATTGCACTGATGAACATTTAAACGGCTCATTTTTTTCAAAAGCACGTGCGCGTCAATCTGCTAACAAAATAACAAAGCACAATTACTTATTATTACTTATAGAAGTATCTGATAGGATCATAATATTATCTCCAATATTTCCATTCAAGGAAATGTTGAATATAGTGGAGGAAAAAAATTTAATGAAAATACACAGCATGGAAAAAACTCCCACACAGAAGCTAGGATGCAGTATTTTTGGAGCTTGAGCCTAAAAGCCACAATATGCCTGCAGCATCAGTTCGGACCATCTTTTCTTGGAAATGACCTAAGTTTATTAAATTAAATTAAATTGGCGTTTCTCGTTTCACCTCCAGTCTATGATGCTCAGGATCATAATCAACAGTAAACAGCAACAGTAGTAGTAGTGCGCCTTTAAACAGCGTGCGTGCGCACATGCGTAAAATATAGTAGGTGGTCGCGCATGGCATCTCCGAGCCCTGCTTGCGCTCTGCTCTGCCGTCCTCTGCCGCTGGGTCGCTGATGATGCCGAGCGGAGCGGGGCGCTCGTACATTTCTGTGTGTGGCTACAACCGCAGTTCACAAGACTGAAGTCGAATGAAACGGCAGAGGAGGCTGAATCATGATGATGGATGGACCGAGCCGCTTCTCAACGCTCGGGTAGACGTAACGTCGGCGGACAAGCGCGTGGATTCATTAAAGGTGAGAGTGCGGCTGTGAATCGCGTTGGAAATATCCTCCTTATTCACCCTGGACCACTTATCCTCCCCATCTGATGCTGCTGCTGCTGCTGCTGCCGATGATGATGATGATGATGATGCTCCTCTAAACGCAACCTGCGTGATTTATCTCCGGTAAAGGCCAGTTCCCTGCTATGGCTCATATTCAGATGTCGAGACACCGGTGAGAATTAAAAGGATGCAGGATTGCCATTGTTTGTTATCCCCCCCAGAAATTACGGGCATCACGACACAGCATTCCCATTGCGGAAATAAGGTAAAAAGGGAGTTAATTCAGCAATATGGCTGCGTCTGTGCTGTGCCGTCGCTTTAGAAGTGGATTTTAAGTGTTGCCAGATCGCCCTCCGTGAGAATCGTGGTTTGTAGAAACAGAGAAGTGAATGATATCAGCTGAAGAGAGATACTGCAGTAACCGGGTCCTCATGTTGACTCGCGTCAAAGGATGTTGTCATTACCTCAAACCTGAAGGTGCGGTTACAGTAAAATGCACCTTTCCGGGCCTATAATCATTACTACACAGTCTTACTGCATCAGAAAAGCCTGACATCAAATTTACTATGAGCCTATGATTATGTACATGCAACGGAATGACTGCAAGTGGCTGAAAAAATCGCCTTAATTCAGAGCTTTATCACACTGATGTGTCACATCTGGTCTGTGCTTGAGAACATTTTCTCATCTCATATCGCCTTGTTGTATATTAAATAGTAAACACATCAGGTAAATGTGCTGTGAAGCACTGAGCAGTTTTTCTGCACTCATGAATTTCTGCAGTTACTTCGTAGGCTGAATATTTACAATGAAGCATTGTATTATTTTGCTGACATGTGTCTGTTGGGTCCCCGACTGCATAGCCAACGTTTTCTACCCTTTTCTCCAAATTGCATTACTGCTTTTTTTTTTTTGACTTACCATCCCCTTAAAATGCCCAATTACTGTGTTGTTGCCCTGTTTAGGGACCTCATTTAATAAGTAATAAGACTGACCAAGTTTTCCCCAGTGCAATCGTGACCCCATTAACCATTAGTCCTCAGTTATTGTCATGATTTACCACAGTGGTGCTTCAGAACATTAAAATTGCTGATTCAGCACAACTTGGTTTATCTGTGGCTTAAAATGCAGCCATGTGGTAGTCTTAAAATCAGCATTAGACGTGACACATAAATAGATTAAGCCATTAGGGGATCCACACTAATAATAATAATAATAATAGTAATATTAATAATAATACATTTTTCAGGCATTGTCACATAACATTCTCTAGTTTCAGCTTCTGAAAGTGAGGACTTATTGCTTATTCTTCGATCAGACCTAATTCGAATAATGCTTGAATAACACAGCATGTGAGTGGAAGAAGCCGCTTCAAAGTCTTTTTTTCTGGTGCCTGTAAACAAAAATACGAGCTACTCAACACAAGTCAGAACTGTGAGTTGACTGGTGAATGGAAAGAGACTCAGTCATAGCAGTGGATCTCACTGCGAGAAAACAGGCGTCTCTACATAAGACAAATAGTAGAAACCCTTCCCCGTCTGCAGATTTACTCAGCTGATAACCCCCCCCCCCCTCCCCCTTCCCCGCGGTCAATGCACCATGTGAACATGCATTTGATCTAAAAATGTTTTGGTGCTTGGTCTGAAGCTGTCCAGGGCACACAGAGCTCATCACTCACTGCCCAGCCAGAATGTGCTCTGTGTCCCATCACTTAGTGGTTCCTTTGCAGCTTAGTCTGTGTCATTAGCCCACAGGATACAGTCACTGTTGAACGGGATGTCATGGAGAATTATCATTTGCACAGACCAGGGCCACTGGAGTGTTCCCCAGCCAGCTCACTAATATCTCTAAAGGAGAAGAGAGGAGGGAAACAAAAGCACAAATTGAGAGTTAATTAAGTCCTTGAAGTACGGAGAGAGGGGAGGTGTTAATTACTTATTTAAAAGTCAACCACATATTGTCAGAGAGGAGCGGCTTATCTCACAGTAATGGCGACATCACATTGAAAGACACCCTCACTAACTGTTCTACGTGCCTTTTTCTCGACAGGGTCTGCGTTTAAGGCTTCACTGTGTTTGACACTCAACCAGAGACAGGTGAATACACCCAAACTCCTTATAAAATCTTTGCTAAAATTATATCTTCTTTGGTACAAGAGTGTTGCTGTTCAGCAAATTAGACCGAAAGCAAATACCGCTAACTTATTGATTCACCGGCTCATATTATAGATTATACGATTTAAAAAGCTAAAGAATTTATTTTTCAACAGGATTAAAAGTTTACAGTTTGAGGAAAAAGACAGCTAATCTGAAGAAATGGCAAATACTATAACATAAAGAAGCGCTGATGACACAAACTGGGGGAATGAATGAAATAGTGGAGCCTCTACTGGGTCAAAATAATGTGTCAAAAAATTTGAAATGGCATAAGAGTCAGGCTTTGTCACCCTGGTTAAAATTCAAAAGATGTGGATTCTTTTATATGAACGAGACAGGTGGCCTCCTTTGTTTCTCCATCCAAAAGACTCAAAAACGTTCAGACAAATGTAATTATTTTTTGTAGACACCGACAGCAGCATTATGAATTATTCTATCGTTTTTTTTCATCCGTGTACCTTTACTTTTAATGGGTTGTTAATACCCTTTAAATGAACAAGTTGACATTTTTTAAAAGCTGCTTTTTTTGTTTGTTTGGTTTGGCTCCGTACACAGTTGACCCAGCCAAGCAAAACCAATCTGGCACATAACCTCCTTCGTAACACACCAATTTTTTTTGTCATTTAATTTTGTAATAAACAAATGAGCATTGCCTGCTGGTTCCTCCATTCAAGTCTTTGTGCTAAGCTAAGCTAATCAATTGGTGGTTGTAGTTGTAGATTCATATTCAGGTTTCAGACATCACATCTAACTGTCAGAAACAAGCATTTATGCTTATCTCCGAGAACAATTACTTTAATTAAAAGTCACAGTTTTGCCAGAGTTGCCACTCATCACCTTAAAGTGATGTAAAACAGTGCCAAGATACATATTACGGTAACACTTTAGACTTACTGTACTATGTGTCTTGGCACACAGTTCCTGAATTGTGCCTCACATCACCATTTTCAGTGGAATAAATAGAAATTAAAGCATACAATCTCCCAAATAGCTTAAATGTCATGTAAAATCAGGGTTACCAGTGATAAACATTTAATATCTTCAGTGCAGTGTGTTTTATCATCGGTGTAACATTCAATCAAAGTCATATAATTTATACATTTGACAAAATAAACAGCCAGAGACCTAAAATGGTTTTTAATAGGCAAATTAAACCATCAAATGATTCACTCCACAAGTCTGTAAAAGCTCCTTTGCAAATTTCTGCCACTTAACACGACATGCATGACAAATCTTTCTGTGCATCATTGTTTATCTGGTCTTCATGCAAACCTGAAGTGGATATCCTCTGTGATTCCGAAATGTTAATTTATGGGTTTTAGGTAAACATTTCTCCTGCATTTCTTATCACGTTGCTGCCTGAACAGTAAGCCCTGCATGTTCTGCTCTTTGATATGCCACAGAATGATCGAGGAAGGCAGCAAACGAAGCAAGGCCATAGTGGAGAAGAGACAGCTCTTCATGGAAATGAGTGAGTGGAGTCGACTGAGAGAAACCTCTTTTCACTATTCACAGTCAGCCCCGGCTCCTGTAATTGTCTGACTGCCTCTAAGTTGCACAGGAGATGCGTGGTCCCTCACACATACAGTGTAATTCCTCCCACACAGAGACAGTGTTTAAATCCACCTTCAGTGAGCCTGAGTGTGTTTGTAAGGAGTTTAATTTTTATTCAAGCAGCGGGAAAGACGCTGCATTCATTGAAGGGCATTTGGTGGAAGTTTGTTGAGACTCTCTTAATGCTGTTTTCTTTTTGTTTTTTTTAGGAGCCCAAAACTTTGATGTGATCAGACTGTCGACCTACAGGACTGCCTGCAAACTCCGGTTTGTGCAAAAGAGATGTAACCGTAAGTGCATTTACATTCTTAAAGATTTTCCACTGTTTTCAGCTGGTATGACACTGTGTAACCAATAGAAACACGAACACAGACATAATTGATCACATTGTGTCTGTGCCCCCCCTCCCCCCTTAGTCCATCTGGTGGATGTCTGGAACATGATCGAAGCCTTTCGTGACAATGGGCTCAACACATTGGACCACAACGCTGAGATCAATGTGTCACGGCTGGAGACTGTCCTGTCTTCCATTTACTACCAGCTCAACAAGCGGCTGCCCACCACCCACCAGATCAATGTGGAGCAGTCCATCGGGCTACTGCTCAACTTCATGGTGGCCACCTATGACAGGTATGAGGCAGGTGGTCGGTGCAGTGTGGTTATGTGCATCATAATCTGTAGCCATAATCTGTACACACACACACACACACACACACACACACACACACACACACAAACACGTTCCAAAAATACAGGCATAACCAGGTACAGGCCTTAAGGGAAAGTTGTACAAGTAAACTACTGGGACTCAGTAACAGTTTGACATACTGGAAATTGGGCAACAGGTGGGTGGAACAGAGTGGTCAGTCAGATGTAGAGATGGGTGAGGCAAAAGGAAGGTAACAGGGACATCTGGTGGGTGGAGGGGAGGTTACAGAGCTCAAACGGTCTAAAGGATCAAATTTCGACATTTTGCCACTAAAAGCCTCACTTGAGCCTCACGTGCGACACGACCAGTTGCTAATGCTCACTTTTGCTCCATGTGCCAGTATCCTGTGCAAAGATCCCCACACTATGACACAGCAAACAGTTTTGTTACTTTTTTAGGTACAAGGTCTCACTTTAAACTTTACAATAACAATTAACTTACAGACAACTAACGTGATCTGATAATCACAGTATTTACCTGGAAGCAACCTGGTCTGAAGAAAAAACATCTCCTTATGACTGCAGATTTCTAGCGGGGTCATTTTCGTGGCCCCACCACTTTCATACTAAGTTTAAATGCTGTTTAAAATGACTCTATATTTGTCTTAATTTATATATTTTAATGTAAAAGAGTCAAGTGTAAATATCATACAGCTAAAAGTACTGAAATGAGCCAAATAAATGCTGTTCAAATGTACATTTTAACTGTCTCATCCAGAGTTTCAAACAATCCAGTTACCAGGTTCTGCATCCAAAGAATCCTGGCAATAAGTTTATGTTGAAACAAACACAGATCCTCTGGCTTTCTCCATGTCTGAACAGACAGTGTGATCTGTATCAGCTGACACATCCCCGGTGATGATTTACTGTGTATCCGCTCTATGCTCAAGGCCCCAGACACTGCGCATCCTCGTTTATTATTGAGCACGAACGCTTGTGCTCATTGTTGTACCTGGCGCGCTCATATTGACAGGCTGCTAGTCATGTCCATTCATGGAGCGTTCAGTTCGTTTGCTTTTATCTGGTAGGTCAATCTGGTCCTGCTCTGTTATTATTCATGTTGCCTTATCTCTAGGGAACTTTGTGGAAGTGGCTGTCACAGGAAGCGGTTTTCTCTCCCTGCGGTCCAAACTGAATTAGGCAGAAGAGCTTCAATGTACTCTGTTACCTCTGCTTGGAAGCCAGAGCTAAATGAATTGGAAATGAAAGAGCTGGTCTCCCTCGGCAAGTTTTAGCGATTTCTGAGGGGTCTTGAATAATCTGTGACTTAAAACTTTGGTTTTGGAATTTTATCCGCCAAAGGGTGCAACATCTAATGCACTTCAGTTGTAGTTTTGCTAAATGAATTGTTATTTTTAATGGTGCAATGGGGATTCTATAATATTTCCTTCTTTAGCTCATCAGAATTGCCAACTTTACCTATGCTTCTGCACAAATATTATAAAAATGCATGGTAGGTTTTGATTGCTGAATGTGATTTTCAGCCATCATAACAGCCATTGTGTAACAAAGCTTTTCTGTGCAAACAACAGCACTGTAGCAAAGTACAAGATTTAGGGGCAAGGATTAGCAACCGAGAGCAATGATCACTCCAGACAACCGTGAGATGGAACTTTTCATTTCTAATGCTAAGATCCTGTTTGTGGTTTCAAAAGTCACATATCTCACGCTAATGTACTGACGAAGTATCACCTTCTCTCTCCTTGCAGTGAAAGCCACGGGAAGCTAACACTTTTCTCAATGAAAGTCATGCTGGCAACAATGTGTGGAGGGAAAATTGTGGACAAAATGCGCTGTGAGTGCATGTTTAACTACCTTACATGTCACATGTAAGAAAACATGGATGGAAATTGCATTTTGAAATTTTGTCCTAGGCCACTTAATTGTTCATGTAGTTGCTCCAATTAAACACACAGGGGCACTGTTGGAGCACACGTGCAAGATTCATTTACTTTAAATGTACCTGTATTACTTCTACTGAGTATGTGGATTGTGAGTAAATAATTAGCACTCTCTGAAATGTCAAAAGCCTGTTTGCGAAGGAATAACAACTGTCATATTTGGTGTCTCGCAGATATTTTCTCACACATCTCAGACTCAAGTGGAGTCATGGTCTTTGCCAAATTCGATCAGTTTCTCCGGGAGGTGCTGAAGCTCCCCACAGCCGTGTTCGAGGGCCCCTCATTCGGCTACACGGAGCACTCAGTGCGGACGTGCTTCCCTCAGCAGGTACGCGAAAGACACTTGGACCACCTTCTCTTCTTCTTCCCTTTATTTGTTCCAGTGTTCACTGATGCACAGTAGTCATTTAACACATGCCTGTTTGGGTTTGTATCTAGAAGAAGATCATGCTGAACACATTTTTGGATGTGTTGATGGCAGATCCTCCACCTCAGTGTCTCGTATGGCTGCCACTCATGCACCGACTTGCCAATGTTGAAAATGGTAAGATCTGTACTGAATGAATACTCTCAAGTATTCATACTGCATGCTGGACGTTTGACAACATTTGAACATTAGAGTATGTCATTTAGTTTTAGTGGAGTTTGAACCAGTGTATTACATTTGAGCTTATCTTGCCCATCTAAGTAGAAACAAATAGAAGTATGAGCATATTGCTGTGCGGAAGGAAAACAAATACATAAACTGGATTATGGATTGGTTTGAGGTTGATATTTATATTGTCCTGGTAAATGACCGGCTTAAACAGCCCCAGGGCACGAAAGACATAAAACTAATGGCGAAATGTTTCCACGCCATCGCAAATAAACACTCAGATGATGCTGATAAAAGGGAACTTTATTATTTTTAGGGCCATGGGCAGTGGTGAATGACGTACTCAATTCATTTACTTTGTTAAAAACAAAGTACTGTATGTACTTGTAAGCATGTACTTCATTAAATCCTTATTTGAATTTGATTTACATTTTAGTTATTTAGCAGCTTTTATCCAAAGCAACTTACAACTAAGCAGCAGACACTAGGGACAACTTGGGGGGTTCAGTGTAATGCACAGGGACACTTTGACTTGTAGCCAAGAGGACTGGGAGTTGAATCACTGCCCTGCTATTCATGGACGACCACGCTACCAACTGAGCTATAGCCACCCGATTGGATTTGTTTATATAAAAAACACTCCTTCAGACTATTCTCTAACATTGTTATTTGTGATTATTGAATATTTTTTATATCAGAAAAAAAAAAAAATCTGACAAGTTTCAGGGAGAAACAAAGCATCTTAAACAAGGAGACCCAATCACTAAAAATGAAATGAGGCTCTATATTAACATTGTGTTGCAATTCATGAGATTATTAT
This sequence comes from Channa argus, assembly GCF_033026475.1. Classification (NCBI taxonomy): domain Eukaryota; kingdom Metazoa; phylum Chordata; class Actinopteri; order Anabantiformes; family Channidae; genus Channa; species Channa argus. The sequence goes on from NC_090212.1 coordinate 16,989,092, forward strand.
GTTTTCCTGTAAAATGTCAATTTGTAGCGTTACTAGTTGCATATAAATATTTCCCCTGTGCAAAAAAGTTACTAATGGATGTACTAAAATAATGCACAGTGCATTTCTGGTGCTCAAACTAGAAATCCTCTTTGTTGTGGTTTTTCACTCCTTAGTCTTCCATCCGGTGGAATGTTCATATTGCCGGAGCGAGAGCATGATGGGTTTCCGGTATCGATGCCAACAGTGCCATGGCTACCAGCTATGTCAGAGCTGCTTCTGGCGTGGCCATGCCAATGGTCCCCATAGCAACCAGCACCAGATGAAAGAGCACTCATCTTGGGTAAGTCGATCAGTCTCAATTCTACTTTGTGTTGCTTCTCTAAAAGAATTACAAAGTCAAAACCTCATGTCCTGTCCTCTCAAAGTGATCTCAGAGGGGTTTTATGGGCTTTTAGTCATTCTGCCAAATGAAATTGTATTGACTAAATTTGTTGTGTCGCTGCATTCCCCCAAAGCTTGATCATTATGTTATAAATTGAAACAAGGGAAATCATAGGCCCTGGATCTCAAATCCAATTCCCGTCCTGCTCGGTTCCTGCACACAGAGTTCACGAAGCCTCGGGACATGAATGACATGCCCGAATGCATGAAACACAAAACATTGTCTGAAATGGGAAACACATTTATGAGACTTCTCATGAAGTTTAGGGCAAATTGTTCTGGATGTTTTTGTATGAGTAGGAATTGGTGTATAAAACGCCATTTGTCATATGGTTTCACTAAACTTTAAAGCCTTCTGATGGGCTAGTAGCATTTCCTGTGAAAGACAATATGGCTGCTCATTCAGTCCATTACGCTTTGTCTTTTATCAACTGCACTATTTGCACATTCCATTACAGGTACATTCAATGCGATTTAGATTGTGCTTAGAAGAATATAAAGAAAACAAGAAAATTCATCATAGATTGTCTAGAAATATAACATTCTTGGTTTTCACCTTTGCAACATGTTAGTTACACATTACACATTACACTTATGCAGCAATGTGCCTGACAGAGGCACATTGCTGCATAAGAACACAATATATGTTGAAACATAGCAGACATGGCATTTTATTTACCAAATGTCTACTAACAACTGACTTGTGGCTTTATATATTTGTGATGTTTATCCCATACTAATCACGCTGACGCAAAAATTGGGCTTTCCCTGTCAGATGGTTGTGCTGTTTTAGTTTTTTAAAGGTTCATAGATGTGCAAGTCTAGTCCGGATTTGTTCAACATCTGAAGGTGAAAATTATAGCAAAGAAAGTTTATAATACTTAATAAAGATAAGAAAGGAAGATGTGTGTTAGTTCACAGCAAAATCACCCGTGTTAAACTAATAACTGTTAAATTCACACTCAGAAAGTGTGAATACTCAAAATAATTTTACACTGTTTATTTTGTTGTGTATAGTATTGTGGTTACTGTGGCTAATCCCTAATAATACATCTTCATGTATTAGTCAATAATAAACAGAGAGTAGAATTATGACCTATCTGACAGTTGACTGAGAAAATGTAACATTGTAAAAGTAGAATTCATGGTGGAGCTGCTGTATTGGATTGTATTAGATTGTACAAGTGTGCCTAATAAATTGGCCAGTGAGTGTATATATTTCTAAAAGTAAACAGTAACTAAAACTGTAAAATAAATGAAAAGGAGTAAAAGTACTTGTGAGTAGGTGAACTTTTTACCACCTCTGATGACAATAATCAGCTACTGAAATTAGTACTAGTCATATGACTGTGTGGTTGGTGAATACTCATCTCATGTTATCGAGCCGTCATTTCTGGACTTGTAAATAGAATTCAGTTTATGGAACGTCTAAGTTGTAATGATCACAGATCACACTGTCTGTTCAGTTGTGAACTTTAATAATGTAGTCTCTTTTTCCTGCTTCCTGCTCACTGACATTTGGAAGGACCTGGAAATTGTCAGAACTCTCGTAGCGTCTCCCAGTTCAGCCCATGACGGCATTGTCATTGTGATGTAGGGCAGCGAAAGAAACTGCCTGTGAAGCAGCAGAGACAAGCCCTTTCTGAGTCTGCACTGCACTGCTGCTGATCCACACTTCTGACACAGTGAACAAACTGTTGACCCACTTATGTATATTACCCCTGAAGAAGCTTAAAATGGCTTCTGCTACTTCAACACGACGGCGGCAGCAGCGACAGCACATGGTGACAGGTTGTTTGTTTTTATTCTCTCTTTCTCTCTCTCTCGCTCTCTCTCTCTCTCTCTCTCTCTCTCTCTCTCTCTCTCTCTCGTCCTCCTCACAGAAGTCTCCGGCCAAAAAGCTGAGCCATGCAATCAGTAAATCTCTAGGTTGTGTCCCCATCGGAGAGCCCCCACATCCTGTGTTCCCCGAGCAGGCGGAGAGACCACAGGAACTCACCCACACTGTGTAAGTCCAATCTCCACAGCATTTGTAACCACTATTTGTGTCATTATTGAGGGGAACCCAACTGATTTATTGATTAATGACACAGCAAGGCTCAGTGTGCTCATGATTTACTGTATATTCTTTTCCTGTCATGTAACTGCCTCCATCTTTTCCATTTCACTGTCTCTACATGACTGATAGAGTGCCATCCCCCTAAGATGTCAAGCCCCCTATTATTTACTAATGTGGGAAATGCTGATATACTACACAGGTTCAGTGGCTACTGCTGCTACCAGAACAGCCGTCCTCATCAGTCTGTTGGCAGTCAAATGGGGATAATGGCGTAAATCTCACACACCAGGCTTTGAGGAGCCTGGAAGTCATTATAGGAAATGCATTATATTCTGCTGCTGTCTTGAACCCTGCACACTTATTTACATTTCAGCTGGAAAATAGTACGATTTCCATAACCAATTCCAGCACCAAGATATATCCACAGCAGTCGGCGTGGCTAAGGTCACTTCTTACCTTTCTCATCATAGTTGCACCGAAAGTGGGAAAGTGTTCACACGAAATCTCTCAACATTCTCATTTGGGCTTTCAACATTTCTCATGGCACATTTCATTGCAAAATCCTGCTTCACATTCCAGTCACAACCATACATGTGAGCTGTCTGTCTACGCTTTTTGCTGCTGGCAAGTGACAGTGAGAAATTGATAGCGAGCTTCATCCTGGAGGGGACAAACTAGCTCTGCGGATGCCAAGAAAAAAAAGACACAACGTAAATGCGTCGCTATGATTTCCCGTTTTCCTGCGTGGTACATGCCACCATGTCTGACTCTGGTCGCACATCCAGGCTCTGCACTCTGCTGGGAGGACTGTTCTGCATTCGTGCCCAAACGTATGCATACACCTATAGTTCATCGCGGTGTAAGGGAATTAGCTGCCGACCTGGATGTTGTCCTTCAGTTGAGAGATGGGACGAATGGATTAGCAAACACCGTGTGGGCTGTATAGCATGAAATTACATCACACAAGCAGATTAATATTGATTGCAATAAAATTTGTGGCTGCTGTGTTGATTATCTTCGGCGACCGAAGCCCCAGAGATTACTGAGTTCTGACCATGGGGCTCTTGGTTATGTTGGATTTTATAGCCGAAAGGCCTTAGGTTGTAATTCTTTGTCTCATAACAGTTTGAGTATTTTTACCGTAAAAATATCTACGCAGTTATTTTGAGTGGTGGAATATGACTACACATTTACTGAAGTACTGTGCAATTGTAAGGTACTTTACTTGTGGATTTTCATTTTACAGAATGGTACAAAGAGAGGTTTGCTCTCTTCCATCAACAGGTTATTTTTGTGAGCCCAACCTCTATTCGGCACAGCTCCAACACGATGTACAACACTAAAATATTGACGGTCAAATACCAAAAAAAAAATCTGCTGGTCATAGATTTTTAGACAGACATTTCAGGTAATTCCTTCTCCTATCTTGTCCTTTATGACCTTTTTTGGACAAAGTATATTTTCCTGCTCTCGCAAATGCCATTTTAACATTTGTGGAGTTGTGTTCATTGACTTTTAGGGTAATGGATGTGACTATTGAACCCTGAGACTTGTTTGTGTGTCTCTCTCTGCCTCTATTGTTATGTGTGACGCAGGAAAGGTATCTACGAAAAGTGCCCATCTCTGCCGATGGAGAAAAAAAGAAAAGGCTATTTTTGGTTGCACAAGCATTTATGTTTTTATTTGTGTGTGATGGTTAAGTAGTGCCTGTCATCCACCATGGCATGAAAAGATGTTTCTAAACCTGTCAACTGTTCAAAATATGTTTTCATCAGTGATTCTCAATTTCTGGCTCAGACTTAATGCCTTCATGTTTCACTGTGCATGTCTTCAAAATGATAAAAAGCGTGCGCAATTGTCACAGAATACACACACAGGTAGGAGCATTCAGGTTTTTATTATTACACTACATATATAAAGCATGATGTATGTTAAATATGACTCCAGCCAGCAGCCAGTTTGCTTTGTTTTGCATAAAAGCTTGAAACCCCGGAGAAATGAATCCTGGTTCTGGCAAAATGTAACAAAATCCATTTAGAAGCACTTCCAAAGCCTTTTTTTCAGCCTTGTTTCTTTAATCTATATAAAATACAAAATGGCATCTTGTGGGAGTTTGATAAAAAAAATCCAATACCAATCCCACATGTCGGCCTTAAATTCGTGGTTTTACAGTAGAAATGTGCTGAAAGTTTCTTGGCTAGGCACTGACTCTGACCAAGAAACGGTCAAGCATACAGGGTTTTAATTATTTCATCATCTGTTTGTACAGATTAGACAACCAACATGTTAAATGCAAATAAGTGAGCTTTGGAGCTGCCTCCAGGCAGAGCTCTGCTACTGGTTTTCCCCTGTTTCCAGTCTTTTAGATAAGAGAAGTGAATGAGCTGAATTCGCAACAAGTTGTGCTATTTTATTAAATCCAACATACCATTTGTAAATTGTGTGCGCTTTCTGTAGACATTAGCCATAAGGAAGAAGAGCTAATGGAATAATTCCCATTTGTTAAGGGTCAATTTCTGAGAAATTATTGGTGAATACAGTAATTATCTGCCTACCATTCCCATGTTGATATCCCTGCTGGCTACATGTTCCCTGAAACTGGATCCCTCAGATAATTAGTCCGAGGAACACTGCCAATGCTTCAATTTTATTCTACAATGAATTTATTTTATTGATGACACATAACAGAGAGAGAGAGCGAAATCTGCTGTTGAAATCCTTAAACTAGTGCAGCTAGTTGGCAATTCTGATGTAGACTGTGTGTGAAGAGGAGACATCCGTCATTGCTGTCTCTCAGGTGTGTGTGTGTGTGTGTGTGTGTGTGAGGCCCGTGAGTGAGTAATAATGGCAGAATCAGGGTAGCGCGTCAGGTTTGATCAAAACTCCCAAGTCGAACAGACACGAGTCTCCCAGTTGTCCAACCCTTCGCATCGCCTTCAGACAGCGTGTAGCTATTCTGATACTCTTCTGAAATATTTACTGGCATCCAAAAGCAAAGATTAACAGTGAACTGAGTTGTGAATTTCCCCCCCCAACTCAAACTGTCACTGAGGTTCTTGGTTCTTGGGGATTTGTGTTTTGGAGAGAAGTTATAGGTTTGGGATGTACTGTCTACACTGAATTTTTAAATCTATGATTCGGCTTCCTGCCTTCAAACTTAGCAGCACATCTGCCACAAGACTATAAGCACTGAAATAGTGTAAGAGCCCCAAATAGGCATCTTACCGTACTTTGCATTAACGTGCAACACACACTAGTTTTCACTGCCATGTTCGATATTTAGCAACCAAGTTGCCATTTTCTGTATAATCCTTCGTATAATCCCAAACATTTTTATGTCTTTCCGTTTTTTACTTCTTTTTTGTTCTCTGGGTCAATGCAAATTTCATCGATGTCATTAAAATGGGAGAGAACCGGCATGTAATTCACTTTTCTGGGAGTCAGAGCTATCGGGTTTTTATGGCCGAGCTACTGACAGGTAAACAGCACCGCTGCCAGCAGAAAAGGATGCTCTCTGATTATTTTTAGCCTGCAGCAATGCATCCACTGTTGGTAGAAATAAGGTGAATGAGTGTGTGTGTGTGTGTGTGTGTGCGAGGCACCATTGCACTTAATTTTCCCTGTACCCCTGCCAGGTGCCAAGTACAAGGAAAGGGTAGTACATTGTCATTCACTGCACGCAGGTAGCACGAGGCTTAGCGCATTGCAGACTTTGATCTCTTACTGCCTAAATGTGTGTGTCACTTCATTCCCATTTGACCTCTGAGACACCGGCTGAATGTCTGCTCTAAATTGGTATTTGTCCAGTCAGTGGAGCACGGGGCAGCAGACACTGTGATGTGAACTAGTTAGGATGCGTGTTATAATTAATATACAATTAGAGGGATTGAAATACTGCTATGCTGAGGAGCGTTTATGTGAGATCTATGGAAGTTCAGTTTTTATTGCACTCTACTGCTCCAAATTCTGATTATTTGTATTAGAAGGATTGTTGTGAGGAGCTTTATGTAAACCACTGAAGGTAAGGGGGGAAAAGTTATTGTAAGACATATTAATGCTATTGTGGTCGAGGCCAATTTGTTATGTGTTTTATGTGAGTAGTTTTTTTTATTTCTGGATACTGCAACTGTGATATTTTGAGCAAATGGCATTTCCCTAATTTCCAGTGTCTTTTCATGTGTTAGTGAGAGGTGAAAGGAGAATCAGATCCCTATGGATCCTCATAGGGAGAGAGAGAGAGAGAGACAGAGAGAGAGAGAGAGAGAGAGAGAGAGAGAGAGAGAAAATCTACATTGTCATAAAGTCACGTGATTGTCGAGTTTCCTTGGAGACAGCAGCAGTGTAGTACATTGAGATGCTTGCCTGCTCAGTTGAGGGCAGATTAGGAATCTGGCAGCGGCAGCAGCAGTTGGATGTGTTTTGCCAGCCAGGCAGGTGCTTTCTCTTCTCGCAGAGAGGTAAGTGCGATGCGTCGTCCTGTTTGGAGCTCACCTTAAGGCTAAGATAATCAGAGGCAAACATTTTTCACATGGACTTGCATTGCACTCGGAGCATTTATGCACTCACAGAATGTAAGTGAACGAGACTACGAGGCAGCGTGTGCACGTTTGAGAGGTGACAGTTGCTTTATACCTTTCCTAATATTATCTTAGGGCTTGATAAATAACAAAAGAATTGTGTTTGTGCAAATGGCCTTAGCACTGATGAATTACTCCTGTTTGACAGTCAATGGTTTCTTTTTTAATCTGTTAGGCTCCTGAGGGACATTTTAATGTATGAAACAATGAATAATTGCAGTATGACTTTAAAACAAATGCGCTTCACCTCCTCGAGCATCAATATTAATGCACAGAATACGTTCTTCTGGTTATGAACAAACACATGCTGCAAATTATTCGAATACAATTAGTGGTGCAGTGATTGTGCTGTATCTTTTGCTCTGATTTCTGTTGTGTTTTTAATATCACAATATTTGAAAAAGTGCTGGCGTCTTGTTGAAGCACTTTGTGGCTTTGTAGCAAATAAGGGGCTCTCAGTGCTTCGTGCTGATAACAGTATTCTGCATGGATATAAATAGTTTCATTTGGCTGAAAGATGCTGATTGGGCAAATAAGAATAACAGGACACAATAGTTTTCGGTGCTGAGATGTTTAGGTGACAGTGAGAGCTTTAAATAAAACAGTCAGTTCAAAGTGAGTCAAAGCTGAAAACTAGAAAGATACTATGTGCAGACTGAGGAGATGCGACTGCAGAGACGGAGAAATCGAGTGCTGTCGTGAGTGGCTGCTATTTTCTGTGCCAGGTGAAATGTGAAGCTGAGAGCATCTGAGATGTGCTGAGTGATATTGTGATCCGTTAATGAGACTCTGTGGTTCGGGGCCCCGATGAGCTCGCCGGGGCCCCTGGTTCAGCCGCCAGATGGGCCCTGTAGCTTTGTTTACTCTCACAAATTACCTCCCCCAATGTCACCTTTCCTAGTTTTTCACACACTTCCAGTTTAATTAGATTTCTTGTCTGCTGTTGTTGCTCTTGCTCATGTTAATTAGGTTTAAGCTAATAGCCTAAAACGCATCTAAATTCCAGGGAAAGTCAATTATTTTGCAACAATTTAAATTTAACTTGAGTACAACATGTTGCCTATTTTGTGCACCACACTCAGTGTTTTGTAATGACTCCCACTTCCCCCCCTACCCTCTTTTGTACATTTGAATTCAATTGAAGTCAGGATCACTGATTCATGATTATTAATAAAATGCAAATGGCCTCTTCCCTATTCCCTGGTGAGAAGCACCACAGGCCTCTGTAGCGTAGCATTAAAGACCCTCTAATTTTGTCTTTTAGTCAGCCGAAACCAGTGGCCAACAACATGAACGACACATTGCTCATGTCCTCGGGGGCACCTACTCCTACCAAAAGGTAAGCACCCCCCCCACCCCCCCACCCCCCCGGCAGATTGTCTTTTTGGAGATCTTATTCGCATTATTCCACATAATTAGGTTCACTTTGTGATTATTACCTCTAATGTATTCTTCACAGGTGTCAAAATGTCACTTTAATTCACACTCGTAGAAAATAAGTCCTTTTAATCATGCAGAATTCAGCATAGGTGACATATTCTCTCTCATCAGTGGAAATAACAAGAATAGCACAATAAATCAGATAACAGATGTTATTTGTCGCCTCACACTTGACACACATTTACATCTGAGCAGAATGCCCTTGCGAGCGTATTTTTAGAGGAAAATGTGTTATGCCGTCGCAAAGACTATGCGAGCACTCCTACATAAAGGGCTGATTTGACAAATAGATTATGATAGAATTGGAGCCTTATCATGTAAGCAGATAGCAGGCAAGGGCCCCGTGATAGCAACGTAATTGTCCTCTCATTTTATCCCTTCACAGTTAAAGGCCACCTCTATTAGTATTTACTTAGCGTGGTGATGAGCCATTGTGGTTATGAATTTGATAATGGAGAGCACTCTGAGGGAGCTGTGATGTATGTGCACTCTGTGCTGCAGGTCTGTGCTGGGTGAGTTTTCCTTTTGTATGGAGTGTTCCTCCGCAACATGTTTCCGGCAATTTGCGTTTGCGAGATGGGGCTGCTCACCGACTGAGGACATTAGAATGGAAAAGATTCAGTGTACACAAATAATAGAGGTGTGACCATCCACTACACCATCAGGTTTTTGCTTGAAATCCAGACAAGAAGAATGCTGTGGTGGACATTTTAGTAGGCGCCTAAATGACGTCTGGGCTTGTTTTTCCCATTTGTGCTCATCTGGTCTGAGCAACAGTACCATCCCAAGGACCCAGGCCGCCAAAGGGCAGCATGCACACAGCAAAAAAAATTATTTAATCATAAAAATCATCCACAGGGTGAGGTCATGCCACGACTACCTTATTCCTCACTAGAGATTGAAGTTACATATGGCAGAAACAGAGATGTTAGTTTGAATTTCTTGTCAGGATGAACATTTTGTACCGTGCAGTCAGTGTCTGAGGGCTGACAGGGTCATGATTAGAGCAGGTTTGAAGGAAGCTGACAGGACACGGACGACCGAAATGGTAAATGACTCCTTGCATAAAGAGCAATGGAGGTCAGTGGAAGACATCGCACATTGTAGCATGCACAAGAGGAAGGCGACACATTCGTAAGGTTTGTTTCGATGTGGCGCTGAGGAAGAAGCCTGATAACCTTTGTCTTGACATTTTGCTCCATGAGTCAGAGCAGCTTTGGGAAGATGTCATGCACTGAGGATGTTGTTGCCTTGAGGGGGGCAAACCAACTACAAATCTGCCATATTTTGAGCAGAAATTGTGCATTAAGCCACTGTGATGCTTCCAAAATAGGTTGTGTTGAGCATCAGTGTGGATGACAGTAGATAAGGTGTTGAATGAGGAGAAAGGGAGCAGGTTTACCTTCAGTTCGGTTGCAGAGAACAGAGGGTAGCCTGTCTCTGTGCCACATTTGGTATGTAAATATTAATCTTTTGTTAAAATTACCCCGTGCCAGCCTGTCTGCTTTCACATGAAGGGCCTACGAGTCAAAGATGTCACTGCTGAATAATGCAAAGGTCCTTGTGGCTCTGCCTCAGCTCAAACTGAGCGCCCCCCCCCCTTGAAAAGCAGCATCCGTGCTGTCCTTGTTTGTTGAACCTTTCAGATCCAGTTTTTACCCAAAGAAAATATACAAAACGCATTGGAGATTGTATCAGTGCAGAAACTGAAAACACTCTGTTTGAAAAATGGCGTTGTCGTCGCTCCTCCAGCCACCATCACACTCTGCTCTGCTGACATGTCATCTGCTCCCTCCCACCTTACCCTCTCCTCTCACAGACAAACTCACCACTAGCTAGTCTTCCAAGGGCAAACCAACACGGGCGCAATTTATTACCTGTTAGTCATGCAGAACCACAGCAGCAGTAGTTAAATTTAAAAAAAGAAAATGCTGCGTTGAGCTTGACGGGCTTTTAATTCAGAGTTACCTGAGAAGTGAACAAATGAGATTTGGACAATGCGGACAATGATCCGCTGTGGATAGCAGGCTGTAAGACGTCAAGGAGAACAAATACCATGATTTATATACTATGTACTAACAAAAAACAATACTCTGTATATGAGGTCAGTCTAACAACGGTTAAGCTACAATTAGAATGAATTAAGTAGAATTAAAGCTTCAAAAAAAATTTTCAGGGAAACAAAATAAAATCATTATTTCTTCTTGGTAATAACAAAGTCTAAATTACTTGCAAAACAATAGTAATAGTAATAGTGAGAATGAAACTTATAACCCTATCAGAAAAATGTTGTTATTAACTTGTCCAACCTAATAATAAATATATTATCTGCCAGTTACACCAAGGTGCATCACTACATATTCAAGATGTTAAGATTTTTTCACCTCTTTTGACGTTGGTTCCATGAGGCAGAACACAGTGTTCAGGTGCACAATTGTCTCATTTCGAACAAACAGTAGAGGCAGTGGTGTCTGAGACATTCGTTTGCTAGAAAAAATGTGTCTTCAAATGTGCAACTGAAATAGACATAGCCAGGAAAGTTGCCAGTTCAGGAGGGCTTCAAAGCATTTCGTGCATCTTTCACAAAACCTTGCACAAATTATCAGGCAGTAGCAGGTATCTTGCTGAAGAGTCGACGCCAGGAGCAACTTCTAGTCTGAAGACTCAGACATGCAGCCTAACTCCAAAAACCATGTGGGGTCAGAGCTTTTCCCTTTTCTTCTGTGAATGTATGAGTTTTATCCTACAAGGAACCTCAGGCTCCGTCTGTGGTTGAGCCTGAGGACGAGACTGTGAATTTTTTTCGTGTTCCATTTAGAATTTGTTTGACATCTTCTGCAAAAACAAAAGCTTTGACATGTTTGTGAAGTCTAACTGAGTCAGGTGACATTATCTGGAAACAAGTCCAACGATCCTCCAAGTGCTTTAAGATATCATCAGCAGAATAAGAAAACTCTTGAAACAAGTGCAGTAGGAGCCACAGCTGCTAAAATGATCTCATTACACTTTTTATCTTGCTTGGAAAAAGATAAGATTCGAATGCAAATGTCAGTTTAGAGGCTGGCTTGCAGTGTTTTTTGGAGACTGGGCAGTGAAGCCTGCCGGGGCTGTGGATGTGGATGCGGCGAGCTTAAAGCCAGATTGGGTTTATTGGTCTTAATCATGGCTCACTCTTCAGTCAGAGTTAGATAGCACCCAGCACCATTTCATCTCTCCTTCACTTCTCATTACAGGCCGCCTGCCGAGACGGGACAGCATATGTCCTGTCATCTGTCAACACCATATGCCACGCCCATGATTATTTAAAGTCTCATGCCTTATTTGACATTTCCAGTCAGCGTCGAAATGCCCAGAGCGAACACTGGCACAGTTACAAATGCATTTGGCATGCTGCACTCTCTCTTATCCATCGCAGTTCATTGTTATGACCAATTATCTCAGACTGTCTATCAAACACTGGAGTCAAAGCCACGTGTCATTTGTTAAGGTCACCTCAATTAGAAAGTTTTTCTAAAATCGCTTTGACTGTGCAAACGTTTGATTTTGACACCAGAATCACTGCTGATATGTGTGTGTGTGTGTGTGTGTGTGTGATGTATCTCTCTGAATTTGACTTTGAGCAGTGTCTTGGAGAGTCCCAGCCGGCTAGATGAAGAGCACCGCCTGATTGCTCGCTACGCCGCCCGTCTGGCAGCTGAGGCGGGCAACTCCACAGTGAGTGTCTCGTAGGATGCCCGGTGGTGCGCCTTAGTCAACTTTCATTTCAAATTTAATTCTTCGACAAGCTACTGTTTGACACATCACTGCAGGAGACTCTACAGTACTTATATTCACTCACTGGCCACTTCATTAGGTACACCTGAACAATCTACTGCAATCCAATACAGCAGCTCTACCATGAAATCTACTTTACAAAGTTATAATTTCTCAGTTCTTAAGGGGCGGCATCCCCAACAACACAGTACCAGTCCCAAGCCTGGTAGAATCGGGGAGGGTTCCGTCCGGCGTAAAAAATAAAAAAATAAAAAAGAAGAGAAGAAGAGGTGGTTCGATTGTTTTGGCCACCCTATTTAAAATTAATGATTTTAATGTAACTTCTCTTCAAAGTTCACATTTGTGAAGGGTTTGGGTTTTACAGTGATGGGACTAAAAACATTTGCTTAAGTACTGCGCTTAACTAAAGTTTTTCAAGTAGTTGTTGTATTTCTCATCTTCCAGGAAAACATGTTTATTCTTAAATGCACTGTCTCAAACTAAATATAAATCAGCTAAAAAATTATTATTAATTGCTTTATAGATTTAACAGTAATGTTTAGAAATGAATGCATAAATAATTATTATGCATTTCATACATGTTATTCTGAAAAGGAATATTCTACAATGAGTAAGTAAAAGTAAAAGTAACGTTACAGTTCACCTTATTACACAGTGCTGGGATGTAGTTTTCACCAAAAACGCTGCTGACTAACATTACCTTGGTTTGTGAGCCAACATTATAAATGTCACACTGACAGAAAGAACAGTTTAAATACAAACGCTTTGTGCTTTCTGTAGGTGCTGCTTTATCAGAAAAAAAAACAACAGTAGAGCCCTTGCTGAATTTGATTACAGCACAGCCAAACAAAATGACTTTCTTTTAATAAGTCAGGCAGTAACAGCAACCAAATTCAAATTTTATGTGGCAAAAAAAAATGAGATTAGTTTTCCACATAGCACCCGGACACAGAAAAAGGATTTTGTTTGTTGCGTTGTGGTTCCTACGAAAAAAATGATATGTCAAAAATTGCCCAAAATGAGTGTTGTCTTAGGTTGGCGACAGAGCCAGTCGTGGTCAGCTCTCACCACAGCAGCAGAGAAATTCTCTTTTGCATGTTGCACGGTGTTAATGTGAAGCAGCTGCAGCAGGAAATGTTGGGTTTGCATTTACAGTGACTAATTACAGCTCTGATGTGGTGCAGAGAACTAAATTAAACTTTTACAGATCTTCAGATCCTAAATATTTCTCATTAGCAGTACAAGTGTCTTGCTAAATAAACAACAACAAAATAAAAAACACACGGTATATTTTCATTAAAAAAACTGTTGTCAGCAGTACGTGTTAATGTGGGATTGCACTTTAACTGTTATGGGGAGGGACAAAATAAAACTGTTGTGATCTAAAATCGCTCTCTGTGCAGAAACAGTGTCTCCCGCAGAGCAACATTAGTGGTCACCGGGGTCACGCGGAAGCTGTTGGTGTTTGACTTTTGCTTGCACACTGTTGTTAATGCCATTCTGTCATCACTTTGTTTTTCAGCAACAATGTCCTCCAACAGATCTGAGCTTCAACTTTGATGCCAATAAACAGCAGAGGCAGCTGATCGCAGAGCTGGAGAACAAAAACAGGTACGACTGACCGTGGCCACGTCGCCTATTCATTGGTATACGCAGCTATAAGTACATGTACTGGAGTATTTACATTCTAGCATTTAACTCCACTCTACCCTTAATTCAATCATAAGTCATTTCAATAAAAAAAACTCTGATGCTTCAGTGAAATTAAAGTAGATCTTCTAATTAAGTAGTCGTTGGACTTATTCAGGGAAATCCTCCAGGAGATCCAGAGGCTGCGTTTGGAGCACGAGCAGGCTTCTCAGCCGACGCCAGAAAAAGCCCAGCAGAACCCCACACTTCTGACTGAGCTACGGCTGCTCAGGTATCGTGCCTCCACCATCACACCGCTTCTGCAGTTAAAGTATCTTCTTCCCAGCAAAGGAGAAAAAGAGCAATACTATATGAAAGAAGTCAAGCCGGAAGAGACCACTGAGGGCTGGTTGTTGTATTTACGTAGGCTGGGCTCATTCTTCAAAGAGAAATAATGTCTTCCTAATTCAGGAGGCTGTTTTCGAACTAGCTTCACCAGCAGCCGCAGCATGGACATTTATCATGCTGACAAGATGCTCAGGCCCTGGGGTTCAGTTTTTGGAAGAGACTCAGCCTGGGAGGACATTTTATAGCACTTGTTGCCCTAAATGACTCCTTGATTGTCTCGTCTGCCCTAAATAACGAAACAGCAGTGAATTTTAAGATCAACAATCACGACAATGTAGAGATTTTAGATTAACTAATCACTCATAGCATAAATTACAAACATCCCCTTCAGGCCGATCAATTAGACAGTATGTAGGTAAATAAATGGATTTAAATATATATCTCTTGCTGTTACTCCTTGACATGTAGAGGGTTGTTCTGCCATTGCATTTTATTTACACAAAAACAGCAAATAAATGGTCAAATTAATAGGCGTGTGCTACTGGAGGATACACATTAATGTTAATATTTCTAACCAGATTCAATTCAGGCACATTTTGAAAAATTATTCTTTCACACAGCCTTTTTGTGGTTGAGGCTTTAGACCAGGATATTGTTACTACTTTATAATAATCCCACTGTAGCTAGATGATGTCACCTTTGTAGAGGACAGAACGGAGATGTTTACAGGCCGCTGATAGAACAATCTCATCCCGGCTGATGATTGCTACACTTTGTCAAAATGCAGTAACAAAGTGTGAACACCAGAGGGTAATGATAAGTCAAGGTCCTCATCAGACATTTAACCACTTCCAATAATTGGGGCGACCTGGGGCCATAAGTTGCTCTCTCAGATTATCCTCTGCAATACCTGGCAGAAAACTAGTGTTATTTTCAACAATCAATTAAAATGATAAAGTTTTTTTGCCTGGAGAACGGCAATGGTGCCTTTTGGTTGGGAGCAAAAGTTACTTTGAGTTTAGTTTTTAAAAGAGACATTTTGAAGACACAATAAGCCAGAGTTATTAAGTGTTTACGGTGAGTACGATAAGCTCGATGCAAATGCAGGATGCTTTGTCACTATACAAATATTTTTCATGCACCATTGTTTGTCTGTAAACTGATCCTTGGATTATTGGACCCAAACTTTGCTGCACATGTCATTCATTTATAAAATATTTAGCAAACAAATCTAAAGAACAAATTTAAATATATGTTAATGGACTGGCATCGGAATATATATCCAAAATGTTTCCAGTCAATGAGGCTAGCAGATTCTTCACAAGGTCAGATGATGGCCGTCATCAAATTCTTTGAGTTAAGGCCTGCTCAGCAAATCAACCTAAAACTTTTACCTCCAAACCATTTGTTCTGTTCTTCCACCACAGACACAGGAAGGATGAGCTCGAGCGGCGTATGTCGGCCCTGCAGGAGAGCAGACGGGAGCTAATGGTGCAGCTGGAGGGACTCATGAGGCTACTAAAGGTAGGACGATCACCTGCTTCGTGTAGATTTATCATTGAAGTGCGACAAAAAAAAAAAAAAGAAAAAGACCCCTGAATCAGTGTAAATATCCAAATGTTCTAAATGTGCTGTTCTTCTTTAGCTTGTTACAAAATGTATCTTAAACAGTTGGGTTTTTTAAAACTTGGAGGCATCTGGTGAGTGTGATGAAATGACATGTGGACACGTTAAAGTCCTTAAAAAAAAGACAGCAATGAGAGGTTATGTTGAGATGCCGTATGGTGCATGCGGCATCTTTTTCTCTTTTTTCTCCGTCTTCTTTCACTGCTTTAATTCTGTTGCTCTCACTCTTCTTGCTCTCTCTTTCTGCTTACCTTTGCTGGCTGATAGGATGAGGAGCAGAAGCAGGCTGTAAGTTGCCCTTAATTCAGTTTGCAAGGCTCAATACTTGGCTCTCGTCACAGCACTTACTGTAGTTTAATGCCTCCATACTCCCACCCTTCACACAGATGTGATTGAAGGAAGCTTTTATAATGGATTTTAAGAGGGACGTTAGGAAAGATGATTCCACTTTAACTGGGTTACACTGATGTAGTCGTCTAATCGCAGCTACTCCAACACTTTTTGCTAACGATATCACAGACCTTAGACCACAGATTGTGACTCAATCTTTAAAACGAGGTTTCTCAGGTCTGCAGTCCAAACAAGTTAGGAGAGCTGTGTTTTTCCTATAGCCCAAATGTCAGGGACCTGTTCCTTTCATCAGGACTAACAACCTCCCTTCTAATGTGACTGCAGTCTGGCTGCCCATCTGCTGCCTGGCTCCAAGCCATCGACCGGGGTCTGCACCAGTCCCACAGACACACAGTGGTCCTTTCTCTGTGAGATATAGCTCCTGACTCAGCACAGATCCCAGTCTTCACTCACACATGGTTCTCATTACCCTCTCCATGCAGTAAAGGTGGAATACAGAGGCACAGAGTATAGCCAGCCAGTGTTGGGTTACCAGAAGGGTTTCTCGCCTTTAAATCCTTGTTTTTATTTGTTCTCCCTATTAGGATTAAGTTCTTTTGGTCACATCTGTGTCTGTGTTTGTCTTAATAAACTCACCTTTAGAAATAAAAAGGTCATCTCTTCCTAAAGCTGCAATCTGGTATTGCAGAACAGCATCTTTAATTGAAACTCCGTCTTTCTGGAATTGGCTTTGCTAATGAAGAGGTTAATTGGATTCAAGCTTCTGTTTTGAATCAGCCCAAAAGGCCAGGTTCCTTAAAGGTTTGCACACACAAGGCTACCTAGTTTGTCTTCAACATATTAGTTTTTCACTTTGCCAATACAAGACATTCATCACTTTGTTGTTTTGCACCTTTCGCAGTCAAACACATATAAATAATCTATATATTGCATGTTTTTAACTACATGTTTATCTGGTGATGCAAAATAAAATGGTGCCATATAGTTACAAATATGACTAAAGACTAACTACCCTTAATTTTTGAGACTTTTTAAATAAAGGTTTGTATTGTGAGAAACATTGATTTAAAAACAGTTTTTGGACATTTTGGAAATATGGGCAGCATAACCTAGGATGGAAGTCCAGCCTGGTCCTTCTGTCAAGATAAGTTCTGCTTAGTAGCACATCTGAAGCCCAGTTATGATATTACATGTCATTTGTTCAACTTGTACAAAAGACATATTATTATATATACAGTGCCTTGCAAAAGTATTCATATCCTTTGAAACTTTTGACATTTTGTCACGTTACAACCACAAATGCAAATTTATTTTATTGGGATTTTATGTGATAATTCAAAGGAGAAGTCAAAGGAAAATGATAAATGGTTTTCACAATTTCTTACAAATAAATAACTAAAGCGTTGCGTGCATTTGTATTCAGCCACCCTGAGTCAATACTTTGTAAAACCACCTTTAGCTGTAAGTCTTTTGGGGTTTGTCTCTACCAGCTTTGCACATATAGAGCATGAAACTTTTCTCCTTTCTTCTTTGCAAAATAGCTCAAGCTCAGTCAGATTGGATGGAGAGCGTCTGTGAACAGCAGTTTTCAAGTCTTGCCATAGATTCTCAATTGGATTTAGGTCTGGACTTTGACTGGGTCATGCTAACACATGAATGTGCTTTAGGTTTCTGCCTAACACTGAACTCTGATTAATGCTCTCCTTGCCCGGCCTGTCACTTTAGGTGGACGGCCATGTCTGGGTTGGTTTGCATTTTCAGATGATAGATTGTACAGTGCTCTGTGAGACGTTCAAAGCTTGAGATATTTTTTTATAACCTAATCCTCCTTTAAACTTCTCTGCAACCTTATCCCTGACCTGTCTGCTGTGTTCCTTGGACTTCATGATGCTGTTTGTTCACTAATGTTCTCTAACAAACCCCTGAGGGCTTCACAGAACAGCTGTATTTATACTTTTATTAAGATTAAATTGCACACAGGTGGACTCTATTCCCTAATTATGTCTGAAGGCAGTTGGTTCCACTGGATTTCAGTAAAGGCTTTGGAGTAAAGGGGGCTGAATACAAATGCACGCCACACTTTTCAGATACTTATTTATAAAAACTTTTGAAACCCATTTATCATTTTCCTTTCACTTCACAATTATGTGCAACTTTGTGTTGGTCTGTCACATAAAATCCCAATAAAATAAATTTATGTTTGTGGTTGTCATGGGTTATGAATAATTTTGCAAGGCACTGTAATTTCAAGGCACGCTTTAGGGCACATGCTGTCCATCTGTAGTTTGGCAGGTAAATGATTTTAGTGATGATGTTATAACTATATTGGGTGTTTGTGTGTTGCAGTCCCAGTCCGGAGGTTCTCCTCATTCTTCCCCCAGTCACGGTGCAGGCTGCTCCATGCCCATGCCCATACGCTCCACCTCGGCTGGATCCACCCCGACTCACACACCGCAGGACTGCCTAGCAGGGGTGGGAGGAGACGTACTGGAGGCTTTTGCTCAGGGTGAGAGTGCAGCAACACCTTAAACCAAGGGATTCATTAACAGCCTTGTGCACGGTGACTTACTGAGACGTAAATGTGCATGTGGAACTTAAAATTATTGAATATAATGATACTGTCGTGGCAATGCACCCCAGCTGCACTTAAACCATTACACTCCAAGACAAGTACCAACAAGTGTTTCTGTATTTGGTTTGAAAACATCTGTTTCGCAGGTGTACCTAGAAATCTTCGGAATGATCTATTAGTTGCTGCTGATTCAATCACAAACACCATGTCATCACTGGTGAAAGAGCTTCACTCAGGTTAGTGTGTAACACATGTTTCCGGATCTGTCATCTGGGTTATGTTACGCTCTGTTTCTGTTTCGAATTGTCTGCATCAGTGTTAGCGTGACAGCAGTGATGGCTTCTTTGTCTGAGTGAGCACACAGTCACTGAAATCTCAGGTTTGATTTTTAAAGTAGATGACGGGGGAGAGGACGAGGAGACACACATGAGGAACGGTGGGGACAGAGGTGAGTACATACAAATACAATCATTTCCCAATTACATCTTTCCCAGACAGTCATAATACTATATACACCCACTCACGCCAATTTATTAGGTACACCTGTACAATCCATTCAGCAGCTCTTCCATGAATTCTACTTTTACAATGTTAAAAACACCTGAGATCCTGAGATAAGGAGATAATTAACTAACAATCTCAACGTAATGTGACATTCCTGCAGCTGTGGCTGTTCCTGGCTTCTGTGTATAATAATTTTCATTTCTTAACAAGTTGTCCATTTATTTTTTCACAACAACGGAGATAGTAGTGAGAGCTAAAAGCAACTGCATTGTTTTTTAATTATTTGGTCACCTTTAGCAGCCAGTAATATATGCACGTGTCCCAAGCCTCCATCCACAAGGCAATGTGGCACAATGCCACAAAGTCATTTATGCTTTTTTACTAATTCATCCAAGCTGTGCAGGCTGTCAGCAGCAGTAAATAATCTGGTGTGTGTGTGTGTGTGTGTGTGTGTGTGTGTGTGTGTGTGTGTGTGTGTGTTTCCAGGCACAATGAGAGTACAGAAGCACTGAGGAAAGGGAACACTCTCCCATCCTGTAAGGGCATACAGTCATCAACTGGGAAGAATCAGAAACAACAGTAACACCCCTGGCATTAGCACGTAGAGTAATGCATGCTGTAATCTAACAGGATTTCACTATGTGAAAAAAAAAGTTCCTTCACACCTTGCAGGTAGCAAGATGTGTTTAATTAGCAAGTGAGTATGTTGTCCTGTAAACACAAACTGCTGTAATTACCCAATGATTTCCCTCATGACTGCTAAGGAGTGGCTTGCTGTGCTTTCTCCCCCAACTGTTCCACTGCAGCAAATCATTCTGTAAATAAAATACTGTAAACACATGACCACGGGAACGCCCCGACATGCAGGTGACCTCCTGTCATAACATGTTTCCCGTCGTTGCTTTTGTATAATTAGCGCTAGTGTTCTAAAATGTTCTTTTTTTGAAAAGAATTTTTTTGCATGAAGTTGCACTCATATCTGAATTTAGGTACTGTACCATGCTATGCCAGCTCTGTGTGGGTTAATGATGACAGACGGGGTGTCAGAAGTGTCCTCCTGAGAATTCACGTTAAGCGTGTTTACTTGTGCTTCAAACATGTTAGAGCTAAAACTTGCAAAAACAATGGCCAGTATATGCTCCATTAGAAATTTTGGAAAACACATTAATTGCAGTTCTTTCCGCGAGTAAGATGAGGAGATTGAATTAAATCTGAAGCTAGTTAACAGCCCATTAGCACAAACAGCCAATTATTATTATTGTTGTTGTTATTATTATTTGCTAGAGGTCAGGGGGCTGCAAGACTGGGACACATGCTCAAAACCAGGGTGGAACATTTGGAAAAATCATTTAAAAAGGTTTAAAACTCAAATGAAAACATTTTTGAAAATAATAAATTGTATTAGGCTAATAGTGTGTTTATAAAGTGTTTGCTCTGTGTCACAAATGTCTAATATGTAACTTATCTGCCGTTTTTAACTCAAAATCATAAACAAATAATATTAAACAATCTGGGACAACTGCTAGAAAAACTCTATTATCACAAAATAAATGAAACCATCTTAAATGTACATAATAATGCAGTTTGATAATGATTTATTTCAGCTTCAGATTTGGTTAGTTCTCCTCACGCTAAAAGTTCTATAGCAAGTACCTAGCACCTTGTGATCTGGCGGGGGGGTGGGGGGGGGCAAGATGATTCACCCTTCTAGCGCTGCCCCTGCTAGAGATTAGGGAAGTGGCTTTCAAACCGTTCAGAGAGAGCTGGACTAGTTTACCAAAGTTAGCACAGAGCCTACAGCATAAGTGAAACAGTGTGAAGGATTTTTTAATTTTAGTTTTTGTTTCTGACCTTTGACACACACATTTTCTCTGTTACTGACTTTTGGTCAAATATTTAACTGTCAACTGGCTGCAACTTATGCCTTACAATGTGGTATCAATCTTTTCATCTAACTCTTAGCAAGAAATTGGAGGCACATACAGTATTTCCCCGAATGTTGGACTAGTCTTTTAAAATTTTTGAAAATGAATTATACTACATACTAATAAAAAAAAAAAAAAATGAAGCCCTCACCAGGACAGAAATGAAATTTACAGTTGTGTCCAGCTGTGTTCATTACTGCAGTATGAAGATGCACAAAATCAATTGCTTATCCCCATTCTGTGCTTTATGAGCTGGTCTCGAGAATACTGCGTGCATGTAAACACACCCGCTGAGTCACACACTGTTCTGCTGCTACTGTGCTCTCAGTGAGCCACCCTTGCAAATAAGAGGGCTGTGCAGTTTAGACAAACCTAGGGGCTACTCCGAACACAATAATGTCTTGTTGCAGAGTCTCGTTGTTTCCTCCCACTGGAAACTGAACCACCTGAAGGGCATTGTAACACTCAGCACAGCACGGTGCCTCCTTCAGAAACACACTGACTGGCTGGAAGCCTCAGTGTTTATTGTGTAGGGAAGCACCTCAGGATGTTTTAACAGTAATGAATTTTAGTGATAAGGATGTAAGGTAGTCATAAGCAAGTAGGCAATGTTTAGCTTTATTTAATTAATAAAGGGATATTGAAAATGTTCAAGTGCAATGACTGTAGGTGCTCAGGGACTGCAGAGCAACTGTAGGTGAAGTTTGGTTGTAAAGTTCTTTAAATGTTAGAAATCATTTGCCTCAGACAGAGAGGCTAAAGGTCAGTAGTGATCTGAAAAGAAAGGGTTTCATTCCAACACACGCGCCCACTGTTATTCACACATTAGTCCTTCAACTTGCTCGTGTCATCAGTCATTTTACTTCACTTGTCGCATTTGGAATGAAACCCTTTGAACGAATCTATGAATGAAAACAACATCAACCGATTAAATGTTGGGTAAAAATATGTGGATTATAGGACTCAAGTGCTATTTGGTAATGCATGTGGTTGGATGTAGTTTGTCTGTGTGTGTGAATTTGTGTCCTTCACTGAAAAGCAAAGCGATCTGCCTGTTACAGAGGTAGCGGCCAGCCGGACAGGAAGTGTATTTTTCAGCCAGACAGCATTACAGTTTTGTCTTCTCATTCTACGTTGTTTTTTTTTTTTTTTTATCAGTCAGTTTATCCATTCATCTCCAGTTCAAAATGAGAAATGTCTGTTTTTAATAAACGTACTAAAGTAATAAAGCTGTGGGGGCATTTCAAGAGTAAAATGTTCAGTTCTCAAAAGGATGTAATTGGCAAAATCGGACTAAACTCATCTTCAGACGTTGTGAACTTTTTGTTTAAAAGATTTGTACAGTAAGCCTATCCTATAAGCTAAGTGTAAGGTTTTAGCAACCTCGTACACCGTGTCAAGAAAAAGAACAACTGAAGCTCCTCTGTTATTGTCGTTCTAAACGTGATGTTTTTATTCAGTTCACTGTTCTGCTCTATGTTATCATTGTTGTTCTTATTCTGGTTTACAGTATTAGTGGAGTGTGGTCATTGTAAAGAGTTTGTCTAAACACAGGCTCGCATGCAAACTCACACTTGCTTAGCCACCAAAATATTAATCCATATGAAGCCGGTGTGAAAACAGAAAAAAAATGTAATTTAAAGTTTTAGCTAAAAAAGGTGCAGAAATTATAAAAAAAAAAAAAAGCGGAGATGAAAATTCAAGGAGTTACTGTCTTCCCCTTCATTCTGACCACACATCTGAATGCTAAACTTTTTGTTCCTTCAGTTTGTGCCTGTAGCTGTTTTGTGAAGTGTCGTATAAAGTAACCATTCAGCAAATGCGCTGTCTATCAGCCTTTATGTCGAGGTTTTAGTCTGTGACTTTGTAGAGACTTTAATGGTTTATTTAATGTGTTCTTATGCTTAGCCTTTACATTTGTGCCAAACTGTTTGCAGACATTGTGTGTCACACAAATTACAGGTATCTCAAAGTATATCTGCTTTAGTATGTTGTTGTCGCTCATACTTTATTCACAGAATGCCTGGACATCCTCACATTTAATAGTTAATAAAGATAGACAATACATTCCAAATGTACTGATAGACAGTAACTGATGTCATTTGAACAAATGCAGAGGCAATACTGTGTACCCTGTAAGACCAAACTCGGGGTAATACAAATAAAACACAGCCAGTCAAACAGAGGTGCATACATTGTGATCCTTTTACTGTTTGCAGAGAAACAATGTTCAAAGAGGGCAACCTCGAGCGCTCCCCTGATATTTGTTGATATATGTGTTCTGTATGGTTATGCTTCTGGTACACATTTGTTTCTCATGTTGATTTTACGAAACATAGTTTTATGTCACAAAGCCACTGTCTTTTGTAAATAAATCAAATGTGAGATATATTAAAAACATATAAAATATGACTGCGATGGTTGTTAGTGTGTTTATTACTTCGGGCATGTGTACGTTAATTAGAATCTATAGGAAACTTTAGTCTACTTTTTACTTCATGACATTATTCTTCACAGCCGGAGTTACTACTTACTTTTTAAGATACTTTTAAAGCACTACTCGTTTATTGGCCGGTGTATAAAATTAGCTCCACATCAAACAGTTACAGTGGCAATATAATTATTTAATGATAACACTTACTGTACAGTACTGAAGACTTGTTTGCTTTTAACAGTCGTTTTTACTGAATTGAGTATTTTACTAAAGTGGTAAAACCACTTTAACACCTGCCAGCTCAGCCAAAAAGCCCTCTCCTCATTACCTCGCCTACTTTTTTATCCCGTGGCCCCAGGCACATACAGTGGGGGGAATCTGTACAGGACAGATGCTGCCCCCGTCTTGTGAGCAAGACAGGACTGTCATATGGCAACACCTCGCTGTCCTCAGATGAACTACTGACTGGTACTGACTCTATGAGAAAGCGGAGGCATTGCTGTTTCCACATCAGTGAACCACATCCGCCTGCTGCACCTTTGCCCCCACCACCCCCCTGCTGCTAAAAAAGCTCTCGGCTCTGGTCCTCAGTGAGGCTTCAGACCTTGTGTGACTGGCAACCTGTTCCACTTTCCTCCTTGTGTCTCCGTCTAGTGGGCACGCATGGGATAAATAATTTGTTGGTTGCAGTGGTGCGCTGCTGCAGGATTAATGGAATGAAAGCAATAAGAGATTTGATATCTTGTTCTAGCTGCACTCTAGGAAATGAAAACGAGATGTGGTGCTAGATAAAGGGTTGTGCTCAGAGGATAAAATCTAGGGAACGGAAAGGAGTGAGCCATATACTTTCAGAATCATTTTATCATACATATAGGTTTAAGGATAAATTATTAGTCCAATTCACAAAAAAATCTAAATGCTTTCAATACAGTATTTATTTGAATTTAGCACATATATATATGTATTTATACTTTAAAGAGACTTTTGGAAGTCCAGATGTGAAATGTGATTGGAAAGGGAAACACTGTGTTAATCTCAGGTTTACATCAGTGTACATTACATGTGCATGAGAATATGAGGCCTACATGGTGTAGATGCTGCTGAGGTTTGTGCAGTGGAATGTGCAAATGTCAGCTGCAACCACTAAATATGAAGCACTTACCACATTACCGCATTGTATGTTCTCAAGCATGTAAACCTATACCAAGGCCTCTATAATATGTCCCTCCTCTCTTTCTTCCATTTTGTGCATGTGTGCACGTGTGTGTGCGTGCATGCGTGCGTGTGTGTGTGTGTGTGTGTGTGTCTTCATGTGTGCATCTTTCATCATCAGAAGTGATGAAAATTTCATTGCATAACTTTCGCTCCCTCTTTATGAAATGTTCACTAATATTTTGTTTGTCCTCCCGGCGCTTTTACGACCTCCTCGATCCTCTTCGGGTGCCCTCTGAGCAGCATTTGTGTCCTTTAACGTGTAATTTTAGCCCATTTATAATGGCATAAAAAGATATAATATAAATAATGCTTCAAATTCTTTTTTTAAAACCTTCCAGTTTGCTTTGTGCTTTTGGATCATAGCCTTATTGAGTTTATTTGTCCCACAAATTTGTGCAAATAATGACCAAATAATTCAACTTTGGTCTCATCAGACTACATGATCTTGTTCCAAAACTCATTTGGTTTGCTCACATGCTCCTTACCATACTCGAACTGTGTTGTTTTAAGTATAGAAGTAAGAAATGGCTTCCTGTGTGGTTTTATCACACACAATCCAAATCTCTGCAGACTTCGCTTCACTGTGGAGATGTGAACTTTCATCCCAGTTGCCTCTGTCTCCGCCTCTGTTCAGGATTTTTACATAGCTCTCGAGCACGTTTCATAGCACCTCTTTTAGTTATTTTTTCTGGTATTTCACTTCTTGTGAGTCTTAGTGTGTCCATGTTTCCTTCATTTCTGGATTATGGTCTTCACAAATCTAGTCTCACATAAAAATGTTCATCCACAATGCAAAATATACTTTATGGGTCATACAATATGGGCTTTTTGTTGGTTATAATAACTAATAAACCCAACATTCTATTAAATAAAATGCATATTTTTCACTAGAAATATTATCAAAACATGTTTTCATTCTGAAACCAAAAACATTGCATCATTATTGCATCCATAGCAACCATCATGGCAACGAGAGGCCATGTTATTTCGAGGAAATGTTTCTAATAACTAATAAACTAATCATCCTCTACCTTCACTAAATAAACCATGTATTTCTCAATAGAAATATTATCACAATGCATTTTAATGGTAAGGTTTATAAAAATATTGTGTTTTTTTTTCCTGAAAATGGAAAATGCTTGTTGCCATGCGAAGGGGGTGCAGGCCAATGGAAAAGAATAGGCAACAAAAAATTTAGGTGTTTCACAATTATACAGCCCATATTGCGAGATTGGTACAGTTTGCATTGTGGACCAACGTAGCTATTGTACATTTTGATGTGAGACTGACTTGTCGTCAGGGTTAGTACTGGTTTCCCTAAATGCTTTGAAAAAGTTTAACATCCCTCTCAAGCTTTGAAAACTCTTGCCAATTTAATTTCAAGGTCTTCTAAAAGCTGCTTTCCTGATCTGAGAATACACAAAACATGTTTTACTATTCTTGTATTCAGAGTAAGGGGATGCAAACTTTTTCACTCAACTGCACTGCATGTACTGTACCACTTCTTATAAACCAGTGAAATGTATGTATACATGTGTTATAGAGTCGCTTTCATGTGAACAGTGTCTGTAGAATATTCTGAATAATAACTATAGGGCATGTGTTTCACTTTACTAGGCCCCAAAACTTGCTTGAGGCATAAAGTAATTACATGGCTGCTTAGGGCCCATAACCACCAGGGGGCCCATTAATGAAGAAAAGTAAAAATGGGAAGTCTCTTCAAGTTCCTGTGTTCATTTTATCATCATTTAAAAAACATCACCATCACTTTGTTAAATATATATGATTCTTTAGTCTATTTTATGGGAAACTACATTAAGCACATACTATGGTTAGCGTTTGTTTTTTGCATTACTTTTCAGTTCCAATTGCAAATTTACACCTTCCCCAAACAGTAGTTGACTTCAACTGTTGTCTGAACATGAAATACACACACAGGAATGAATGGGGGAGATACACAATAGCACCTTAGCTGTTACATCACTATCGTCATTATAAACAACATCTCAGTCAGCATCCATATGGTAGCATGCACAGACTACTAAGAGGCAGCAGTGAGCTATAGGGCTTATTTTCGTCCTAAGGTCACACCAGAGGGGCTTTTTTTAAAAATCAGCAAGTACTATTGCTTAATGACATTTAGGCCTCTTTGAAGCTTTTGAAAATGTCTCGGGCCTTGTGTGTAAGGTGCACACCGTGTCACCTTGATTGTTTTCTCCAAATGATTCTGGTACAAATCTTTACTGTCATCTAAACAAATAAAAATAAATAAACATATTTTGTAATTGGTGATGGGGGTTCTTTATAGTTGTTTAATGTCAGACCACCTTCAGCCTTGTGGTGTAGCCGCAAGCCGGCTGTCTTTAGGACCCGGTGGCAGCCAGCAGACCGTCTGCAGGCCCCTGCAGTGAGAGCGGCGCATCTGGAAGAGAGCTGGCCGGCTGGGGAGGTGGAGGACGGGGAAAGAAGAGGAACGAGGCTCCGGGAGCAAGCGAGACAAAAAAGGGTCAGGCCTGGGACTTGGGAAAATCGGGTAACGAACACGCAGCGATTCCCGCATTTAAATCCGTTTAACCCGGCACTAGTAAACCCGCACAGGAAGAGTAACCTTTATTTGAACAAAAACGTGAATGCCCCGAGAGCGGAAGGCGCTCTATGGAAATGGGGAAATAGCGATTTAGGGTTTGCTTTTTGCAGATGTGCTGATTGGACATCGCGATGTGCACTTGAACTTGACCGAATTTAGAGCGCAGAACCAGGATCGCGG
Source organism: Channa argus (assembly GCF_033026475.1). NCBI lineage: Eukaryota > Metazoa > Chordata > Actinopteri > Anabantiformes > Channidae > Channa > Channa argus. The sequence continues at coordinate 17,016,736 of NC_090212.1, forward strand.
CTTCCGAAAACACTGGCTGCATATTTAAAAAAAAAAAAAAAAACATAACGGGGATTTATCCTTCAGTGGCCGTGGCCTGTAAAGAGCCACAATCCCCTGGGTCATATTGCAGACTTCCCCTGCTCTAAAAGGCGTCTGAAACTTTGCGATTTTAACGCATAGCTAATTGAATATTAAATGCAAGTCAGTGGCTCGCACTGATGTTGGCGTTTGGCCTGATTGGTGCTCGGTGTGCATGGAAATGCGGTGATATGAAACGCATGTGTGGCCTTATAATAATTAATTTTGCAAGATAACACGTTGCCTGCAATAATTTTGCAGGAGCGAGGACTTCATTCCAGCAGCTTATTAAGGCCTTTGATATAAAGCAGGACCGTCTATCATCACTATTAATTTAACCATTTACAGGAAATAAAGCACATCCTTATGAATGCAAATGTGCTTATGATTCTTATTAGTATTATTTAAACATTTCATATTTCCCCGAGTGCAACAGTGTAACTGTGGCTCCACTGAATGCGCATGGCTGGGTGCCGGAGTAACTTTAACCCAGACTCTTAAGGTGAAAATTCAATATGTCATTTGTGTAACTTATGATAATCCTCAGTGTATTGTACAGTGTTATTCGGGTTAGTGTGCGCACCGAGGAAGCCATTTAATGTCGAATACTGTTCACCTATACATGCATGTGGCGCAGAAAAGTGGCGTAGGCCCAAGGCTATAGGCGATGCAAGCCATGCAGTGTCCTATATAGCTGCCTATATGCACCCACAAAGGGAAGCTGGCACTCATTGTGTGTCTTTATGACATAAAATAAGAATGAACTAAACCAAATTGAGGAAACGTACACAAGACTTTGCCACTGCTGCAGAGTTTGCATGAAACCCTGCTCACTTCTGAACTAAAGCACTAATGCAAAACTGAGACTATCTCATGTGTGAGGAATGAGCAAGCTGACTGTCTCTGTTCTTCTCATCTTCCAGGAGAGTGAAGCGAAGAGGGATCATCTCTTGTTTCTTTGTTTTTATTTTTATTTTTTTGTTCCTTTGTGTTTACTCCCATGTGAAACTTCCCTCATCTGCATCGCCCATCATCAGACATCACCCATAAGCCTAGAAGACAAATCAAAGATGCCGTCCAACAGTGTCGCCAACGCCAACGCCACTGCATTCAGAGCATCTGACGTCACTGATTCACCTGCAAACAGAATGGTAAGAAACGTGGGGAAAAACTAATGTCTCAAGATTAACACTTAAGCTATTTATGAGACCACTGTGAAGCTCTGTTTGTTGATGAATGACTCAGGAACTTTACAGCTAGTGAGTTCAATGGGTTCATTCAGTCATGTTTTGGCTTTTCGAATGACTTAAGCCGAGTTGTTGATTAATGTGGAATTAAATCTAGATCAGCGCACAGTATGTATGTATTTTTGCATTAAATGAAGAATGTGTTTTTTAATGGCCTCATTCTCTGGAAGGTTGATTTTAAAGGAGATTATTCACTCCTGAGCTGTTCCAGCAGTGATGTAGGGCAGTGTGTCTGTTAATATTTTCCTAAAATAGCTCAAAAGTGTGTGTGTGTGGGTGTGTGTGTGTGGGGGGGGTATGATGTGGAGATGTCAGAATCTGTTATTACAATAGTAGGTCTGACCCGGTTAAAGACATTTTTATTTTCATGTTATGAATGGAGTCAATCAATCAAACCAGAAATTTTCCTATGTAAACCAAAGACTTACTCTGAAACTCGGGTCCAATTTTTACTGAATAATCCAACAGGATGTGTAATGCAGTGTCATCTTTCATGATGCAGATAGACTCATTATTGCAGTCCTTGTGTAACTGCAGCATCACAGAGGCTCCACAGTGGCAGCGGCAGCAGCATCACTGTTGGGAGGTGTAGCTGTATTATGTGACATTTGCTGTTGTAATGGTGGTTGGTGACGTGGGCGTTGGCTGCTGTAGGCTTTAGCTGGAGCTGGAATGGCTCTGGATCTGTCCTTTTCCTCTTCATTCCCATTACACAGTGCTGCCCTTAGTCTTGTTGCCTGGCAACAGACATCGCCTTAAATAACCGGCTACCCAGACGGAAATAGTGCAGAGATATTGACAGTGTAGTAGGGTTCACTCCAGGCAACAACAAATCATATTGCAGGCTTTTCTGTTTTTTTTTTCATTATTATTTATTTATTTATTGTAGAAAATAATAGTGTGAAGCTGTGTGTGAAAATGGCGTATTATCTTCATTCAGTACGCCTGAGCTCTCAGGTTGACAATTCGACAAGTGGTGTGGTGTAGGCTGTTCCTGCAGAGATAGCCAGGCACCACTGAATTGTGTCATCCATGTAAGTGGTTCCCAAATGAGGCTGCACACCAGGCTGCACTCAAAACGTGCTATTATCTATGCAAATTGTGCTGCACTGCTAAAACCGAAGCACCAGGCTGTCTAGTAGCAATCACACAATGAACCGGCACCATTTTCAAAACACATTCGCAAAAGCGTCAACGTCTTTAAAAGACATTTTTTTATTTAGACTTCCTCTGTATTTTAATTAAATACATTAAAACACATTGATGAATATTCTGTGAGGATTTTTCCAGATTTCAGAGTCAATTATAACCCTTCGCTCATTAATCACAGCTTCAGTTACTCCAATCACATCCATCTTTTTATGCTAATTATTTATCACCCTGAGACACTAATGGTTGATGGATTTGTTCCATTTTAGTAGCAAACACTCTCAGGATGTATCATACCATGACCTTTGAAATCCATAGATATGTTTATTAACATTTTGCACCTCTCATGATAAAAAAAACCACAGTCTGTTGCAATTTATTCATGCTAATATTTTTATTTACCTTTTTATTTAACTAGTCAGTGGACTACATTCAGACAGACTGTTATGTTATTGCTGTAACCAGACATTATTACTACAGAGCATCAAGTTTGCAACAAGATTATTTACACAGCTCGCATACTTTGATAGGTGGTATCACAGTTGCTAATATAAGAAATGTTAATTGGAGTGAAGTATCAGTCAACAGAGCTCATTCATATTTGCATATTTAACTTTCCCATGTCTCATGATGTGCGGTCACAGTTTTCAGTGTAACATCACAGTTGAACTGGGAATCTCACAGGTAATGTAAATAGAATCACACTGCACAACACTATTTGCCCTATTTGTGCCTCACAAGTCCCATTTAGAACCTATTCTGAAGCTTTAAGGTGATCACCTGAGCTTCAACAGCTGGTTAAGTTTGTCAAAGTGTCGAACATCGAAGTTCTAGCTCGAGCACTGATACAAACACCTGGATCATACACTTACGTAATTTAAACTGCAATTTTGCAGTTTTCTAGTGAGTAGAAAAGATTTAGAGTTGTTCTTAGTTTACCTGTTTAGTGATTGACAATATGATATATTTAGAAAATGACAGGAAGTTACCTCTTGGTTCACATATGGCGCGTACTCACTTTATTTTATTTCCTATTTTCCTTGATTGCCCCTATTTTTCATAAGTCTTAAGTATTACTGTATTAATCTCTAGCCATGACACAAAAATGAAGTCATGTTGCATCTTGCAGTAATTTTCTGTCATGTTTCCCTAAGTCACAGCATCTGGGATTAAAAAAGTACTTATCGACAAGTCAGCAGAGGGACTTTAGTTTGTAAAGTGCATTTATCTTCCTACATTCAATACTGAGGGAATTTAATAAGGACCCAGCCCCCTCTATCAGGAACGGCCTTGTAATCTCATTTGCATTCAGACCCGGTGCTGGTGGTCCTATTCAGTCAATATTGAAACTCAAAGCATCTACATTAGTATCATCTTTTCTCCCATCAACCACAGGGGTACTTGGTGGTGGCTGACATGGGCCTTTGTTCATGGGAGTAGACAGTTTTATTAATCAAAGGGAAATTGCAGCAGGAGAAGGTGGGGGCCGGTCGACGTCTTTGTAACGGTGTCAAGAGGAGATTGTCTGTGGAAGGTCAGCTCTGTGTCCGCAGTGCTTTCACTTCAGCCTAGTTCAAAGGAACGTGTCATTCACTTTCTATCTGTCTCACTGGCCACTCAAGCAAAGACACTCAAGGATCTGCTGCAGTCCCCGGGAATGCTCAAGTGCTTTAGTGTGATGCAGTTTTGTGTGTCCCGCAGAGCGACTATTTTAGGTTGCCCTGAAACCTTATGCACTAAAACAGTATTTTCTAACCAACAAGCTGCATTGTCTTAGGTGCATCTAGACTTCCAACTTCACTTTCGCGCCGTTAGGCTCACTGTCAATTATTGTGACATTCTTTGTCCAAATCATCATAATTCTCTTTTTGATTTCAGGCTGACAGCACAATACTGGACATGGACCTGAGGACAGAGGAGAAACCCGATAAATGTAGTGCCTCTTGTAAAATCAGCAAGCCTGGAAGAAAGCGCAAGTTTCCGGTGAGTGTTGAAAATGTCAGAAACTACAGCATCCATCTATGCATGCTTAATCAGATTTAATATCCGTTTCCAAAATGAAGACAATCATTTAAATGTTGAGATAATACCTGTGTACATTTACATGGAAACTGACAGAATAAGTTGGAAAAAAAAGAGATGGAAACACTTCACTGTGTGATGTAACTCCGAGCAATTCTGTCAACTGGAATGTGTGTGTGTGTGTGTGTGGGGGGGGGGGGGGGGGGCAGGATATTTAGAATTATATCTATGTGGTGATTAAACATTGTGGAAGCCTGGGAGGAACGACTACTTCTAACAAAGAATTTAAAAATATTGATGCTACTGATGTGAAATGTTACACTAGAGTTAGCAGCCTGAGCTTTTGTCTTCACAAATATGTTCATCTGTGAGACGCCATGTGTGTCTGTTTGCGCTCATGAATAAACATAGCACACACACGTCTTCGCCATGTTTCTCACATACATGGATGGAGGCATCAAATGAACACCCTTTGAAATCTGTGACGCCTTTTGCAGTTAAAAGCCCTGGCATAACAATGACTCTTGGGCCAGCGTGCATCTGGATGTTATCATTTGCAAAAGCATCTGCTTAAAATCATTTAATTTTCACTGTGTGATTCAACAAACTCACAAGAGCCTTAAAAATGTTTAGTGATAATACAGTGTCCTGTATAGATATAGTATGCCGGAGGAGTTGTGTCCAAGAAGAGGCAAAGAAAAAGTTGACTTGGAATCAGGGAGGCTGTGATTTCAGTCAGTGTTTTCACAGCTGCTGGAGATTGACCACATGTGCCAGACTATCCATTCACATAGGTGGTTCACTGTTGTTATTCTCTGAAAGAGTCAGTCACTTAAACACAAGATATTATTGTGTGACTGTTAAGACATGTGTGAGCCATTCATGTTTTTTTTTTCTAATTGTTAAAGAATGTAGCTTTCTAGAAAAATGCAACACAAAGTGTTTATTGATTCACCTCCTGTCAAAGGGTTTTATATTTTAAAGATTAACTCCGGTTAAGCGCTTCATACGATCACCCATCAGTTCAGCTTGTAACATTCAGTGACTTCAACTTGTCTGTGGAAAGTAAAAGAATCTTCAGCCAGCTACTTTACACAGTAATCTAAACTAAATTCATAATATGTTATTACAGTTTTTCCTAATTTAGACTCTGAAGTCACATTTTCAACTCGGCCCAAAACAGAAGCTCACTGCCCAGAATGACACATTTTGTTTGCGAAACCTATACACTCAACAAAATGCATCTATCAACATCCTCATGTTTTACCTGAGATAACAAACCCGCTGGCCTGTTCAGATACTATAAAAAAAAAAAAAAAGAGAGATTGTACACCGAGAATGTATTTTATTTTTTACTGTACTGCATCAGATTTCATTCTCTTCTCATATTGTTCAAACACAGAACACTGTAAATACTAATGCAAAAAAAAAAAAAAAAAAACAGGAAAATAAAAAGAAACCAAATTAAATGTATGAGCGAAAATCTCCAAAACATTTAGTCCATATGCTCCTCTGAATTAGGCCACGGGTTTTCATCAACATCCCACTGACTAAATTTCCCTGGTCTTTGATACAGAGGGGCATCTTTCACAGCTGGATAAGAATTGCTTTGAAAAAAGGGCGTAAAAACTGTGTGAAACCAGCGGAAAAGCGTTAAAGCATTCGCAGGAGAAGACTTACGCTGTGCTTAGAAGGTGATGAAGATCAAGTGGATCCCAGTTTCAATAAACTGGCTATTAAATAAAACTGTAAGACCTGACCTGACTGTTTCCTTTTCAGTGTTGCTGCTTCCCTGTTACGGTTATAACTATCTTATGTCTTATGTCTATCTCCTTACTGCCTTCAAAGCTACACTGTGTAACACATATTTTCGTCTTGATTACAACCTTTTGAGTGCAGCAGATTGTAGCAAAGCAGAGAGGAGGAGGGCTGAATGTAGCAGAGTATTGATTTTAAACCACAAACTAGTGCTATTTTAACTTGCATAGTGTAGCTTTAATTAAAATAGAACCAAATTTTTCTGTTAGGAAAAGTACAAGGTATTTCAAACCTTTACTTGAAGCAGCAGCAATCAGTTTTCACTCTTGTTTTGGATTTCTGTTTAGTCTCCATCAGCTCCTGTGGGGAATTATGTGGCTCTTCAGCTTGACAACTCGATATCTGTTATTTTCTACAAAAAAACAAAACTAACACTTACAGGGTAAGTACAGTGAACTTACTGCCGTCACAATTTTGTATAAGGACGGACCCAAGCGAAGACACGGTGAGAGGGAGTAAACTGATAACCAGGTTTATTTAGGGCAAACACTCTACAACAAAAGATCGCTCCTGAGAGGAGGACACGAAAAAAGCACGACAAGAAGCAAACATTAAACACAAGGACATGAGGCTGAGATAACAAAAACTGACTCAAAACACAGAACAAAACCAAACCTCAGGCCAGGAACAGAGAACAGAGTTAAAAAATAACAAGAATCAGGAATCCAAAAAACGCATGTCGAGTAAAGCAGGGAGCAAGGTGCACTGTCCGGGAGTTAGACGGAGGATCTGGCACAGGACTGTGGGAAGAGCCGGGTATAAATAAACAAGGGAACAGGTGAAAACAGTCAGGCTGATGAATTAACATGAGGCAAAAAGCAGGTAAACGGGGCTACAAAGTAAAAGTCCTGGGCAGGAAGTGGAACTGAAGTCCAGATCATGTGTTTTGTAGTTATGGGGTACATGATAAGTGCGAATACTTATGGCGTAACTACAGCATAACTACAGATAAGAGCGTAAGAAGCTCCACTTTAAATTACAGCCCTCATTTGTTGTACTTACGGTGTAACTACTCTGTAACCACAGATTAAAAAGAGGGTAAGAGGCTCCACTTTAAACCCATCACACCTATAATGCCGAGGGTTAGAAGGCACATGATTCGTGGTAGCGGCATCGATAAGTTGTTTAGAATACAAGTTCAACTGATTTATATTGGTTTTTCATGCTTTGAGGCAAGAAAAATAAAAGCGTAACTTTACAACAAATGAGGACTGTTATTTAAAGTGGAGTCTTTTCCGTTTTGTAGTTACACACGAGTTACGTCATAAGTATCTACACATATCATGTAATATTTAACTACCCCTTAACCACCAAATACTTATACTGTTCTCATCTTGTTACTCTTTCCTGTCATTCGCCAAAGTTGGCTTATTGTTATCAAGTAACAACAAATATGTATCCCTATGTACTGTGGAGATACACCGTTGTTACTAATAAAGTACACAGTAAGTTCTGCCTGCTGGGCTCAGTATGATTAAAGCAGCAGAGCAGTGATTAATCATTAAAGCTGTGAGCCTTAAACCAAAAACAAAAGTGCTAAAATACAACTCACTATAGGTAGTGATGATGATCCATTGTCGATGTAATAGTTAATTACACAGGCTGCAGCATTACACATGTTAGCATGAGTTGTAATGCTGCAGCCAGTTTTTTGTTTTGACCTCTCTCTGCCTGTCTGAGCTGCCTGATTTACCAACTGTGACCTCCAACCTCTGGCAAGGGCCTCATGTAGTTCACTGGGTCACTAATCGGTTGCATAATTTGTTCTGTGACACTTGTGTGTGCCGAATCTGTCTGTGTGTGTGTCCATATTGCCTGAATGTGACATTCTGTTTGCTTTTAGGTTGTGGGTGTTTGCCTAACTTCCCCAACACACACACACACACACTGCAGCTTCTTTTTGTAGTTATGAATTGAGTCTGAATATTATTATTATCTGTGTTGTGGGTTTGCTGTGTCAAACACATTTTCAAGTGTCGCTCTTTGTATGAGTGGAGTTGTTCAATATGTACAGTTAATATGTTCTCAGTTACTACAGTGATGAAGTCTTTCAGCGTGCGGTGTTGTGTGAGGGATGCTTAAAAATGTAGCTTTGTTTTATGATGACTTTCAATGAACCCTTGTTTAGCATCTTTGTTCCTCATACATCGCATAAGTTATACAGGCATTTTTACACAGGCAGTTTGTGGGACACATTAAAGTTTTGCTGCGGAAGAATTAGATCACATTTGACATCCTAGCTTCTAAAAGAGGATCTTGTTTTTGCCGAATATTGTCTGCTGACAGACAGATGCCTTCTGGGGCATTACTGGTGCCTGCCTTAAATGCAAACTGCTGCATCTACATCTACAGAAGATTAAAGCCTTAGCGCTGCTCTCATCAGTGTTGACACTCGGATCTCACAGGGCATGCTCCACTTTCTGCTCCCTCTGACCTAATAATGGGATTGTCTGAGAAAGTGTGATTTAACGTCTATTTTTAGGCAGCAGCAGAGACATTCTGACACTCTCATCACATTTGTTCAAATTAATAGAGAAACTGATATTTTCGCAGTCTTCTAAGACAGTTGGTGTGAAAACCTCTGTAGCTTAAATTCCAGCTTCATATGGCTCAGCCCTCTTTGAATTTACTCCTCTGCATAGAATGAAGCATTTCCAATTGGGCGTTCCAAACTGGACGGAGAGGAAAACTTCTCCATTGTCAAACAGCCAACATTCTTCACATATTTCCATGGTGCTGCAATGATGAATGCACGACTACAGGAAACGCAGTAGTGTACCTGATGAACTTTAATGTAATCTCTTCCTCTTTTTCCAAGTTTAAGGTTGTACAGCACATTTTCTGGCATAGCTTGGAAGTTGCACTGAATGGGAAATACCATAATTCAGTGACTCGAGCAACATGTTTGATTCTAACCGGATTGAACTGAATAGGCTTAAGGGATGAAATCAACCTTATCTAATATGAAAGGGATGAATGCATTAATTTAAAATTTCATAGCCCTCTTAGTGAACAGACTTCGCTCTGATGATGCCAAATGTTTTATTGTGGCTCGCTCAGTTGAGTGTTTTGCATGCTGGATGATTTGTTGTAAGTCCTGAATGGATTTGTTTGTACAGCTAGCTGGAGTGTATTCAGTGATATGTCATAACTGCTGACAGGCACAACACTGTTACACACCCTCAACATCAAACTGTAACATACTGCTACTGCAATAACAACCTCCACTGCCAGGATGTTAATATTAGCCTCCCCTCTGTCTGCAGGTTGAGAGCTGTGCCTCTCTCAGAGACAGTGTGAGTGTGACCAACAGCTACGCTGGGGTGGGTAGGCCTTCCATGGCACAGGTCCACAATGGAGACACGGGCGGGTACAGAGACAGGACATCCGAAGCATGCTTCCCCAAACAGGAGAAGAGGGAAGTGGAGAACGGGATCCCCAGAGACCCTTCCTCTTGCAGAGCAGAGGACAGCTCCCAGGGTCAGAGCCTGAGCCCCTCTCAGGAGAACGGATTCCTGCCCAGCCGGGAAGAGCAGGACTCGGAGAAAGACAAGGACGACAGCCTGATGACGCCACGCAAGAAACGTGGGAGGCGGAAACTGGAGCGCCCAACAAAATGTGAGTTTTTGGCTTGTGGTTGTTCAGCTTCGCTATCTTTTGGTCTCCTCTTATGTGGATCCAGCAGCAAATGTCACGTGACTAGTTTAAGATGTTGAGTAATGGACTGTAAATGGAGTGGGTCTGTGTGGCTCCACACACAGAGCATAGCACTAAGACTGCCAGGATTAGCAACACAGAGGTTAGTGTTGCAAGTGTTGCAATCATGCTGCTGCACAGTGGGGTGGAGAAAGGGCACTACTAAATAAAGTCTGCAGAATACATTAGACGTAATTATAACGTATACTCATTTTATATTATTAAATGCTATACTTAATGTTTCCATGTTATACATAACAGCCTTACAATATGATCTTTTAAAATGCACGAGTTGACATTTGAATGTGCAGCATGAACCATGATCAACACAGTCCTAATCGAGACGAAAGGCAGCTGCAACGAAACAGAAAGTCGCTGCTTGTAAAATAAGCCAACTTGGATGTCATGTCGCCACAAGGGATACAAACCTCAACAACTTTAAAATTGAACATAAATGTTTGAATTCCTTAACATTAAATTCAAAGTACATCAACACAGAAATAATTAGTGAACTGAGGAAGGAAATTAACCGGCAGCTATTTTGATAAATGCTTTATAGTGACTTGTAAAGTCATCAAGTCACAGTTAAATGTCATTCTTTGGATTTAGTGTCTTATATGTAAATATTTTCTTTCAGTATAATGTACAAAAATGAGCATGCCACATAATATTGGCCACAACAATGTCACCCAGAGCTTTAGGTATGTGTCATGGGGATTCTACCTAATGTTTTTTACAAAAGACACAAACAACCGAGACATCAGATTGATTGTTGAAGTCATTTATTATTTGACATGACTTTGTGAACACAGGAATAATTAGGAAAACAGAAATGAACTCTGCATGGCCCATGAAATTACTGTTATTGAAGTTACTTTATGTAAAATGGCCAGTTTAAATGCAAATTCTATATATTGTTGTTACAATAAACAAATGCAAATTCATTTTTGACCCAACTCTGCACCAGCCACAGGACAGCAGCAGATAACACTAGGTATCCACAGATTATATAAATCCAATAGGCATTGTTAGGAAAAAGTGGTGCTGACAGGTAATTTTTAGTTCAAGATGAAGATTAATCATATCACTTAGCCGCCCAGACCCCAGTCTCTGCCTTTCCATCCACTCTCTATCGCTCGCTAAGGCAGCCACTCTCACTCCTCTCACAGCCGCAGAGACACCTGCTATGACCTTGATGAGGAGTGCAGTAAATAAAGCCAGGGGAGGAGCGACTGGTCTCCTGGCAACAAGCCTCTGTGGGGAGCTGGCAGGTCTCTGATGCGGCCACCTCCCCGTTGGGGGCCTTGCCAGGCGGATGGCATTTTGCCCAGAACTCTTTACAAACTGAGTGTGAACTGTGTTCACCTGATCTCTGTTTCTAGGATCTGTTACTTTACTTCCCAGCAAAAACCAGGGAGAACCCTGTTTACTTTAGGTGTCCGAGAGGGTCAAATCAAAGGTGCTATTAGGACTGAAGGAAGTATGGGAGCAAGCATTTGACCTTATGTCATACAAAGGACTAAACATCAGAAGGGTGTTGCCCTCTGTTGCTTCCATGTCAACCATTCTTTATTTTTAAATTTCTTCTGAGGCTTTATGAAAGTGCAACATTAAACTCTATCTCATATACTCTATAACAGGCTATGCCAAAGCCAATCAAACCTCTACTGTAAAAACTCATCTTGACCCAGGTGTTTCAGCCAATTATAGACAGATATCCAATATCAAAGCAATTATGTGAGCACCTGCACATTACAGTACAGAAGCAGCACTGTCACCAATGATCCTGTCTTTGCTTTAGGAACACATAGTATTATTCCAATAGACCTCTTCACTCTCAGAATGCAGGTCTACTTGTGGTTTCTAGAGTTTCCAAAAGTAAAATGAGAGGCACTCCTCTGGAACCAGCCTTCAGTTCAGATTCGGGAGGAAGCCAATCTCTCTACTTTCAAGACTAGGCCTAAAGCTTTACTATTTGATAAAGCTTGTAGTTAGAGCTGCTCAGGTCACACTAAACCAACTCATAACAAATTCTGTTTGAAGTTGCTATCAATTTAGCTTCCTCGTGCATGTGAGGATCCCCTTTAGATCCACTAATCTCCTCCCTTTCTCCTTGCCTATTCTCCCCATACATGCCTATGTCACCATTGCAAGAAAATAAACTTTTGTCTTCTTTACTCCATAGATGTGCTTCTCCCTCTCTGTACCTTTCTACAGGTGCTGTATCCCCGGTTTTGCAGCTCTGTGTTTCCAATGTGCACTTTGGAAACACACAGCTGCAACCTGTCCAGTATTTTGTTTTTGCTTCTTGTTGCTCTTCTTTTCTTTGCTCTCTCCACTCTCCAGTTACGCCTAGCTGGTCAAGGCAAACGGGCATCCAGGTCAGGAAGTCATTAAAGGGAGTTTTTCCTCTTCACATCACCTTAGCACTTGCTCTACTGGAATTTGTGGGGGCTTCTTTATAAATTTGTAGAGTTTTTAGTTTATTGTGGAAAGTGGCCTGAGATGATTTTGTTGTGAATGCTTTATAAATTAAGTTGAGTTGAATTGAATTGAATAGATAGGAGAAGAACACTGAAAGTGAAAAAATGGCTTGGGACTGCCTTTATCTAGGAGGCACAGCTGAGTTCCATAACCCCTTGGGAGACAAAGCAGGGGTCCAGTGGTGGAGGCAGAGTAGGAGGCTGGTGTCATGGGCAGAACCTCTCTGGAGCTGGATTTAAAGCAAATTGGAAAACAGGGAATGCATTCCGCTGCTGGGTAGACGTGAAGTGACTCTGTCGTGCTGGGCAGTGAAGCTCTTTCCCGCTGCACATCTGGGGCTTGGGGTCACTGGGCAACTGAGGCATGAGATTGTTAGAGTGCTTAATCTCTGGTGCTCTGGGGACCAGAAGCTTTGGGGTTTGGGGTGATTGCTGTGGGAACCGGCATCCATGGTGGTGCCACTTCTTCTCAGAGCTTTAACTCCAAGGTGGCCCCCAGAGCAGCTGTCTCAGGTGTTGACAAAGAGTTAGTTTGGCTGGGAAAGGCTGAATGAAGACAAGCTTGACTCTGGTAGAAGGAAGAGCCACCTCAAGAGGAGACAACAGGGAAGCTATAATTATCTGGAGACCAGCAGCTGCACAGTGTCTGTGAAGCCAGGCTTCATCTTTAAGAAAAAATCTCTTTTGATTTCATTAGCTACGTTGTAATAGATGCTGTTCATGTTGGCCATCTAGACCAGATTGTTCTGTCACTAATTTGAATTACTCGAGTGCACAGCCCCGAGGCACTGACCATAACATAAGTAAATGTTTGTGGTTGATAGTCTCTGAGGTAAGAACAGGCAAGCGATGTTTCACAAGCAGCAGGTAAGTATTCAGACGAAAATAAACCGTGTTACAGTCTCTGCACAGACAGCGAGCATAGTTAATCTACTAGGCAAAGGGGAAAAGCTGGAGAGTCACTTTGAAGTGTCTGTAAGGTGATGACTTATTTAGTGGAGTGGATTGCACTGAACGGGTTGCAGGGGAGTGGGCATGAGTGACTGAGAGTGGGAGATCATAGTGAGAGCAAAGTGGAGACAGGTGTAAGTATGAATATAAACCAGGAAGTGAGGGCTGGCAAAGCAAGAGAATCTGGAAACAAGACGAAAAAGACAAAGTGGACCAGAGCTTAAGACACATATCAGTCTGACACCGTGTAGTTTTAAAGTATCAAACCTCTTGTGGACAAAGTCCTTTTGTACCTTTAAACCTAAAGGGCAAACAGCACACTGAGAGCAGTACAGTGAAAGAGGAACTAAATACTCAACAAGGGCAAAGCCACAAAGTCAAAGAAAATACTTCAGCTTCTCAGTTGAGAGGTCTGAGCGCGAGCTAGTGACTTTTTTGTTTAGGGCTGCAGCCATGTAGTAATGTGTGAACACAGTGCAGAATGAAAAGGTTCGTAGTCTGCAGGCCACACCCACACAAATTTGGAAAGTTTTGCATCAGTGTGACTGATTTTTTGGGCCTATGACACACTGAAACAATATTTAACGTATGTTTTTTAGTCTGTTGCACCTGCATGATGTATAGATTTACTTTTCTGTAATTTTATTAAACGGCAACTGAGAGTGGAACCAAAATATACATGTAGGAAGGTCTTACTGTACTGTAAGACTGGATCATTTTTATGAATATGAATAAACAACTGTAATTGTTTTTTTATTTGTTTAATCTGATTGCCTTTAGTTGTCGGATGTTGTCAATTTTAAACAGGAACTGAGAACAAACTTTCAAGCACCACTGTATATTGATCTCAGAGAGCAGAGTCATTGATGGGGACAGTGTGGTGGATCAATAGGCAGCTAAACAGGGTTTCTGTTATCCATCTGGAGGGCACGAGAAGGATTTGAGCTCCGGCTGGAGTGGAACTGAGCTCCAGCAATACGAGAGCTGGAACCCACTCAAACTGGCAAGTAATATTCTCTTCGGGCAACATTAGCCAGCTCCCCTCGCAAACCCAACGACCTTGGCAGTCTGCACTGCATCACCGATTTGTTATATAGTCAGTTATTCCTGATGAGGACGAGGAGACCAGGAGAGAGGAATGGGGAAAAAAGAGCAAGGGGGGGCAGGGGGCTCCGCTCCACATGGAACCAACTTGAAGAGGCTGCTAAGAGAGCGGAGTATTGTTGGGACAGGTCTGTAGGGTACTTCACTGACAGGCCAGTGTTGGCTGTGCAGAAAACATGCCATCAAAAGTTGTCCTTAGCCTCTCAGGGCTCAAGTGTTATGATAGTGTTTGGGCTTTGACTCAGCAGAACGTTATGTTTACCCAGACTGTGCCATCATGCTCATTTAGGGCACAGCTGCTTGAATGATGTATGTATACTCAACTGGTGTCATATCACTGAGCCGGGCCGCTTTTAGAAACCCTTGCTTAGATTCAAACGAATCAATGTGAAAGTTATACCAGGGGTGTTGGTTTTGAGCTTTTGTGTTGAAGCTGACTTTGGCTTTCTTATCTAATTTCCCCGGTGCTGCTGAGGATGAGAAGTTTTTTCATGAATCATAAATCCTGGCTGCCCCCCACCTCCCGGCGTTTCAGTTGGGTGGTATCCATGCTCCCTGGCTAACCTCTCGCTGCTCTGATGAACACAGGCAAACAATGCTGTTTAAGAATGAATAACATGCCCTTGTTGTTGCAGACCTCCACATCTTAAATCAACGGCAAGTTAATGGGAAGTCCCAACGGCAGTTTGTATTGTGTTTAAAATGTTTTATTAGTTTGTGGTTTCAGTGCATGTTTTACCAAATGTTTTCAGTGCTATATTTGATAATCTTCACACTGCTGCTGCACCTCTCGCTTTGGGTGTCGCAACTTCCTCTGTATGGGTTTTTTTTTTTTCCCTTTGCACAATATTTGTCTTTCTAAGAAGAGTTAATAATGGTTATAGATTAATAATAAAATCACTGGTGTATGAAGCATGAAGCTCTTTTTCTTAATGGAAAATGAACACTGGGAATTAAACATCCTCAAATACAAGTGAAAGTTGGGCCTGAGCCATTTTTTGAGTTAAAATTCAAAAGCATAAGAAAAGCCAGGAAACTTTGACTTGAAATGATCAGTCATTTATTTTTTACATTTCTTTGATTTAACTGGGTAACATCTACATGTTGCAAATTAAGCAATAATCATAGCTGTAAAAATAAAGTAGTGTAGATAAAAACAAAATAAAATATTTCTGTAGTGTACTATGACAGACGCATAATGGAGCAGAAAAGGGTAAAGAAACAATCTCACCTCAAGGTCCAAGCTCAAAGTTGTGGAGCTTTTCATCACATCACATGGTTTTGACCACCAGGTGACGTTTGCTCCTTGTCATGGTTGCGTTAGTGGCTTTGCATCCGTGCTGTAAAGTGCCCTGCTGCGTGCAAACAGGGTAAACTCCATCTACTGATCAGGAAGATGTACTGTCATAAAAAAACAAAAAACCCAAATCTGTATTTAGATAGAAGTTAATAAGCATAAAAAGAACCATTTCAGCGTTGTAGTACCACAGTACCTAAAGCAGGAGAGTTCAGTGTTAGGAAAAGATACTTTTTACGCTCTACCAGCTTTTAGACTGTTCACATTGACAAAACTAAACAGCAGCAAGAAGACATTCATGTCTTGATCCCGATGAGGCTTTGGAGTTTGGCAGGAAGATTATATGCAGCCCCAAAGTCATAGAAGTGAAGCAGTATGTTGTTGCTGTTATGGTTTCATGTCAGCAGCATGGGAGGGGCCATGCTAATAGCAACCAGCTGTGTGTCTCATGAAGTGTGTGTGGAGGGGGGGGATATAAGGTCAGAAATGTGATGTCTGCCAAAGTAAACCTGGCCCCTGTCCACACTCATCATAACCTCGGCAGCCACTCCAGACCCTCTGGGTTGCATCAAACCCTCATATGGCACCTGAATGCTCCTGTGATCCCAGAGCACTTTTGAGCATGCACATGGAGTCAGTATCTCCCAGCAGATGTAATTTGACCTTAATTTGGTCAAGGTCACACTTAATTGGATGATAAAGAGGGCAAGCTTAACAATTTGGTTTAGGAAATGTGTCATATGATTTATTGATGAATGTGAGGCCACTTAGCAAAGATACAAAGATAACCAATGTGACCAGTTTCCACTCCTCTATGAATGATTCAGGGCATCCATTGTGTCACTGTCTTTCTCTCTAGATGTGGAGCACAAGGAGGAGGACGGGGGTGATGCAGTCAAGAGTGAGGTAAGATTTCTCTTCTGTTTTATTGTCTTTGTTCTCTGGCTGATGTAACTCTTGAGGTGTTTCTCACACTTGCCACGTTTTGTAGGTAAATTGCCTTTCCTATCACAAACCCGCACCTATCTAATCTCTTTTCTATTTCATAATTTTATTAGATTAGTTTTTATTTTTAGTCTTTTATTCCTGTGCACTAGCCTCATTTCTTACGTCTTAATGCACTCATTTGCTGTGCATTGTATTAACTTCTTTTATTATGTTGTTATTACTTTTTTGTGGTGTATCGCTCTCCTTCGCTATGTGTTTTCATCAAGTTGTCACTCGGGTAAAGCATCTTAAATTGTAATAAGTTGTATGAAAAGTGCTATATAAATAAAGTTTGAATGATTGGTACCTGAGCAGGCGTGTTCAGTCAACCAGAAGGTGGGAGATACCACTTTAGATGAGGGTGGAGTAGGGGAAGACAGAGTGAATTGGTATCCTCCAGCGTCTGAATGATTGAACACACCTGATCCAGGTAATCAGGAGTGTGCAGGGCAGTGAAACAAGCAGGGCAGGCGGGCTTTGAGGCTAGAGGGATGTGGTGTAGCTTGAACAGAAGCAAAAGTGTTTTTTAATGCTTTTTTTATTTTTTAATTTTTTTTAAAAGGACACCTTTTGTAGCATATGTACTGACTGTAAGTGGATTCTCCTGACTCCATCTTACTGGTATGTTTTTTAAAGTGACAATCCCTCCAGTGTTGTTATAGTAATGCCGTTGTGTTTCTTATAACTTACTCTTGAATGTAGCACAGGGTGTTTGCTTGATGCGAGGAGACTTACTAGTTGTTTTGCATGACTGTAGCTGTGTATAAACCAGTCATCATTTTGGCAAATGCACTTGTTATCTTGTAGGGAGTTGGTTAAGAAGGTGCCATTTGTAGGTTAATATGTGAGGGCAGCTGTGTCTTGGCAGGTAAAGCAGGTGGGCAGTGGTTCAATCCTCAGCTCCACACTGAACCCCAAGGTGTCTCCCTCTCTTGTCAGTCGCTTTGGATAAAAGCATCTGCCAAATAAGTAAATGTAGTGTAAAATGCAATGAAAATATAAAGCTGCAGACATCAGTCATTAAGTTTGCTTCCTCTTACACTGAAATGGTATATAAACCTCCAAATTTCATATTCAGCTCTTACAAATGTCCTCTCATTAGAAGTAACAAAATGTTATGGTAGATTAATAAAAATAACTAAATGAATAACACACTAAGTTTCTGATGAAAGAACAGTTTTAATTGCTGAATGTACATAAAATGTTCCTTGCTAGTTCTTTTAGGCATTTTAATATAAGGGGATGCAAATTTCTGCCGCCAACATGTAGGCTGTGGCCTTTAAGTGCTGCTCAGTTGCTACTCAGGGGCCCAAAGTGCGCCAAGAAAATATCCCCCACTCTGTTACACCACCACCAGCAGCCTGAACAGTTGATCCAGAACAGGGCGGATCCATGTTTTCATGTTGTTTAAGCTTAATTCGGACCCAACCTGTTTGAGCGACCATGTCTGAGTGCCTGAATGCATAAAGTAGCTGCCATGTTAGAAATATTTGCTAACGAGCAGTTGAACAGCTCTACATAGAGTAGCCAGTGAGTGGATTTTACACTTTATGCACTTCGGTTTTTGCTCAGATTAACGAAACAAGATAACTTGTTAAGCGGTGCGTTTTAGAGGTGCTCACAGGTTTGGACATATCTAGACCAACTTAATAGAAGATAATCAGTTTAACATAAAGACCTGTTTATTTATATGAATCATTAAATCTTTTGCCATCTGCTTTCCTCCAAATGTATATCGACATCTTGTATTGAAAGTTAACTGTACCTGCACCAATATTAAACTATAGGCTTTGCCTGGCGTCTAACTCCAGAAAACCTAACCAGGTCTCTTGCCTTTGGACTTTTGAAAGAAATGGTACCTGATGGTGTATAGCTCTGAAATATCAAATACACTTGGGAGCTCCTCGTATCGGTTAGTGCTGGTGACCTTGAGACTGTTGCCAGGGAGTTGTGATTAGATACTGTGGCATCACTTCTTGCTGCCTGACCAATCACAAGCTGATCGCACCATACAGCAGACCAACATGTGAGTCATCTTTTTAGAAATCAGACAACTCCATTGCCTCATCGAAAACCCACTTGTTAACTTATCCCACAGACTTAATGAAAGATTAGATGCACAGATTTACTACTAAATCCAGATGCTTCCTCATGAGAGAGTCTCTTCAAGGAAAAATCAAAAACAAGTAGCTAACGTTTTTTTTTTTTTTTTTTTTTTTTTTTTTTTTTAAATACCTTAAACAGGGAGGTCGAGGCAGGCTGCGAGGGGGAGTTGGTTGGGAGATCAGCCTTCGTCAGAGGCCCATGCCCAGAATAACCTTCCAGGCTGGTGACCCTTATTACATTAACAAGCGGACCAGAGAGGAGTGGCTGGCCAAGTGGAAGATAGAGGTGAGTACCCCGGCTCTGTCCCAGCCACCGAAGACTGCAGGGTGAGTGACAGGTGATGACTAAAGCTGACAGGGTCAAACTAGGTCTTGTGGTTCATTCACGACCAAGTGTATTTGATGGGTCATTTGATATCTCATGACGGTACCATTTATTTCAGGGCATTTCCAGTGGCACTGGCTTAGTGTTTTTACACGTTTCCTGGTTTTGTTCTGGTGTGATGTATTGGCAGGGGAGAAATCATATGTAACACAGCTGCACCGATCACATCTGTTTGATGCCGGATTTCTGGGTTGAAATGTTGTCGAAGTTTAGATTGGTGTCATCCGGAATGCTTTGGATGCCTTTCTTTGCTTTTATTTGTCTTTGCTTTTTATTTGTGAGTGAAGAGAGACAGGGACGTGTGGAGAAAGGACTAAGACATGCAAACATTAAGGAATGGAGAAACTGCAAACATCTGCTCATAATGGAATATTTATCATATTCCATAAAAAAAACCTGAGCCAGTGTAGTGAGATTAGTTTTCTGCATCTAGAAGGAGTTTTTCTGTAGTTCTCCACATTGCTCCTTGCTTAAGACTTCTGGTAGTAATGTTATGAATTTCTGTTACATAATAAGACTTTGTAGTATCAACAAGGGGTCTCCCGTTTCTCCTGCTCCCCTCTGAAAAGGGCCATAAAAATGTCACCAGGGAGGAAATATTGCCTAATTAGCAGGACATACCTTAGTCCTACAGGTGAAATGTAAGTAAAATACGATGCAAGTAAGCATTTTCCAGACAGGGGTGAGTTTCTCAAACAAGTGTCTCTGCTAGGTGGAGATTTGAGCGGAGTTACAAGATGCAGATTGAATGTTCCTTTTTCCTTCTGCCCCTTAGCGTTACAAACATTGATGTAACAAAGACTGACTTGTCTTGAAAGCAAAGCCCCTTTCCTGAGGAGTGGTGTGATGCAAAGCGTTCAGTTTTGGTTCTGCATTCGCCATAGCGCATTCTTGCTGGAGCACGCTTCTGGACATGGTGGCTGAAAGGGTTACGGCACTTACTCCAGGATCTTTTTTTTTTTCTTTTTTTTCCCCCTCTTCTTGTGGACAGTGGACTTCTCCGTCATTCCTTCCCTGTTTTCCTCCCCCATTCTTCTCGTGACCCCTCCCCCAGCTATGGAAATGAACTCTGTGCTATGGATATGAGGGTGAAGATGAGGTTTGGAGCATATTTCCAGCCCTGCTTGCAAGACAGCCTCTTGGCTCGCTGCCAACATTTTGCAAGTCCTCTCTAGCCAACCAGAATTCCTGTTGGCAACCACCTGACCCTGAATTCCCAGACAAAGAAATGTTCATGCTTTCTTTTTTTAAGCGATCTCTTCTACCCCGAGAGTGGGGTTGAAGGGGGGGAAAAAAACTCAAGCCCCACACTGGATTATGAGGGTTGCTCGCTGGCGTGTATGGGTATGTGCACTACATTGTTTGTTTGATTACACAGGGGGGAATTGTGTGCATGTCTGATTAGCCTGCTTACAGCAAGGGAAATATGCTGACTTCAGGTATTTCCACGAGTTGTTGTGGGCCATCTGCTCTGCACAGCTTAAAGGGAAACCATCTCTTTAAGAGTGTGGACAGGCTCTCGCCGTGTTTGGGTAAAAGTTGGTTGCATGAAAAAAAGTTTCCCCCTAGGGTAAATGTGTGCTGTAAACTATTTCCTGTTTCATAGCAATGCCTAGAAATGTCAGCAGCATAGTTTTTTAGGTCAGATACAATTACCTTAAATGTTTTTTTTTTTTTTTTTTTTTTTTTTTTTAGAGCCAGTGCGTTTAACTTGTATAACATTGAACTAGATAAAAGGGTAAGTTGTTGAGTAGGCCTCAAAGCCATTTTATTCCTCTCACTGTACTTTGCTCTGTTTGGCTCAGAACACAGACTTGGTGTAGGAGCAGTAAATTGATTACTTTTAAAGGGATTTGAAGTGAACTAAGGAGCCTCCTTGGAGAGTGTTAACAACTTCACTTGTAGATTCATGGGGATTTCTGTTTATGTATTCATGGCTGACTCTGTAATATTCCCAATTATTTCTTAAAAGGATGTAGTACAATGAGAACCAGATGGCCTCTTTTGGTATGACCCCCCCCCACCCCCCCAGGCCACTCATGAAATGCACAGCCTTTGTAGAGATGTGTACTAAAACCAGGCTAATGAATGCAATGGCCACACTGCTGCGAAACAGAACCTGTCACTTGTGCATTTGCGGACAGTATTTCCACTTTAAAAGCAGCCCATTGGTCAAAATGTAGGATCAGGTTTTGCAGCGTTTTTGATCAGATGCATTTAGAGTTATCTAAGTTTTAGATAAGTTTTTTTTTTTTTTTTGTCAGCAGTTCTGCTTGGCAGATGAGCTTAGGTCTTTGCACTTAAAATATTTCACTGTAAAATCATCAAACAATGACACTAAACAGTCCCTGCTGTGTCTCTCTTGCCTGTTGCGCATGAGACTGCTGCATTCAAAGGTCAAACTCTTTTGTGTCGCTTCAAAGGCTCGCTGTCACATTGTGTAAGGAAGTAATGTTTAGTGACAGTTTGTCATCTTAACTTTTACCTATAAGTGAGTGTGCAAAATGGACTAGTTGCAGCTTCAACATTTAACAGCTTTGTCTCTTAAAGCCAGTTTATTTGATGCTTCTTTGTTATTGTCACTGTTTTCTCAGGGTTTTCGCATTGTAGTGTTTCATCTCAACAATGACTGGGAGACTCAAATTTCCCTTGTAAAGTTAGCAACCTTTTTATAGACAGTTGTCATCTTATAAATATGTGAACCCAGGCTGTAAACATGACTTGTTGTTAACAAGTATAAAACAGATTAGATACTAAAATATCATCTGCACACCCTGGAATCAATCTCTTCCTCCTTCTTCTTTTTTTTTTTTTCTTTCCCCCCTCTGCTTCGTAGTGCACTCTGTCACCCCATGAGCCCTCAGGGTATCATGCTGCACAGCCTCTCAGTCAGATTATCTCTTATTGTGCACCCAACATGTCTCTACACTCTGCCAGCAGCATGTAGAACTTCCCTTTTATTCCTGTTATCGGTACAGTAACTTAGGTTGGGTTTTCCACTGAGTCTCTCTAGCATAGTTTTCAAAGTGTCTGTTTTCACTGAGGTTGTTTAAACACATTTGTTGTCCTGGGTTTTTGCTATTTCTCCTCAACACGGCATGAGAGTGTTGGTATTTCGGAGCTGTCGGTGATGGGCAGTAGTGTGATAAATGATAAAGACAACAGTGTGTCTCCACTACCTCCTTTGCTATTTTTCCCCTTTCGACTCAGAGGGCCTGTCTTCTGGTGGAGTTAAATACACACACTGTGAGGCCCCCAAAAGGGGGGCATTTACAACTGAGAAGAAGTCCAGAGACAAATATCTGGTTCTTATAGCCACTGTACTCTCCCTCCCCCTCCCCCCCCCAAAGCTGGCATTGTCAGCGTCACTTTCTCAATGGCTCTCAGGAGAAGGAGCCCTGGAGGCTGTCTGACCCAAAACACAGCAAAACGAGAACAGTAAAAGAAGCTCAGCTGCTTTATTGGCATTTACAGGTGTCCTAGTATTTTATTTTAATTTTTTGGTCCTTATCCTACTAACGTGCCTTGCGGTTACTGTTGGTTTATTCCAGTGGTTGTTGTCCTCACTTGATGATATGATAGTTGCTCTCTATACACAACACTTTTAGCACTTTAATTGATGTGTTAGTCTTTGCAGTTTACCATCTGGAACCAAACATCCAATCTGGCTGGTAAACACTAACTAGTGAGTTTGCTGGAGCCAGGAGGCCTAGTGCATGTGGCCAAAGGCTTTGAACCATCTATGCAGTACTACAGTACTGATATTTATAAACCACAGCAGAGCCTCTTGATTGAAAAGCACATGTTTCTATTCTTCTGCACAGAAACCCCTCCCCACGTCGTGCAGGCACCACCTCCCCTTAAAGGCACTATTGTTTACGAGTCACGCTGAGAGAGAGGATGGAGGATTGTGCCATACTCTCTTTCTCTCTTTCCCGTTTGCCTTTTTTTCTCCTCTCACCACACACACAGTCTGGCCCCGGACACTTACAGTATGCGAGAGACCTGAGAAAGACTTGAGGAAAGTGAGCACAGCTGTGCAGTGCTGCTCTCACATGGAACCTATAGTATGACTAACACGTGTTTACATATGGTACTGCAGATATATACTCTGTGCACATACAGTAAAGGAACAGGAGTAGAAGGTTAGCATGCGAGTATAGCATGCGTTTGTGTGTGTTCGAGAGGGAGACGACAGAATGAGTGCAGCTGTTGGGGATTTACTATGAGAGGCTTAAGTCCCGGCTGTGTCTCGTCCTCTCTGATCGACCTAGCGGTTCAGTGTCAGGTACCACAAACCGACTGAACTCTGCAGCTCTGGACACTATAGCGTTACTGTATACACAGTTGTTGATGAATGAGCCTGACAGATACAGGCGTGTTTACAAAAGCTGTCAGAGTCCCACAATCATGATTCTGCACATACAGCACAGATGAGTTGCACCACTTAGCATTGTAGAGCCTGGTGACTACAAACACTGGCAGCCTCTACTTAAATTGTACCTGGTAATAATTGCAAATCCTGAATAACCGACTGCAGAGCTCCTTGGCACTACAGAGCACTTTAGCATCTTTCAGCCTATTGTTTAAGTTGAGCAGGAGTTGGTGTTTTGATTCATCAGGGTATTTCCAGGCACTGTAGCTGATTAAGTTTAAAAAAGAAAAGCTCTTTAAAAATTCTGTACCTTTTTAAACCTTTAAACAATAAAATGATCAACTGCTCTTGGCTTGTCCCTTCAGGGGTCTCCACGGCGGAAAATGCTCCGCACTTTGATTTGGCATATGTGTGTATGCCAGATACCCTCCCACTTTGATGATTGGCCCCTCCCAGCCACCAAAGTGGCCCTTGGTGGCTGGTTGCGGCCACACCTGGCGGGGTAGGATTCAAACCGGCGGTCTTCTGCATCCCAACCCAAAGCTCTATCACTGAGTGACAGAAATGGTGACGAATAATGACAAAGTTTTAAAAATTGAGCAACTCTTATCTAACAAAGATTAGGGATAAGCTCCTGGATGGAGAGTCAAAGCAAACGTCAAGTTCCAGTTACTATATAAAACCCTTGTTGTTGCCGATGTCCGTCGCAAGTATTAAATGTTTAAAATCTCTGAGAATGACAGATCAGATCTTGCAGTCTGTCAGCTCCAAATGAACTGCTCAACTAATGTTTGGTTAGCGCAATATCTGAAGTTATCTGAGTAAGAGTACGCAAGGGCGCATGGAGCCCAATAAACATACTACTTCCATATAATACTACAACTTTTAAACTAAAGAGGTAATAAAGTAAGCACTGGGTTTGCATTTGTCAGGTAGTTGGAAACACATCAGTATATGTTGGATGTGTAAATGAGCAACTTGTTCTAAATACATTTGTCATAACAACATAACGGAAAAATCAAGACACACCCTGACATTTTGGAAAATACACTTTTGTTGTCTGACCACCAGCCACATGAGGATCTATTATCGGTTGAATCAGTTGTTTTCCACACAGAATCTTCAGAAAGTGTTTATCCATAGCTAATGGACATTTATATGGCTGTGTCTCAAACTTCAGAGAGACAAAAAAAACCTATTCAGCAGATCAGATGTACTGTAAGTTTGTTTCTTTGATATATTTGAATATGGGCTTGAAATTGATGCCAAGTTCGACTTCCTCAGTGTTGCCACGAATTATCAAGTGAACTTATGTGATCAAATTTTACTGTGTACTTCAATGATTTTCCTGTAGGTTTTAAATTAGTCTTTTTAATTTGGTTAAAATATGAAAAAAAATAAAATCCTGATACTCTTCTTTAAGCATGCTGAGTGCGCACAACATCTGAAAGGTCCCCTTCTTATCTCTACTGCTACCGGACTTTGTTTCAGGCAGACAAAAAGGCCACACTGATGGCAATGAACGCGATGAAGGATCAAGAGGAGAGGGAAACGGAGACCCAGAGAGAAGAGGTCTCAATAATCAAGCACCCACAGCCTTCTAAACAGCAACAACATTCTCAGTCTCACTCTCAGCTTCAGTATCAACAGCAATCACAACCGTTGCTGCAGCAGCAGGAACAACAACAATGTCAGCAGCAGCAGCAGCAGCAGCAGCCTACAGACCCAGCTTCCCCCTCTGTGGCCACGACCCCTGAGCCCGTTGTCATCGGAGGTGGCGAAAAGACGTCCCCCAAGCCCGCGGACACTGAGCCCGAGTATGAGGTAAGGCTGTTTTGGATTTTGCAAAAGATTTTTTATTAGAAAAAGGATTTGGTTAAAAGCAAAATCTAATACGTGAGGAATCATGAAGCCATTCATGTTTAGGGAGCCCTGTGTAGAAAATGGTAAAGCCTAAAATTTAAGGGGAAGGGTTAGTAAAATGATGCACAAGATATCTACACTACAGCTGCATCTGATATTGCTGCCAAAAGTCATGTATTGTAGTAAATGTGCTAAAACATATTAAATATATTAGGTACTTACTGTCCAGATTTTGTAGATGCTTTAAAAACTGTTACTAATGTTTTGTTATGTGTAGTACAATATCTCAAGATCAGTAAACAAACGTAAATTTGTAAAGTCAGAAAAATGTATAAATGAGGATAACATTAACATGTTATCCTCATTTATACATTGAGTTTAAGGTTTTCTATTAATTATAAATCAGCAACTATTTGGTTTTATTGTTTGAAGATTTATTCAGGACTATTGAGAGTCTGATTTTTCTGACTAAACTAGCTACTTGGAAGAGTAGAGAAATGTCTTAAACTACCATGAAAGGCATCCAGTTGAAATGACTCAACTTCTGATTTAATTTTCAGTCTGTATCTAACTTTACATTACCCAAAGTTCCAGCAATAAAATGTGTTTTTAAAAGTTTCAAAGTCATGCCCAAACCGGATGGTTTGTCTTCTGCTTTGGCTGCAGGATGGCCGTGGTTTTGGCATCGGCGAGCTGGTTTGGGGGAAGCTGCGAGGATTCTCGTGGTGGCCAGGCCGCATCGTATCCTGGTGGGTGACAGGACGGAGTAGAGCTGCTGAGGGAACCAGATGGGTCATGTGGTTTGGAGATGGAAAATTCTCAGTGGTAAGAGTGTAGAGCCAACATTAATATTACTGTCAGGTGATATTTTCTTTCTCATGAGGAATTAGGAAAAACACCCTTCTGTTTATAGTGACAACCACACACTACATAATGAGCTTTTTGAGTTTTTTTTTTTTTTATTTGCTTAGCCAATTGTTCTTTTCCAGTATAAACAGAATGTATTAATCTTGACATTTTATACCTGACGGTGTTTTCATTTTCTGTGTATTTTAAAAGGTCTGTGTAGAGAAACTCATGCCTTTAAGTTCCTTCCGCTATGCCTTTCACCAACCCACTTACAACAAGCAACCCATGTACAAGAAAGCCATCTATGAAGTGCTACAGGTGAGTGAAAGCAGTGGATTTCAAATTACTGCCACCAGTTTGAAATGCTTTCTGCGGCCTCATTTTCTGGAAAATAAGCCCATTAAGTAAAGCATATGGCCTAAAATTTTAGTTTAATGGTTCGTTTCATAAGTGGTCGGCAATAGAATTTTTATAGCACACTTTTGTAATCTAACAGTTAAAGGAGACATGTTCAAGACTAATCTTGTGTCTAAAGACAATTAGCTCAGCTTTGCACGAAGATTGGACACAAGGGGAAAGTATAAAAATACACCCACCAGCACTTAAGTTCGCTGATTAACATGCTGTATCTTTTTTTTTTTTTTACATTTCTTTTTTTAATTCGTCGTCATCTTTTCCTTTCAGCTGTTCATTTTCAGGGGTCTCCACAGCGAATCATGTGCCTCCATCTAACCCTGTCCTCTGCATCCTCTTCTTTCACACCAACTAACTTCATGTCCTCTCTCTACATCCATAAATCTCCTCTTTGGTCTTCCTCTAGACCTCCTGCCTGGCAGCTCCAACCTCAGCATCCCCCTACCGATATATTCACAGTCTCTGCTCTGAACATGTCCAGACCACCTCAATCTGGCCTCCCTGACTCCAAAACATCTAACATGAGCTGTCCCTCTGATGTCCTCATTCCTGATCCTGTGGAAGTCATGATTTGCATGTTTAATTTAGTATTTGTTTTACGTCGGATGGTCTTCCTGACACAACCCTCTAGATTTATCCAGACTTGGGACCGGCACAAGAAGACACTGGGCTGTGCCCCCTTATGGTTGCATTATCTTGTTTAATTAGTCCTTTACTGAAATAAAAATGACATGGATTAACAAGGACTTCTTTAGTTATCTACAGAAAAAATCATGACCTACATATTCCCCAGTATGTCAAGTTGTTCTCTGAGCAGCTTGAATCTGTTTTTGCACTGAGCATTTGGCTGCACTGAGGATAAACTTAAGTCACGAGTGCTTTTATATATTTCTAGGTGGCTAGCAGCCGGGCAGGCAAAGCCTTCAAGGTCCTCCCTGACAGTGATGAAACGGAAACCTCTAAATCAGTGGAAGTGCTGAACAGACAGATGATTGACTGGGCTATGAAAGGATTTTCACCCACTGGACCAAAAGGCTTAGAGCCTCCAGCGGGTAAGAGCTTGAAGTTTAGGCCAGAAACAGTTTCTATCACCTAGTTGTCTCACATAAACTGCTTATAGGCCGATGTATCTGCAAATTTGCACACGATTGAGTCATTCATAATGTTGCTTATAACACTGTCTGACATGTCATACACCACAGAGGAGCGTCAACCATACAAAAAGGTGTGTCCTGAGGTCTGGGTGGAACCAGAAGCTGCAGCCTACACACTTCCTCCAGCCAAAAAGCCTCGCAAAAGCACAGTAGAGAAACCCAAGGTCAAGGACATCATGGATGAGAGGACACGAGGTAAGGTGCATCGTTTATCAGGTTAAATTGGAGTCATGAACCTCCTTCGGGGACGTCTCAGCTGAGCTGGACATCATAGTAAGTAGTTGGAGGTTTAAGAGGAAGGTGAATATGAACTGGACTGAATTATAATTCATGAACTGAATGACCTAATTGGGCAAATCAAATATGAGGCTTTTCATCTGTAACTAAACATTCTCCTAAATAAGTGCACAATTTAATTGCACTGCAAAGGCTTTTTCACAGAAGCATATTCTTGCCATAAACATTTGCATGTTTAAAAATGTTGTTTAATATTGTCGTAGATTCATGATGTAGTCAGATATCCTTGTTGTGTAAGCTTTGATATTCAGTTCACTTTTCCACTGCAGTTTGTACAGTTATAGTTAAGAAAGCGGAAAAGTGGTTAAATGCATCCAAACCATAGATGGTTAACAAAACCAAAATGGCTGCAGCCTTCACAAATGTCTATTTTTCACTTTCTCATAGATGTAATGTAGAATTTAGTTCCTGTGTATTTTTAAAATCTAGAATGAAAACATACCTTACTTTCCAACCTCCTATAAGATCACTGCATCTGCTTTTAGAAAAAGATTTACTCATGTGTTTATCATGGTACAGTAGTTTGGGGTTTCAGAATATTTTTGAGAAACGTTAGTCTCTCACAAGTGTGGATTTTATAAACTTACATTTGTCATCAGGTTTATCTTATGTTGTATTTGCAGATCAACTTGTTTATGAAGTGAGACAAAAGTGCCGCAGCATAGAGGGTAAGTGATGTGTCCTCGGTGCTTGTAGCAGCTTAAGGGGCCGCTTGGGGTTGAACACCTAGATGTTTCACACTTGCCTCTGTCGGTGACGAGCAAAGCAGCACAAGTGTATCTGTCTGTGTTTAATTGAAAAACACAGCAGAGTAGAGAAGAAATTACATTGCTTTGGACTTTTTATTTTTTGCCGCCTTACTGGCTCCCTTGTGTTTTCTCCAAACATACCAGCTAAGCTCATCAGATCTTGCATCACAGCTGTTCAAATAAATCCACTGCTGCTTCGAACTTCACACTTCAGCGTGTGTACACCTCTGTGACCTCCTCTGCCTCTGTTTCTACAGACATCTGTATCTCCTGTGGAAGTCTGGTTGTTAGCCTTGAGCACCCACTGTTTGCAGGTGGAATGTGCCAGAGCTGTAAGGTAAGCAGTAATGTAGGTCGTTGAAAGTCCGGTAACTACTGCGGTGCAAACTACCACTGGTCCTTTTGAGGGTTTTAACAAATGGGGCTTATTTCAATCAAGCAGCAGCTGATGTGAACCCAGAAAATTGAACAT
Source organism: Channa argus (assembly GCF_033026475.1). Lineage (NCBI taxonomy): Eukaryota > Metazoa > Chordata > Actinopteri > Anabantiformes > Channidae > Channa > Channa argus. Next base: position 17,046,213 of record NC_090212.1, read on the forward strand.
CTTTACGACTTTGCATCGCTTTGTTTTCTGCAGAACTGTTTCCTCGAATGTGCGTATCAATATGACGATGACGGTTACCAGTCCTACTGCACTATCTGCTGTGGGGGTCGAGAGGTGCTCATGTGTGGAAACAATAACTGTTGCCGGTGAGATTTTTAGCTTTTTATTGTTATCTTAAGGAGCTGTACGAAGTCTCGTTTTGACATGCCTAGTATCCTTATATCAAAGATTGTATTCAAAGAAAAACCATGAGTGGGGTGGAATTACCTGAAACCTCCAACTTCACCAGTTGTAGGCTACAGGTAACTCCACCCCACCCAGTGTTGTTATAAGGTGGCCACCTGGCTGCAGACAAAGATCAGGGAGTGTCGACAACACGGTCGACTTGTAACCTCCCCTGGAAGTTCTCCATTGTTTTCTAGCTGGTTTCTGTTGCGTATCCTCTAGAGTCCAGTGGTTTTCCTTAACCAGTTGGCCTTTTGCCAAACCTTAAACATGTTTGTCTGCATCCATCTTCTGCCAAAATTAACTGCTTCTAGCTAATATCCAAAGCTTCCTGCTGAGTCCACCACCTGTAGCCAGATACTCCTAGATTTTATTTCATGCTAAATTTAGTGCATTTCCACACTACTTTCCATCGGTACATCTACAGAGCCACAGTCTGTTGCCTTTCTTAACAGAAATGGCTTCTATATAAATTCCAATCTCCCTTCCTATATTACTGTTCAATGTTAAGTTGGCATAATACTAAACGTAGTTTTTTTGTTTTGTTTTTTATAAACATTAAAAGCCTCTTTTTAATAGGGAAAGCTGCATGACTAAATGTCAAGTTTCATTCGTGGTTGCTTAGCATTGCTTCAGGAAATAAGTCTGTGACCATTGCTGTAGAATTAAATTTAATACTGAACTTATCACAACATGGGAAATGTTTTCCAGTAGGCACACAGCCACAAAATTTCAAGACTGCAGGATTAGTGACACTACAACAAGGGTCTTGGCTGTGCATTTACCCAGTTTTTCAAATCAGGGAGGGCAATTAAAGAATCTTTCAATGGTATCAGTTCCCACATCAAATGTATTTGTACTTGCCACCCCCCCGTTTTAAGGGCCTCAAGCCATGTCTCCTAACAGTGGCTCATGCTGTCGTCACAGCTCACGTCTGCTCCTGAATCTGACAGCTGATAATTATTAAACAATCTTGTTCGCTTTATTTTTAACAATAAACTTTGTTTTATTTATAAACATTTACAATATACTTAGGCCGTGGAACCAAATTGTTCACAAATTTTCATAAATAGTCTGTGTAGATCACGGCTTCCAAATAGCAGGGTTGTCATCACTGCACATACGGAACACATAATGGAGGCTTTGTTGTGGTGCCACAAAGGTCATAACAGTGGTGTCAGGCATCACCACGGAGGTCTAATGGAGAAGCTGCTGATGTGTTGCAAATGTATATAGTGTGGTTGCATGTTTTGGTGAATAGAAGTAGTTGTGAAGCAATGGTATCCTCACACTGTCATACTGTAAGATTAAAGTCTTACAAAATACCACAGGTTGAGGCTTGTCACATTCATGTAGGACCAATCAATAAACAATGGTTTGTCTCTGTTTAGATGTTGGCATTTGACATTTGGATGACATTTGGACGATAACTCGCTGCCTTTCAAAACTCTCAAACCTTAATAAAAACCATTTAAACACGGCCTTGTAGATGTAAATCAAGACTGGTGCTGCAACTTTGTGGCCTGACCTTTTTGAGCTAGAAACAAAAAGGGAACTGTCATTTATTGCAGAGATTATTTTACAGGGAAAAGTTAGAGCTGTAGGTTTTGGTTACAGTCTACGAACCCAATTAGATGCATTTTCCTACTGAGGCAACTTACCTCTGCTGTTTTGGTCAACAAGACTGGAAGAAGTGGGGGGGGGGAAAGGCATCAGGATTTGGATGCAAAGATTTTTTCTTTTTTTTTTTTTTTTTTTTTTTTTTTATTGTTTTGAATATCATAACTAGACATGTTTTAAACTAATTCATGACATTTTTAGACTACGGTGAAAAGCAAAAACTGAGATGATGGCATCAGACGTCCTACTTTGCTGTGAGTGCTGAACACTTATTTGTAAGCACCTAGATGGATTTCATAGCAATTTTCCATGGCCTGTGTCCAGATGTTTCTGTGTGGAGTGTGTAAACCTGCTCGTTGGTCAAGGAGCAGCCTACGCAGCCATCAAAGAGGATCCATGGAACTGCTACATGTGTGGTCAGAAGGGTGTGTTTGGGCTGTTGGAGCGCCGCGCTGACTGGCCTAACCGTCTCCAGCACTTCTTTGCAAATAACCACGATCAAGATTTTGTAAGTAATGCACCTTTAGGCTATAGATCCCACTGAAGTTTTTTTTCCGTCCTGTGACTCATTTTCTTCCCACTCTCTGTGTGTTTTATTTCAGGATCCACCAAAGCTTTACCCCCCAGTCATTGTGGAGGGGAGGAAGCCCATTCGTGTCTTGTCGCTATTTGATGGTATAGCTACAGGTTAGACAAGGATTGTCTTTCTCCAAGTCTGTGGGAAATATTCTTTTTGTATCCATTTACACAAAATGCCCCACTTTTATGTGTAATGCAGCACTTTTTTATTTGCTAACACTAAAATGGAAAAAGCTTAACCAGAAGGTAAAACAGCTAAGGCAGCAGACAACTCCATAGATTCACTTTTTTTTTTTATATATATATAAATATGAAGGTTTAGTTCTCTATGTTCCATCTGAGCTTTGAATCTGCCCCGTGTAGGGTTGCTGGTGCTGAAAGATCTTGGCATCAAAATAGATCGTTACGTAGCTTCTGAAGTGTGTGAAGACTCCATCAATGTGGGCTTTGTCCGGCATGAGGGTCGCATAATGTATGTTGGCGATGTGAGGACGGTCACACGCAAAAATGTGAGTCTAATGTTTTTTGGGGTTTAATAAATGCACATGGCCTTTTGCTTCACACTGGTTACATAAATTCTTATTTTGCTGCCTGTTAAAGCTGAGGATAGACCTCAGAGCAGATGAAAAGCTGTTTTAACATGCACTTTGTTTGTAATTGTGGGAAGAGAGTGCATACAAAGACTAAACATTAGCAACTACGTCAGCAAAAGAGAAGCTGTAGAAGTAGAAACTCGCATTCATCAGGAAGAGTTACCTGGCTAATTTGAACTGCAGTCTGTGTGAACTCTAGAGAGGAGAGAGAGCTTCATCAGAGTGAGGTCAACTTCAGTTGAGCTGTGGCTCTTACCTCAAACCTGAAGTGGATGATGAAATAATAGTTATAATAGATCTGTACATTTTCTAACTCTCGTCTGTATACAGATCCAGGAGTGGGGTCCTTTTGACCTAGTAATTGGAGGAAGCCCATGTAATGACCTCTCAATAGTCAATCCTGCTAGGAAGGGTCTTTATGGTAGGTCCAAAAATGTTCATTTTCGCTTTGATATTGTATCGTAAATCATTCTGGTCAATAATGTGAATTGATAAATCACAATGACATTGTTTCTGTCCCACAGAGGGCACCGGGCGCCTGTTCTTTGAGTTTTACAGGCTCCTTCACGAGGCTCGTCCGAAGCAGGGGGACAATCGGCCTTTCTTCTGGCTCTTTGAAAACGTGGTTGCCATGGGTGTCAGTGATAAGAGGGACATCTCTCGCTTTTTAGAGGTCAGCTTCTTCTGATAGTAGTATTCCCTGCTAGTCTAACCTGCAAACATTAGCCGATGTAATAATACAGGTCACAATTAGATGCAAACCCACCAAATAATTATTTAACCTATGGGCACAGTATGACGTAAGATGACACATTAATTTTCTTTTCCACAGATCATTAAAAGGGTATCTCTTAATCTTGACAGTAACAGTATTGGTATGTATGTCTAATTTTAGTGCAACCCAGTGATGATCGATGCAAAGGACGTGTCTGCTGCACACCGTGCCCGCTATTTCTGGGGTAACATTCCTGGCATGAAAAGGTGATAAGAGAAAACGAAACCCCACAGGCGTCATTTTGAGACTTAACTTTATGTATTAATTCTTTTGTTTCTTTGACTTGGTTTTATTCATTCACGCACCAATATTTGTAGCCTTGCGGAACCAGGTCACAGTGTACTACTTTGAGCTAATTTTTTTTTTTTTTTTTATGAGTTTAAAGTCTCTGCATTTTATTGTTCAGTTGAGAAATAATTCAGATTGGCCAACGTGTTACCAACCGCACAACTGTTGACGCTACCAACCCTCTCCAACATCCTGCGCACTGTTCCTTGCTTAATAAAAAGCCAAATGATGCAGACCTTTCAAAGCCTATGCAGAATTACTGAAGGACAAATTTATGCAACTAAATCTTGCTTTATTCTTGTTAAAGAAAATGGAAGAGAGGGTCTGGTTCATTCAGAACAGGTGACATGAAGTCTACCTGAATTTTGCTGATACGTGACTTTCATTTTTATAAAGGGGAGGAAAAAAAGCAATAACTCTGTCATTTGCCACATCTGTGCACGTTTAAATACAAATTCTGACTGCCGCTTGTCTTTCAGGCCTTTGAGTGCCAAGTGCACTGACAGATTGGACCTGCAGGACTGCTTAGAGCATGGCAGAACAGCTAAGGTGCGTTCTGTGACATCTAACCTATATTTGTTAAATCTTTTATTTTGATTGACCTGGTTATAGAAAGGACATGTGATAAGTGCAGTATAACATGACTAACATGTGTATGCAAAATACATTGACCAAAAAACTCATTGATTGTTGTGGGTATCCATAAATTGGTACACTGATGGCTCCCAGTGGCAGCAAGAGGTAACGGTTGAAAAATCTGCACTCTGGATTCTCAACCAACACATCTGAGCTGTAGTACTTAGATATAGATTTTTGATGTGTATTAAGATGAAAATGTACGACTCCTAATATTAATAGAATAATATTTCTTTTTTTTTTTTTTTTTTTTCTCTTAAGTTTGATAAGGTGAGGACCATCACCACCAGGTCTAACTCCATCAAGCAAGGCAAGGAACAGCACTTCCCTGTCTACATGAACGAGAAGGAGGACATACTCTGGTGCACTGAGATGGAGAGGTATGTAATCGTAAAAAACTGCTAATGGCATTTTTTTCTCACTCTGAAATCAAAATCTTAAGTTTGTCTTCCCCTCTTTCACTCCCTGTCTGTCGTCCTCCTTGATTGTCTTGTGTCCAATGGTCTGGCTGGTTGCTCTTGTCAGAGTCTTTGGCTTCCCAGTCCACTATACGGACGTGTCCAACATGAGTCGACTGGCGAGGCAGAAGCTCCTGGGCAGATCATGGAGCGTCCCTGTTATCCGCCACCTGTTTGCACCACTCAAAGAATACTTTGCCTGTGCTTGAGCAGCAAGAAAACTTTGCTCAGAACCATTTTTAGGAACTACAACTGTATGCTGTGTCTAGAAATAAGAGCCTTGGTCTTCAAATTATACTCCTCTATAATTTGTAAGCGAAACATTGACATAGATTTCACGTTCTTTCTTGTATTTGCAATGTAATTCTTATTCTATTTAATTTTGTCATTTTTACCTTTCAGCAGTGTTAAGTATCATTGATTTGTTTGTCCAAGCTATACTTGAGACTATGCTTTTAACTCAAGACACTGAGACGGCAAAGTGCTGAAATGTATTTTAAGAGAAGGTTACTCGACGGAAAACATCAGACCCGTGGTGAGTTCGAGATGTGAAATATTCTGCTGTGTGAGCGTACTGTATGTCGGGGCTGCAAGATTCCCACCCGCGATGCAGCCGTGCTTCCAGCTACTGGGCCTCACAGAGGTGCAAAGCGGCAATTTTTTTTCTTCAGTGTCAGGAGAATCCAAAACACCAGATCACATATACCTCTTTGTTTACGGTTTCTATACACAACTGAAGGTAATAAAGGTACTACTGTAATATGGTTACAATACCATGGTGCTCCAAGATGATGAAGAACATCATAGCCCATGTGGCACTACAACTGTAGACAATACAGCACTCTTTAACCTGTTGCTGAAAATGTGTTAAAAAATTTTTACTTTAAAAAAAAAAATCTGTTCTGTGGTGTTCAGTTCAAATGAACCTAGGAGTGGCAGACAGTTGACTGCAATATAGAGCGCATGCTCTTGTCTGCATTTTACAGGTTTTATACTAGTTTGTACTGGTGCTCGTTTAATCACTCAGCCTTGCTACACCCAGGCTCACGGCCTGGATCTGCACAAACAGAAAGTGAAGCTAGCCACATGGGAAATGATGTTTTCTATCATTCAAACAAACAAAAAAAAAAAAACCTTAAGATCAAAGTCTGTGGTGAGCTACTATTATTGGTTTCATCCTGACCAATGACATTACTGTACAACTGTTTAGTGTGGTGACTGGATGGAGAATGATCGAGCCAGGTCACTCCTCCTCAGCATCCGCCACTCTAAACTGAAACTGTCAGGTGCAAATCTTCAACAATATGGTGCCGCTTCACAATGTTCTTCTCTACCTTTTTATAGCAATTTTGTGCTGTTTTAACAACATTATAAAGCACTTTTATATGTATACTTTTTTCTTTTAAAAATTTTGGTTCTTGTGATTTGTTATGTTCTGGTTTTATGATGTGAACTTATCTACCCTCAAAATACATTTTGTATAAAGTAGGGCTGTGCCAATAGAAGTGAAAGAATGGCTTTTGATATGTGAAACCCATGTTATTAGACTCATTGTGCAGTAAATGACTTGACTTTAAATTTACAGAACTTTAAACCCCTTTCCTTTCCTGCATAATCTAGTTATTTTAAAACTATAGAGTAAAATGATTTTTATCAACACATTTAATGCACAATGAACTATTACAATGTCCATCAGAAATATAAGCATCTGGTGGGAAGCAAACTTTTATTTTCCGTGTAACTTTATACACTCCTTGTCCATTTGTTACTTCAGATGAAGAGTTGCTCCAGCTGCATTCTGTTAATTATCATGTTGCTCATGCCCTCACATGCCATTTCAGTGTGAGAGGAGGCATATTTAGGGTCAAGGAGTGTATAAAGAGAGAAAATTTGAATTTGAGTGCAAAAGTTTGCATCCCCCTTGATAAATGACTCAAAATAAAATTCCTGATGAAATGTGTATACTAGCTGAATGTGCATTGAATATTATGTGGAGAAAACATTCTGCTTGTTCTTTTGCCTTTTCAAAATAAGGGGATGCAAACTTTTGTGCCCAGCTGTATTCTGTTTTAAGCAGGGATACACTGTTATTACCCAGATTCAAAGAATGTCTAGTGCTTTTAAAACTAACATGTAAGAGTTAAAAACTCATGTGCTTTGTGTAATACACTGTCCCCTGTGAAGGACAGTTGGGCCTCGGCCGTTTCCCTGTTAAATCATTGTTTAAAAGTTTTAAAGTGCTCATCCAAAGTCGGATTAGATCCCCAAACTAAATTCTCTTGATTGTAACCTCTAAGCTAAAGATGGAGGATTTAAACTGCAGTTTGTCAAAACAAAAAACTGACCGTGTCTGACAAAGATGTCGGCACTTAAAGAGTAGAGGGTAATAAAAACAAATGCTATGGCTTATATCATATTTATGACTCAAATTTTGAAATTTAATTTCTTGATGTTAAGTTCTTAAGTGACCTTATTGCCAACATTTCTCCGTGCACGCTGGACTCTCTGAGAGCTCCTATGCTTCACGATATTTTAACCTCCCCCTACAATACTTAACATCCCCTCCTGTTTGTACATTTTGTACATAGTTTTCAAGTTGCTGTTTTCATCTTTTTTTCTTTGAGTATAAGATGTACAAATAATTCTTTGCTAATATATATCATCACATTAGAAACAATTCTTTAGGTGAAAAATCAAGTGACAAATTTTATTCAAAACTTGCTTTGAGCATTAGGTATCATGGAGACTTGGTTTATTTTGATTTGTCTTTGTACTGACTTGTTTGTCAAGTGAATCCACATTTATAGTTCTGTGATCTTAATAGTGGCCTATGAACAGTCTCAACTTCACTGCACAGCCCTACATGGTGGTGTTTGTTTTTGTTTTTTGTTTTTTTGCTTCTGTTTCCTTTGTAAGAATTTGAAAAAGGATTGTAGGTTTTTCCAATGGTGCTAAACATTTTATCTAATCCAGAAAAATATATTTGATTGGAAGAGAATTAAACACATCTTGACAATGACTGTTTTTACGTTCCTTGTAGTAATGAAAAGAACAATTATTTCCCTCATAAATATATTAACAAAGGCATTCTAACTTTGTACTTGAAAAAATAAGGATAACAAATACTGAAAGGTTTCATATTATGTTTTAGACTAGAGATTGCTGTAGTTGGTGCTTATCTGTGGAAAAAATTGTGAGAAAAAATGGTAATTTACTGTAGCATAATGTATGCTTAATACGCATTGCTTAATCCAACATTCCATGGCGTAATATTCTCCATGTCTGTTTTCAGATAGTTGTTTGAATCGATGCTTATTTGTATTTTTTTAAACAAACCTTTCATTTTTATTCTTGAGGCAGGTCAATAATTCTATATTCGGTGATGCTGTTGACACTCTGTGTGAATTTCTTTGTCATAACTGTTTTATGGCCTATACGCTTTTCCTTAATACCAGTTCGTACAGCAAATGTAGCAGTCATTCTCCACTTTGAATCCTCCCCGACATTTATGTTCAGTGTCCAGAGAGAAGATAAAGGCTCCGTATGTACTTGTGCTGGAGAAAACTTGAATAAATGTTTTGTTTTTGTGCAAAAATCTGACAACTCCTGTCCTTAAATTATTTTTTTTTAAATATGCGTAGACCTTGAGTGTATTTAGTACCCGAAGAGAACAGCACTGCATGTTAAATGGAGCCGTCGCAGATGCACATTTGCGTTACACCTGCTGCATCCCACCCCCACATTAGACTGCTGTAATTGTACGCGGTTCATTATCGTGTCGTACTGTTTGTGCTACAAGCAATCAACGTACTGTGACTTTAAAAGGACTGCACATGAAAAAGGCATGTTGCTATCTTCTGAAAATAGCATGTAGGGTGGACACAGCGTACGGCGACACATGAATTACTGAATGTTAATAGGACTCTTCGTACTATGTCTGGTGTTTAAAAGGCCTTTCAGACATGATGCAATTTCCCACCCTTGAATTATTTTGGATTTTTATTAGGTTTTATCTTGATAATGACTTGTTATCTCAATGTTATGTCACAATTTTGCTTAAAAAAAAAAGTTAATTGATGGCTCTAAATAGTCTCTAGATGTGAATGTGTTAATAGTTGTCCATCTCTGCGTGTGGCCCTGTGACAGACCTGCGACTTGTCCAGGCTGTAGCCCTCCCCTCGCATTCCGATAGTTGGGATACTGTAGGGTCCAGCCCCCACTGCGAGCTTCAAATGGATGGATTTGAGGAAGTGGGGAGAGAGACTTCTCATCCACTCATTCCATTCATGCTTCAAAAATAAATTTATGTTCACTACCAAGTCCCCGTTTATTCCCACTAAAATCTGTAAACAGCATGCTCTAATGGACCCAACTCCAGAGTTCAGATGAAAGAAGAGAGAAGTGTTTTATTAAAAAAAAAAAAACAAAAAAAAACGCCATGTCCTATTTTCTTTTGCAGTGGTTAAAGAACCTTTAACTTCAACTTGTTTAGGACGTGACTCTAAAACTAAACCTAAAGAATACTTTAGTCTCCTGAGAAATAAAATGATTAACATAATTGATAGTTGATTTTTAGGAAAGAAATGGCCTCAATTTGTGGAAGTAGTGAAAATGACCTGCCATCAATGCCCTCATCACGCTGTTTGAACGTCAAATGTTCATCAGGCTGACAGAGGACAACTCAGATTTAGCTCCAGTCTCCATCCCATCACGCCCTCCAGGTGTGGCTTTGGGTCTCCTCCACCTTCGCAGCGCACAGCTGATCTCAAGTCAGACCTGAACGTGTCGCCACTCTATAGCTTTTTGTTCAGATGTCAATCAGAGGTTCTTTATTGTTTCTTGGTGCAGATAAGTCAAAATAACACGGAGGAAGACTGGGGTACTAATAAAGCCCTTAAATCTCATGAAAACATGAAAATTGGTCATATCACATATTACAGTCCACAGTGGAGCGGTATTTTTTATGCCACCCTCTGCCTGTCTTAGTGGTACATCCTTCTCAGAGTGGACACGCCCAAAGTCCACGGTAATTGGATGCTGACGGGACCAAGCCTCTACCCGGCGCTGCTGATTGGAGCGTCCCACTTTCGCACGTCCTGGATGCTGCGAGCTCCGTCAATGTAAGCACAGTACAGCAGACTCGTACCGGAAACAGGTGAGTTTCCTACAAAATAAAAGCACAAGATGTGTTCAAAATGAGTGACATGCTCGCTGTACAACACTTTCTAGTTGATAAGGGTTTTAGATGTTCATAAGTGAAAACAATATCTGATGTGTATAACCACAGTCGTTCACATTCTTGGCTCGCCTGGTGTTTATTTTTTTAGTTTTTCATTTGAGCTTAAGGCCACTGACCTTGATTAGACAAACATGGAACCTTACACTGGTAAAACAGTGGTTTGGAAAAATACAACTAACAGTCTATAAATACTGAAGCTGCACAGTTTTCAATGTAAAGAAAGTGAAGAACATACAAGAGCAATGGAATCATTCGCTACAGAGTTTACAGTGATCTTAATGTAAGTCTGGTTGTTACTATTTTAACTAGAGTGGAACAATATTTATTTGTGAGATTTCCATACATAGTCAACATTAAATATGTATACATCTTATGCCAAAATGCATTCATGCACGAATCCTACCAAAACATGCCATAACCGTAAGGGAAAACAAAATTGTTCTGTATCATTTAGCATTGTGCTGAGCAATCTACACAGGTCATTTTTGGATAGTTATTAATGTATTCATGTTAATCACTTAAGTTACTTATATAATAAGTATAATATCATGTAAGCAGCAGATTGTTACTAAAAAAATCTTTCTTCTTGGATGCAATACTTTGCATGATTAAAAAAATAAAGATGGATGGGCAACAAGTCGGATTTTGTTTTGAAAGCAGAAGCCGGAAGTCTGACCTGCATAGCTTTGCTGAGCTGACTGTGATGATGCTGCGCTCTGCTGGCCCCGGACCGGCCAGGAAGGCATCCATCTGGTGCGTGTGTCTGCTTTGGGAAGTGTCATCCACGGATTGTGCTACGTTCCTGTGAGCAGAGAGCCGGTGGAGCAGCAGCAGCGGGGCCTTAGAGGAGGTATGTGGTGCTCATCATCAGCTTTATTCTGCATAGCCGCCTCCGTCCGTGGGGAAATCCTCCGCTGGAGCCTGGAGACGTTCTTTCCATGCCCCCTGGCTGCGCGTCTGAGTGTCTGCCTTGCCTGCTGTTTGCCTGCCACCCTCCCAGGAACTACACACACCCTGAGCTGCCCGACCACTTGACCTGGGCAGGATGGCTGTGAGATTATTACGCCAGGCCACATACAGTAGCAATCTGCTCTTCAATGTGGAGGAGGAAGAGGAGGGACTGACGGGGAGTTGGGAAGGCGGTTTCTAGGTCGATAATGAGGGCTGAGCCGCGCACAGCGGATGGAGACCGGTTTCTTTGTGTCAAGTCGCAGGACTAGTAGTGTCATCACTTGACTGCTTGCACACTTGACCAGGAAAATCACTACACGTACAAACACTTCAGATTGCGTGTGATTTAATATATTTAAAATAAAACCGTCAAACCAGATATTGATGCATAGGCTATATAATGTAAATATGTGATCATTGGATTGCATCAGGGCCTGTCGTTTTGTAAATATACTTAAGTGAAACCGCAGCTCACAGTTTTACTGAACGTCTCACTACGTGTTTGCTCTCCAAAAACAAGTTATTCAGACGGATTTATTTAGCAGCTCGTGAACACAAGATACAGGCCCTGTAATGTGATAACTTTTGCTATCATTGCCAGCAGCTGGTTCCATGCTTTTAGGGGGGGCGGGGATGGGGGAGCTCGTAGGTTTGTTTCCACCTCTAACTTGCGCTCTATTTGGATTTGTGGTCTGTTTGTATTTGTGGAGGAGCCACTCTCCATATTATCACCCATCAGATCAGCAGATGTGTGAAGGAGTCCATGCCATGCAGTGAAGTTGCCGCACCCTCATACGTACGCATCCTGCACGCACGCAAGCACGCAAGGATGGGCATGGGCACACACACACACACACACTCACACACACAAACACAGCCCATCACATTATTATTATAGTGGTGTGAAAGTGGAGACGCAAGACATTATTTCTTTCTTAATATTGGCTCGCGTTCTGCAATCACTCATTGTTTGTCCAATATCTCTAATGAAGAAAATTCGTTTTTCATTATTTGGCCTTTTTAATTGATTGTGTTTTACAGAGTAGGATTGAGTGGAACACAGTAGAGCAGAGCAGCCTTTGTTGCTGTGACCAGGCTGGCAGCCACATTTGCAGAAATACTGACATCATGATACACCCCCTTCCCCCACAAACACTGATTTTTGTTTTTAGCTTTAAGCTTAATACATTTAACTCCACAACATAAAGGTCTAAATGGAAGTTCATCTCTTTATAGTACCAGGACGAAAATCTGTATCATGAATCAGTTATCATATGATCCATAAGTGACATATACTGCAATTAGTTTATAACATATACATAACATGTAGTGTTTGTATTGTGTATACTGGGCCACTGGTTGAAAAGCACTGAAGTGGAGTAGATTTGTTTGGCATGCATGTTGTTCACTTAGTCATAGTTTTATTCATATTTTTCAGCTACTATTAAAAACAATTTTTATCTCTTGTAAAAAGCTTCAAAATAGTGCCCTTACTGACTCTTGCTTGCCTTATTGTGATCCACAACTGGACTCGGCTTCATTGTTTTAGCCACTACACCACTGTCCACTGGGAGGTCAGGTCACAGGCGGCGACTGACACAGCCTACTCAGACTGGTAGCTGATGTCAGTCACTGACAGACTGGTCTCAGAGCAGCATTACTGTCCATTCTCAGTCTTCTGTCGTCCTACTACGTTGTCTCAGAATGAGGTACTGTAAGGAAATAGCTTCTTGTTGAAATGCAGATGCTTCTCTTAACTTTTAGCCTTTTCGATGATTGCGTCGCACTTCAGGGTCAAATGGTTTTGAGTTCTAGTAGCTGTTAATGTTTCTTGAGCTTTTTTTTGGTGTAGATCAGCAACAGCTACAACTGATACCTGACAAAAAAATCTCCACTAATAAGTCTCTTCCTTTGTTCCTTACAGAGCTATAGTCATGTCTTCCAGCTCAGCGATGGTGCGGATCCTGATAAAGGGTGGCAAGGTGGTGAATGACGACTGCACCCAGGAGGCAGATGTCTACATAGAGAACGGTATCATCCAGCAGGTGGGCAAGGAGCTGATGATCCCAGGTGGGGCCAAAGTAATCGACGCCTCTGGCAAACTGGTCCTCCCTGGGGGCATCGACACCAGCGTCCACCTGGAGGAGGCCTTTATGAATGCCATTACTGCAGATGACTACTACAGCGGAACCAAGGTAAGAAGAGTTTATACTGGATGCAAGCAAATGTAGAATAGAGCAGAAGACTAATTTGTAACATTTCTCAGTTAAAGCTGAAAGATAAATCATGTTTTTGCTAATTAAAATGAAGAAACTTGTTTGTTTTTTTTTAAACGTTGACGGCAGTTTTTGTACCAAATTTAACTTCTCCACTGACTCTGGATATCTCTCTAATCTCCATATCGCTGAAGCTCACAATTTCATCTGTCATATAAGGGCCAGCAAAAGTTTTCCATTGATGTTAATTTTAGCCAAGATGTCGGTGATGCTCCTTTTTTATTTTGGTTTGGATGTGATGAGACAGCTTCCTTAATATTTTGGGATCAAATAGGTTGTTTATTTTGGGCAGAACTACTTTTGCTGTGTAAGTTAGATGTTACAACAAAAGCAGCAGCTATTTTGATAACGAGTTAACTATTTAAATAGGTTTTAACATAGAATTAAAAGTCACAGATATGATGATTTTCACATTTTTGTTACACGTTAATGACTGTAAACAACATGTATTTTCTTTTTTAACTATTGATCAGACAAAACAAGACATTTTAAAGATGTCACCTCTGACTCAAAACTGCAAATGATCATCCTTTACTTTGCTTAATCGTGTATCATAAGCCAAATAAACAACCAATAAGCAAACAGAACTGGGTAACCATAGCTATTCAATATGAAACCCACAAATTAGTGAAGAAGTATTTAACTATAACCTGCAACAGCAGACTGCAAAGTGGCAACCACATGTGAGTTGTTATGGGCATCATGGACATTATACAGACAAAACTATTATTTATTACAGAAAAGTAATATTCATCGATACTGAAAATAACCATAAGACATCATTTCAATCCTACTTGTGTGTGACAACATTGCAGCTTCTCTGTTAAACCAGCTGGATGTAGCACTTTGCTATTGGCACTGTAGCTTAGCAGTCCGTGCTAATAGCTGCCAGACGCGCTGGGATGGAGTCATCGTTGGTGCCGATAACCGGGACACCTCGCTTTGCATGAGGGCACCGTGATGACTTGTCACTCTGTACCACTCTGAGATAAAGGGAAGTGAGTGAGAGATGACAGTTGTTTTAGAGACTGGACAGACTGGTAGATGCTGGTGGCAGACACTGTCCTCTTCTGTTCTCTGATTCTTCTCTCCGTCTCCCCCTCCTCGCCCCTCCCTGCCTGCTCCGCCGCTGCTGTGCTCCAAAATCAGTCTGGAGACAAATGCAGATTGGTGTCCGTCTCCATGGATACCACATGGCTGCTGTAAAGACTGCCGCAAACCCTTTTCACTCACGCCATTGTGCCTGGAGACAATGGTTCTCAGACACCCCCCACCCCCATCTCGACCCACTCTGTTCCCCCCCTAATAGACACTACTCGATTCTCTACGGTCACCTCACAGATGCTTAGTGAACCATGCACTTATACACAAAACACACAATGTTTTCATTTGTGGGTATTAAAATCTTAATTCTAATAAAAAATAATGATGAAGTAAACTGCTTTAAACACCTCTTGAGGATACTGTGAGGGGGGTCAATCGTGCGCTTTAACTATTGAAGGATTTATGTTTCCCTTAGCACCATCTGCAAATAACCATAAAAATCAGCATTAATCGTAATTGAGGCTTTTACTTTTATGATTAGAGCAGGAGCTGTGTTGATTAGTAGATTATAGTATTTTCTGGATTTATGAGATCAACGAATCAATAACTTTTACTATGTCACTTAATACTTAGGTTTAATGTCTGTTTCGAATAATGTAAGGTACATTTAAACCTCTTACTGCAACTGTGTGTCAAACCCTATCGGGATTATGAATTACATCGTACTTTTAAGTGTGTGACAGACTCTGCACCACTGTGTGCATGTCTTCTAGGCGGCTCTAGCTGGCGGTACAACAATGGTGATCGGACACGTTCTGCCAGAGAGGAATGAGTCGTTGTTGGAAGCCTATGAGAAGTGCCGCCGCTCGGCAGACTCCACATCCTGCTGTGACTACGCTCTGCATGTGGGAGTTACTTGGTGGGGACCCAAGGTACCTCAACACTGTGCTTCCCGGCTTGCATTATATATTTTTTCAAATATTTTTTTTTGAATATTTTACTTTTAATTAAAAAAGAACAATGTTGCAATGTTAGTCCGTGAACACCTTATGCAGCCTTCAGAGCACAAATTACATGTCTCTGTCTGCTGCAGTAGGTTAACATGATTAGAATGGATGGTTTTTATAAGGACGCCTTCGTTGATGTGGAGTTTGCTTCTTTTGGTTCTAGTTTGAGTAATGTATGTAAATAAATGCCATTAAACTTCCCTTTGACTTAAAATATTTCTCTACCTCTAGTTGGAAAATAGCTCCAGATGGCATCACTTGGAGGAACCCTCAGTTTAGATTATGTCATCTCTCATTGCTCTTATATGGAGTTTGTAACCATGGTCATGCAGCTTTTACAGAGCTCCCCCGGGTGACATCATCTGAACTCTTAATGATGAAAATCTCCTCCAAGTGATGTCATCTGGGGATGTTTTTTAGCTAGAAGTAGAGAAATCTTTTGATATAGGGAAGTTTAAAAGCTTTAATGTACATGTACACCCTAGACTAAAGCCTTAGAAAGCAAGTTGAAAATTGGTAAAGTCGCTCTTTAATTCCTGGAACGTAGAAGGTAGAAACCTGCCATACTTAAAAGTAAAATGCAGGTTAAGATGTTCTCATTTCCACTTTCTCCTCCCACAGGTGCGAGCTGAGATGGAGAAACTGGTGAGAGAGAAAGGAGTGAATTCCTTTCAGATGTTCATGGCCTACAAGGACACGTTCATGCTGAGAGACGGCGAGCTCTTCCAGGCCCTGCAGCACTGTAAGGACATCGGAGCGATAGCAAGAGTGCATGCTGAGAACGGTGAACTGGTGGCAGAGGTGAGGTGGAATCAGCAATATTATACTGTCAATTGTTTTAGTTTTTCTACTTAGTTACCTAGTTTTTTAGTAGAAAAAACGTATTTGTCTAGATTTAATCGACTGACAGTTGTTCTGCTTTGGTATATTGGCTGAATTGTTTACCATGAGTCTTTCGTACATCTTTGCAGGGTGCTAAAGAAGCACTGGACCTGGGCATTAGTGGTCCAGAGGGGATTGAAATCAGTAGGCCTGAAGAGGTACAATAGTGTGTCCCTGAATCTCCTTCCCAAGCACTGTTTGTCAGGAATATTTCTTGTTTTTATAACCAGACTTTATTCAGTTCACACAACATTTTGGTTTTTCCAGCTGGAAGCAGAGGCAACCCATAGGGCAATTACCATCGCCAACAGGGTGAGGAAGACATGTCTACCACAAATAAAACGTACATAGTGGTCAAAACATGAGATAATATTTTTAGTACTGAAAAGTACTGAATACTTCCTGTGTTTGTTTCCTGTTAGGCCCACTGCCCAATCTATCTCGTCAATGTCTCCAGTATGTCTGCAGGAGATGAAGTTGCTGCAGCCAAGATGCAGGGTGAGGCCTATTGCTACCATACAAGCGACTAGAATAAATGTAATCGTTTGATTTGGGACATTTGATCACATTAGATTTACTTGAATGGAATCATAAAATAGAAATAGACAGCGGTAAGTTTTCTCAAACGAAAAATGCAGGTTTTTATCTCGTTTGCTTAATCTCTGCCTCTTTTTTTGCAACGTTCCTCTCACTGACATTCACTCACATTCAAAGTTTGTCTGTTTTTAACTGACGTAAAACAAACGTCTGACCTGACGTCCCCCAACCCCAATGCATTTTCACAAGCAAACATACTGTGTCCATGGTTCACATATGTCTTGTCTTTTTTCTTGTTTCGTACTAGCTGTTATGTTCTGTATGGTTGTAATTGTATCTTTTGTTGTGAATTAAAAAAAAAAAAATGTCTGACCTCAGGTAAGGTGGTTCATGGGGAGACCACTATGGCCCATGCTGTGCTGACTGGCATGCAGTACTATCATCAGGACTGGGCCCATGCTGCTGCCCATGTTACCGTGCCTCCTCTCCGCCTGGACCCCAACACTCCCAATGTCCTAATGAGCCTGCTGGGCAAGTAAGAAAAAGACGATAATATATCGATATGGGTTTTATGTTTTTACCACCGATGCAAACGGTGCAAACTAAACATGCTCTGTCTCAACTGCAGCGATACTCTGAATGTTGTGGCGTCCGACCACCGCCCATTCACCATCAAACAAAAAGCCATGGGCAAGGATGACTTCACAAAGATCCCACATGGGCTCCCTGGCATTCAGGATCGCATGAGTGTCATTTGGGAGAAAGGAGTGGTATGTTTAGCTTTGTTGTTCCTCTGTTTTGGTTCAATGGTTATAGATTTGAAAAAAAAATCATGTTTTAAAGGATTTGTTTGTTCAAATTAACAGATTGGAGGTAAAATAGATGAGAACCGCTTTGTAGCACTCACAAGCTCAAATGCAGCCAAGATCTACAACCTCTACCCCGGGAAAGGCAGAATCATCCCTGGAGCAGATGCTGATTTGGTGGTCTGGGACCCTGAGGGATCCAAGTATGAAATCTGATCCATCCTTTCATCGACCAGCCTGTCTGACTGCAGCTTTCATCCCACATCTCTGATGAGGCTGTGGAGCTTTTTTGTCGAGCTAAACTGGGCCTCTCTTTCTTCCATCTCTGTCTGCAGGACCATTTCTGTGGATAACCAGGTTCAGGGAGGCGATATAAACCCGTACGAGGGTTTACGTTGTCATGGTGTCCCCCTGGTCACCATCAGCCGTGGGCGTCTAGTCTATGAAAATGGCATATTCACGTGTGCTGAAGGCTCTGGAAAGTTTTGCCCACTGAGAACCTTCCCAGATTACCTCTACAAGAAGATGGTCCAGAGGGAAAAGGTATCAGACAGAACAGAATCAATTCATCTGAAAACTGACCTGAAATACACAAGTGTGGACATAGAGCTGCTTATTACTGGTAATAGTTATTTCATTAACGTAGCTGATAACGGCTGCCAAATGTGCAATATTACATAGATGATACATTAAATTTATGGCAAATCAATGAAAATATTCCATACACACTATTCCAATACCGTACAGTTTGCTACCTATAGGTGAGAAACACTAAACCATGCCAATTTTATTATATTATCACTATTATTGCTTTATTACCACCATGTCCATGTCCTCTACTACCTTTATTGCTACTGTGCTTTATTATATATACTGTACAGTGAGCTGAAGTGTTGTCCCACGGTGTAGCATAAAAACACACAGATTTAATATAATAATGCCTAAATCCACGTGGTAAATCTGCCCTGCCATTCGCCGAATGGGAATAGGCTGCAGCCCCCCACGACCCCCTGACCCTGAACTACTACTCCAGTACTTCCTTATATGACTGTACTAGGACTTCAGGATAACGATGAACTAATCATAATACTACTTTAAGCTGTGTTTTATTTTTTTAACTCAGTAGCTTATCTTTTATTTTGGTGGGATAAAAAAGGAATAGTCAAGATTATAAACCATTCAATTTTTTTTAAGTTACGTAATGAAAACTTTGTAACCTGTTGTAAAAGGCTTTTACTTAATGCAGGTTTTTAAATACTCTCATGTTCACCTGCTTGTTAATGTGTGTCTGTGTACATGCGATGTTGGTCCACCAGTGCCAGGCAATGAAAGCTGTGGAGCGGGAGCCCTACACAGGGGAAGTTGCTGCAGTGGTCAACTCTGCAAAGAGGGACTATGGGGCTTCAGATCTGGACACTCCAACACGCCCCTGCACCAGGCACGGCGGCGTGAGGGACCTCCACGAGTCCAGCTTCAGCCTGTCTGGTGAGAACCGACTCATTGAAACGATAGTTTGATTTATGATGGATAGGAAGAGAGAAATGCTTTATTCCAGACAGCGCAGGTCCGCGTGTCCCTGTTTACAAAAACGAAAAACACTGGTCATTTTTGTGAAGATGCTGCATTTTGGTGTGACTGTTCCTGCTCTAAAAAAATCCAAAGACTGGCCTGATGAGGGTGCTGTCTTCAAAGTGCCTTGGACTAACATTATCTGAGGGTGCTGAGATGTTGAGAGGACACATGGTATTTACAGTGTTTTCAATGTTTTTTTAGGATGAATATCTATACACTCTAACCCTTTTCCGACCGTATGGAATGCTCACCATCTTTTTTTTTTTCAAGTTGCACTAATCATTTGTATATGCCTGAGAGTTATAGTTTGAGCATTTTTATGTATCGTTTAGAGTGATTTCACATGAGAGAGCTGGCATAATATGAGGGTAAAAGGGAGGAATAATAACGTTTAACCTCCTGGTCCGTAGCAGAGTTTTGGCCAATCTGTGTTAATGTAGTTAATGAAACTCTGTGGTGTCAAATTAGCAAATTAATGTCTTGGCACCTGTGCATTTGTTTTAACTTGGACTATAACGTAGTTTTCTCAGAATATCAGATTATATACCAGAAGAGGTACTTACAGTGTACTTGTAGTAGACACACAAATGGCGTGAGTGAAGTTTTGAATGATATGAGAAGTATTGGTTTGGTTGTTTAAAGTCCTTAAACGTCACTGGAATTGTTTAGCCTTTAACATAAGCTTTTTTCCAAACCCTTTATGGTACCACACGTTTCCCACGGCTGATCCCATGTGGTCTCGTTGTTCCAGGTGCCCAGATCGATGACAACATTCCAAAGAGATCCTCAGCCAGGATCCTGGCTCCTCCTGGAGGGAGATCCAGCGGGATCTGGTAATTGTCAAAGGAAGCTCGAAGAATCACCTGAGGGAAACAAGCGACCGACATGAATGACTTGTTTCTCTTTCAGGAAGCTCTTTAGAATATGTGTGGGGTAATGGAGACATGTTTTCATTTTGAACTCAGCACAGTTATCTAGGATTGTAAAACCTTGACTTGTAGAAAATATTACTGGTACTCTATATGGTTCAGTGGTTATAGCTACAAATTTTCAGTCAAATGTGAGTCAGTTGTTTTTTAATTACATATCCCAGTATCACAAATTTGCCACCGGGGCTTTCTTAACCAAATATAAGGAGCGGATAAAAGAATTGAGTTGACTTTTTGATCATGTTAGGGGAAATATCTTACTTATAGTTTTAGGAATATTAAGTCATGGTTTTTATGATGCGATTGTGTTACCTCACTGTAAAATACAATTTTGCACTTGTATCATGTACTATTTAGATGCCTTTTTTTTACCTGATTTACGTAATGTCACAAATGTCTTTTTACTGTGAGCCACGGTGAATGAAATGTAATAAATGATTACAAGGATGTGTCAGTTATTTGATAAGAATTGTTGCAATTGACTGTTTGAGGAAAAATAACCCACTGCAAGATAACTTTTGTTTGTATATTTATTTTTTATTACATTGTCGTTTTTCCTTAATGCTACTGCATTAGAATTACTTGAGGTATTGCAGTTTATCCTCACATTAAGATTTCAGATCATGTTTTCAGCCTTATAGCAGCATAGATTTCTGTTGCACCCCAACCAAATGTGAATGAACCGATGCTGTGTGTACTGTGCATGAAGTACTTAAAGACTACTGTAGAAAATACTTGTACTGCTCATGTTGTGCAGCCTTCTTTGTGATTGTGTTCATTTTCCACAGAGAGCAAAAAGTCTCACCCAAACTGCCTTTTTCTCACCTGAGAACACTGACACCCTCCCATACTGTTGCTTACAGATCACGACCTCTGATATGTGGGTTAATGTAATTTCTTGTAGAGTTGGCACATTTTCTGTTCTGCTCTGAAACAGCAAAGCGTTGCTCTGACTGTCACTTCTGATCTAGCACAGCACTGTGAAGCAGGTGAAGGAGGTGAAGTGATTCCCTTCAGTATTCACATTGAAGTTGAACAGCAGAGATGTTGGTCATTGGCTGCCATCTTATTTAGTAAAGTTCAGCAGCTACAGAAAGGCACTGAGATGTTCTCATGTCCTCAACTACTGTATTGTTATTGTTTGTGTTTTTAGATTATTTTGTAGTAATTAGTAACTGTTTTGTTGTATTTTTGCACACTAGTTCTAATCATGTTTAGACCCTACTATAAAGTCATCATGCTATAGTAAAAGTCCCACTCTGCATCATGGTGTTTTTTAACCGATTTTCCTTTGGATCTTTAGGAGCTCCGGTGACTCTTGTTGTGTCTTCCTCTTTCCCAAATGTACCCTGGTGCTGAACAATGTGTCACACATTGATTACGTTTTATGTCTTTATTTTGTCTTGCAGCTCATTATCACACGATTGAGTGCAAATAAATCATGAAAAATTCTCCTTCTGAATCCTGCATTTGATTGTTGCCTTTAATACTTTAGTACTTTTTCACTCCACTGGTTTCAAACCTTCCCAGTCATGTTACAAAAAGCAGTCTTGTTGGGATCCCTTGACAAATGTCAATGAGTTGTTTGCAGTGTCGCCAAAGCTGATTTTCCCTCCATCAAGACCCCTCTTTTGACCTTCTGGAGGGGCCTGACTCCTCGCCTGAGAATTGCTGGACTAACCAATCACAATGTTTACATGTATAAAGTACTTAGAAATGACAACCAACACGTTATAATTAATACATCTCCACCACAGGAGACAATTTTCTGCAGAATGAATGATTTAACTTTTGACACTTTACATGTTTTCACTGATAATTCTGTGTCTTCACGGGATTTTGGTTGCAGGCTCTTGAGATTTGCACGACATTACAAATGGTTGTAATGAGAGCGTTTCTCTTTTGATATTTAATTAATCATCTTGCAGAAAGCTCACTGCTTTTCCATCATAACTATCATTCTCATTTTGTCGGTTACGTGTCATTATAAACTCAAGCATCTTTTGGTTGCTGCTGACTGAACAACAAAAAAACAAATATCATTTAGGGGTTTTAAAAAAATCTGGTCGAAAGTATTGTGTGCTTTCTGACATTTTATACTAAACGCCAATTAATAAAGAACTCAAACTAATCGATGATGGAATCACTGCAGAGCTAATCAGCATATTAGTACTTTTACTTAAGAAACAAATAATTGTAAATATTTTTTGTCCCACACAGCAGCAGCACATAAATCATTAATGTGGGGCTTTTTTGTGCAGCCTGACCTCAGTAAAACCTTAGTCACTAGCAGGTTTAAAATCCAACCACACACATTATGTGTCACACAGCAGGAACAGGCCAAAGTCCTATTTATAATGAACCTTTAACGGCATGGTGTCGGGCGCATGCGCAGTAAGAGCTGGATTGTTGCAGCCCCAGACAGGGCGGCCCGTTACCAAGCACTGCACCGCGCAGGGTCTGACAACGACGCCAGCAACGGGCATTGACATACGGAATACTGCCAGCGTGAAAACAACTCAGACACTCCTGAATACAGTGAGTATCACCGCACGGAGAAGCCTTTAACTCGGCCGGTCCATCTTATCCCCTCCTTTGCGTGCGCGTAAAGCTGTGTGTGTTTTATTCCCATGCAGAACCGGGTATTTCCCGTGCACTGACAACCCTGAGGTGTTCGGGGAGGCCTGTAGAGGGGGCCGCTAGGAGAGCATAAGCAGCGTTGCGGGTTTTCAACCGAAAGGCACCAAGCAAACGGGCACACATATTGTTCTCAGCTCAGGCTAGAAATGTCAGACCCCCGCCCATTCGTTCCTGCTCGACTTCAGCGCTGGGCGCTCGGGATTTTGCTGCAGTCATTACTGGAGATCTCTCTCAAAGGCCCCACAGATTTGTGGAGAACACTGACTTTTGCTTTCGACACAATAATCCCTATTTATTAGGAATTACAGCCACTGCAATGTGTGCGCCTCTAACCGTAGATAGACCCGTCTGCGCGGTTTTGGCTCGTCTATGGGTTTATTGTCAGTCATCTGGTTGTAGGTTATAATCATGTAATTGTGAGCTAGCCAACCCTGTGGGAGAATGAAGGTGTACTATTAGTGTTTTCACCAGGAATCACCGTCGTGCAAATCTCAGGTGATTCGGAAGATGTGCGTAAAAGCGAGAGACATCCTGTGATTTCTCTCTGTCAGCTGCAGACACAGAGCGGTGTGTGACCTTAAAACCACATTTTTAAGTCTCTTGTCCCACTGCCCGTGAATGTGCAGTTTTACTGCAGGGAACGTCAAGGTGTTACATGCTCAATTTTGACGTGACACTGCTGGCAGGTAGTAGGAAGCAAGCAAAGTGAGCACAAATAAGGCTGAAGCTGCCAGATTTGCAAAGCTGCTCACAATCATCAGGATATTTCTGTTTAATCTAGGGGGGATTATGCTCACCACACATGTTTAGATTACAACTGCAGCTAAAGATGCTTCACAGGCAAAAATCAACTGCAGTTCGCATGTGTCAGCAGTGTTACAGGTCTCTGTTGCTTTACACGCCCACAACAGCACAGAGATCTGACCCAGCCCAGCAAGAATTGCTCCCTCAGTCTTAGGACATGAGAAAAAAAAAAAGAGAAACCCTCTCAAATGATAGCTGGGGAATGTCAGTTACAACATGTCGACTTACTGTAGGACACTCTATTCAGGACATTTAGAAGGAACAGGTAGCTCCATGAATGAATCTAGAGGCGTTGATCAATCAATATATCAACAGACATGATTCAGTGAATAATTTATGCAAAAGTACACAATTCGCTTTTCTTGGCTTTTGGTTACTGTGATGCACAACCAGAAAATCCAACTGAATGCCTACAGTCTTGTCCTTTGGTTTTTGTTTTAGGTGAGGGGATGGCAGTGAATGTGTACGCCACATCTGTCTCCATTGACAACCTCAGCCGACATGACATGCTGGCATGGGTCAACGATTCTTTGCATCTCACCTACACCAAGATTGAACAGCTCTGTTCAGGTAAAAAGCTAAAGTCTTACTGGAATACTGCTTGATAAGGAAGTCCTACTGTAGCCGCTCAGAATGAGGTGACCTAAACAAAAATGTTGGCTCTCTGTGTCTTCCAGGAGCGGCATATTGCCAGTTCATGGACATGTTGTTTCCAGGTTGTATCCTTCTGAAAAAGGTTAAATTTCAAGCCAAGCTGGAGCATGAATTTATACACAACTTCAAAGTTCTTCAGGCAGCTTTTAAAAGGATGAGTGTCGACAAAGTCAGAATCCTTTTTGTCGATTCATTTGATATATTTTTAAATGCTTGTGTTTTTCGTAAGATGCACGTTATATCACATGAACTGTCCTGTTTCCATTCTCCAGATAATCCCCGTAGAAAAGCTGGTAAAAGGGAAGTTCCAGGACAACTTTGAATTTGTTCAGTGGTTCAAGAAGTTCTTTGACGCCAACTACGACGGGAAGGAGTATGACCCTTTACTAGCCAGACAGGGCCAGGACGTGGCCCCTCCCCCCAACCCAGGTGATCACTTTATCCACAAACCAAAGAGAAACCCAGGTAAACGCAACAGCTTTGCCTTTGCTGCACGGTCTTGCTGAGCTTTGGATGGCTCAAAAGCGCTCCCTGCAAGCAAGTGGTGTGAGCAGCACGATTCACAGAATGACTGCTGTCTACTTAGATCCATCTCACTGCCCAGCACTCACAAGCAACACGGCACTGTGTAGGTATGACTGAGTCACTGGCGGGATATTCACATCATGCAACTTACTTTTTCAGTTCTGTTTAACTGTGATCAGTGACGGCAGAAGAACTACAGAGATGCAGCTGCTTACGCTGCACTGTTGCAGCCTGATCTTGGTGAACGATAAACTGACAAACAACGTTTTACTAACTAGAGTAATATCAGGCCGGCGAGCCTTGCTCTGTCCCTGTGAATGATTTTTCTTGGAGGATCATGGTGAACAACCTAATTTGACTTGAATTGTGCCATAAGCCTGCTTTGTGACTTTGTCACTAGCAAGCGGTGTGGGTGTACGTGGGCAGAATGACTGCATTTATTTTATTTTATTTCAAATCTGTGATAATGCGTGTTGGCATGTTTTGTCTTTGAATTTCTTTGAAACACCTCTGCTGCAGCACTTATAGAGCTTAGGCAGCTCATTGGATCAAGATTTTGACTTAAAAGACGTTTAAATTACCGTTTTGCTGTAAAACATTCTGAAATAACACAGATCACAAGAACAGTGTATCAGAGGCACAACATTATGCAACAAGCTGAAAACACCAGCTCTCTATAATGTGCTCTATCCATCGCCACAGTTGCTACAAAGCCATAATAAGTTCAGTGATTTGGTTTTAGTTCTAATGCTCAACATCTCCTTACCATCTCTTATCGACCCAGGACCACAGAGGACATCTCCCACAGTTCCCAAAAACATGCCAACACCACAGCGGGTCCAACACAACACTCCAGCCATGAGGAAGAATCCATCTTTGTCCAGAAATGGGGGCAGTGATGCTGAGGTCATGGAGCTAAATCAACAGGTAGAGTTGAATGGAGAGGAAAGAGAGCGGCACCATTTCTTCGTCTCATGTCTATGATCCTCTACAGATTCATGTCTACAGAAATTTGTAGATATATTCTCTCAAACAAGCTTCTCAGGAGAGACAATCTGACATGGTACAGTAGGAAAATCACTCGTGTAAATAGAAAACTAACAATGGCTGCATTCTGTTTGGCTGCTTCGCTTTCACGATTCTGTTATTGTACATACTGACACAAAAGGAAGAGCTATATTGGCCGACGGTAAATGTGGTAAAAAGGGAGTGAATGAAAAAACAAAAGTACCTTTATTGCGTATTTTTTTCTAGGTACATTATGGCAAAGTCGACTGTCTGACTCAAAGCTGTGTTTTTTCCACTTGTCTTTCCCAAGTTGATGGAGTTGAAGTTGACTGTAGATGGACTAGAGAAGGAGAGAGACTTCTACTTCAGCAAACTACGGGACATCGAGTTGATCTGCCAGGAACACGAGAGTGAAAACAACCCTGTCCTCAGCAGGATAATCAACATTCTCTACGCAACAGAGGTATATTTGAGCTCACCTACTACAAGTCCAGGCTGCAGTGACTCACTTCAATCTGTATGAGATTAGAGTGCAACACTACAGACAGCTATATGCAACACAGGTTTTAGAAAGTTGTCGGTTTAGCATCAACAGACATTGTGGCACTGCTTATATGTTTCTGCGATAGGATGTCATGGGTCTGGATAAAAGCAAGTTATGAAGACTGAAGTATCCACATTGGTGCACTTGTAAATTTTCCCTTGGATGGAAAAACCCACCTGCTGTAACAGATGCCAGTTTCTCTTAGTGTATGGAAAGACTTCATGTTGTCAGATAAACCCATTAAAGAAATACTGATTGAGGTAATGCAGGAACAGGGGGTTAGCCAGTCCAGCTGTGAAGTCAGGACTCTTGTGTTCGCACAGGAATGTTTTAGCGTAACAAAAAATAAAACAATAACCTGAAGGTCTTTTTTTCTTGTGGATTTCAGGAAGGCTTCGCACCTCCAGATGATGACGACCTCGATGAACAAGCTCACCTGGACCAGGATGAATACTGAACTTTCATCGTCCTCCTCCTCTAACATTTCCACCCTCCCCTTCCTTTTCCTTTTGCCCTCATTTATTTTCTGCTCTCTCTGCATGTTCTCCGCAAATACTTACCATTATCCCCGTTCTCTGCCCGTCTTTTCCTTTCTTTCTTACTTGTATATCCGTTGGTAATACAGTCCCATCCACCCTCTGGCAGCCTACATACCACACACAACTACTCTGCATCATCATTTGCTGCTCCTCCTTGCCTCCACTTACACAGTAACAGTAACAGTAATGCACCAACATACCCCAGTTATTTCAGCATGAGCAACACAGAAATGGAGCTCAGCCCGGCATGGCAATCGTTACGACAAACAGTGAATTTAGGTCTGTAAATATTACTGACATTTTGATTTCTGAGAGAACAATGTCTTTGCTCATTATGGAGTTATTTTTTTTGCCTTTGGTGCGATGTTAATACTACTGTTAGAGCACAGAACAACCCTGCTCCCATGTGCCATCTGGACACCGCCAGAGCTACTAAACTGTACTAACTGTAACAAAAGTGACATTTTAATGAAAGTTTAATATTTATTTAACTTATGTTTCCTTTCGATTAACTTTGTAGCAAAATTGGTGCAAAACCTACTTTACATCAACCGAAAGCTAAAGGTTTGTGTGTTATTTAAGTTATGATTTATGCTTGAATGAGCATAAAGCTTTTGGTTTCTGTTCTGTTTGGTTCGTGGCATGTCGAAACGCTGAAGGAAATGCTTTTGGGGTACTGACCGAAGGCGTATGATCAGTGCTCCGCAATTACTCATTATTGATCAGCAACATATCTGAGCATGAGAATGTTACACATTGACCGTGAATGAGTGATATTTTGTAAATGTGTTTTGTGTGCAGATTTTGTCTGATGTTGCACGATCTTGGTTAATTGCCGTTGCATCGTTTAGGCCAACATGCAGTAGCCTTTAAGTTTAAAATTTAGAGGTGCAGACTAACAACATGGTTATAGATTGTAGCTGTTGTAGCTGCTGTAATTTTTGATTCTAAAATATAAGGGCACCTGACATAATTAGTACGGACACATTTTCACTTGACAGCTTTTGTCATGTTTTTACTGCTAACCATACAGTGTTCATATTTTGATTTTCTGCAAACAGTTGCAGAGAGTGTATGAGTTTGATAGAAAGTCAGTGTTAATAGATTTATGACCAGCTGACTGGTCATCATTAGCACCCAGTAAAACCAAGGAAGTCTCTCTGTCCCTCACCAGCTATTTTTACTTTTCAAACTGGCTGTCATCTGTTCTGGAAATTGCACCCATTGATCATGTAAACATCTACAGAATACTTCAACAGAACATATTCTGTGTTTTGAATAAAGAAACAGTTGTGAAATAAATTTGTTGTGTGTAATTTATGGGAACATTGATTTGTAATGCAGAAATGTGCCACGATAGCTTATTTGTGTCCACTCTTCGATAGATAGATAGCCAGATATTTTATTAATGCCTGAAGGGAAATTATAACAAAATAGCATATATACAAAAACTATTAATACACTGTACACTTTGCAATTAAGGGAGGCGATTGAGACAGTTGGTACTATAGTGTGAATATGCAGAAACAGTGGATGTATGGTACAGTTGTGGAGAGGATAGGAGCTGTTCTCCATGATGTTTTACATGTATTCTACAGCGTATACGATCAGTTTAGCTCTATCTGGGATTTGTTTGTAGCCCACAGTAACATTTTTGTGTATCTGTATAGTGATAAATTTGAAAACACGTGTTTTTTCTGCGTTTTCTCAGATGGGGGATTAGCTCAAATGGTAGAGCGCTCGCTTAGCATGCGAGAGGTAGCGGGATCGATGCCCGCATCCTCCACTGGGGAAAAGCCCCACTTTTACGTATTTTGACAAAATTTCTTCCACACTAGAAAAAAACCCTACAAAACTTTATTCACTGTCTAACTCCAATGTTTGACGAAAGGTTGATGTAGTGAATTCTTCTATGTTGATGAACAGAAAAGCGCGGTCTCCCAAAAAGAATGCAGCCAATTCGAAATGTTTTTCAAAGGTAAAAACTCGGCTGGATACAAAAATATAAATAAAAAAATCCAGTTTCAGCCAAATAATCGTGTTTCATGATAATCAGCACATTCCATGGGCTGCGGAGCGTACAGGGGGATTAGCTCAAATGGTAGAGCGCTCGCTTAGCATGCGAGAGGTAGCGGGATCGATGCCCGCATCCTCCAAGACTGTTTTATCCTTTACAATGTGAGCCCGTTGTTGTTCTGTGTTTTTAACCAACTCGCCACGTGTCGTCACCGTGTCAGTGGCGGAAGGATACATCTAAACCAAGGTGCTTACATTTCCCTGCTGTAGTAACTTTCTGCCGAACTAGTGATGCTGCAGTACTTTTTTCATGTGATTTCGAATTAAACAAGACTTTAACGCAATCAGCGTCCTGACGAAAAATTAACACTAAACCACGTGCAAATAAAGTAGAACCGAAGGTCTTTTCTATATCCTTTCCGCTGAAAGAGCGTCTATTGGCGCATTCAATGCTACGTCATCAATGGTCACACTGTAGAGCCAATCCCGTTGCAAGTAAACAGGAAAGTAATTACAGCTGCTATAGATAATTCATCAAAATGATAGAGATCATTGATTCGATTCACTCCTCCTCCCAGTATTTTTTGTTTTTAAAGTAATCAATTATTATGCGATGTGAAGTTTAGAAATGTTTACTGAAACGTATTCACAAATTCAAACTTCAGACACAGTTGAACAAAGGTTATATGGTCCAATGATAATAATAATCATAATCATAATGAGGAGGAGGATAATAATAATAATAAAATTAGGATAAAACAATAACAAATTTGAAATAATTATTTTCACTGCTAGGTTGCAGTCATAGATTTTGGTGATTACAAATAATATGAGAATAAACTTGCAATATAAACGTGCAATATTGCATACTGTAATAGATTTTGGTGATTACAAATTAATATGAGAAAACACTTGCTATATTGCATACTGTAGCCATACAAACTTGATCCATGGAGGACTAAAATTACTTATTTAGAAATGGATAATTAAATAAATAAACAAACGTAGAAACAAGTAAATAAATGCACAAATAATATGGAAATAAGGGAATAAATAAATTAATGTATCTCGAAATAAATCCACATAGAACGTAGAACTATAGAACATAGTACGTCTACATTAATTTATTTCTACCTTTCTCTATTTGTTTATTTATTTATAAATTTGAACATGTATTCACTTTTATAGTTCTCACTCACTTGTAAGTCGCTTTGGATAAAAGCGTCTGCTAAATGACTAAATGTAAATGTTCTGTGTGCGTATGCTAATTAGGTGGGTGGTCCTCACCCCAATCTAAAGCAGGATTGGTCGACTGAGGACAGACAGAAGCAAACGATTCCCAATAAATCTTTGTGGAAAGACGCGTGTTCGCTTAACTAATCCTGGGTGAGTCGTGTGCTAGTTGACCTGCTGCGAGTCGTAGCAGAAAACCATAAGTTTCTTCTCTGCAAGCGACGTATTCACAAAGTGACACACATTTTAGTGAAGCATTCTGCCTAAATGTAATGGTATTTTGCTAAACTTAGACAGCGACGGCTTGGTTAGGTGTTGCGCGGCGCCAGGCATCGTCAACGCCTCAACAACCTTCGCCACAGGAGACCGCGACGCCTAACGCCTTACTTTTCAAGGTTTGAAAGACATAATGATTATATTTGTTTTACGGGATTATTTATTAAACTATAAGTGGGTTAATAATTCAGATATAAGTCAAAGTTATATGACACATCCTATCTAAACCATAATCTGATGTCTGATCAGTTTAAGAATCTAAATCATGTCTAAGTCAACAGATTTTAGTTCTCAGTCAGAACCTGTAGATTTTGAAGCAATTAACTTTGGGAAAAGTGCGATACCATCCTTACGCTTGTGATGTTAATTACATGTTTAACATGCACATCTTATTTTCTTTGCTTAAGTAAAAAAAATATGTGTTGGTGGGATTTTTATTTTCTTTTTCAGGTAGCGACACAAATCCAGAAGACTTCAGAGAGTTCATTTTAGAGGCGCATCCAAAACTCAGACAAGGGGGAGGATTTGAGTTGCTCGGAATTTCTGAGAGAACTAGGAGTCTCCAACTGATTCTCTTTCACTGCTCCAACGAGGGCTATTATGTGAGAAATTTGAAAGCTGCACAAACCCAGATTGGACATGCTACCATTTTCATCTGAATCTAGAACCTTTGAGTTCCTCAACTAAAAAATAACCTGGATGCAGCAATGAACAGGTTGGACCACCTCAGAATTGTGAAGAGTTCCCTTTTTCATGCATCACGTAGTGATGAGTGCCTGAGGTATGTGTTGTACTTCCTTAGTGGGACAAACATTATGGCAAATTGCCACAACTTACATTTTGTAATTATTTGGCCAAATAATAGATGTTTGCTAAAACTGGATACCAGTTGTGGTGAATGCAGGATAACGGTCTCAGTATATTTATGTGATCATCATTTTTAACACTTAGCTTTTTTGTTTTACTAGATTGCAGTGATTGTGATATGCACTACAGAATGTGCTAGCAACCATAACCTTTTATTGGTTTGTTTTTACCCAAGGGTACTGCAGAGCAGGGGTGAGGTAGAGAATGAGGTAGCAGGACCCTCCTGCAGTGAAAGTAGACTTATGAGCATGTTGAGGACAGATCACGGGCCAGCAGCACCAACTAGTCAGTGCTACTTTAGGGAAATATGGCCCCACAGCCAACTCAGACACATGATAATTGATCTTGACCCCTTTGAGGAGAGAGGCCTTCCTGATCTCTACATGCCAATCATAACAATCATTTTAATGTTTTTGCCATTACTAGAATGGAAAACTGCTCCAACTCCAAAAGAGGCAGCGAAGAGAGATAGAAGACTTTTTAATCAACATGCCACTGAAAGACCACCAAGGTTTACCGTGGATCTTGGTGACAGTGAAGAGGACAGAAAGAAAATTGGAGATTAAAACATACATACATGAGAGAGAGAGCGTAACACCGATGTCTTTGCAGTGCAGGAGATCCAGCACTTGGTGATGGTTTGACACCTCATGTCTTTGCAACCATGACGTCCAGACTTCAGTGTGGTTTTGACATCAGTTTTGGTAAACAAAAATTCCATATTTTATGTCCAATTTCGTTTTTACATATGCTTTATGACACGCTAGTGTTAAATCACTGTAGACCACTAGCAGCAGTTTATTTTGAATTGGTAAAGTTTACTCTTGTGACAGTGCTTTTTTAAAATTTCCCATAAGGTTTCTGTTTGATTTGTTCCTGGTAGAAAACAGATCTAAACTCCCAGATCATCGCCCTGATCTTAACCTCTAAACTGATTCCATAAACATAAATGTGCCCGTTTAAAGAATGGGTTTCTGCAGGATACAGTAAACTACACTATTTACTGAATTCTAATTAGTAATGCAAATATTGATGAATGTTTGTCTAAAATATTTGTTAGCATTGATATTTGTCATTTGCCTTGTTTTTGAAGGTGAAGATCGGATTCCCTGACGTCTTTGTTGTTAATGGCCGAATGGTTGGGCTTTTTTTTCTTCACGATGGGCTTTGCCTAGGTGGTTTGAGGAGACCATTAAGATGCTATGAGGCATTTTTTTAAAAAGACTTAATTAATAGGAAGGAGTGCTAGGACTGTAAAACCATAGAAGTAGAATTTAGTAGTAATAGTTTTATTTTCAGTGTGACTTAAAATCTGTTGCAGTTATTGCATTATTGGTAATAAGTGTGCCAAACCCCAGTGTCTGCATCAGATATGTATGAAATACTGAGTCTTGAGAAATTAAAACATTCTTATTTTTAATGTTAGCTGGATGGAAGGGCACACTTCACTAAAGAAAAGCAGATCATCAATGAGTTGGCGCCGTCGTGGGATTTGCCTCCAATTACATTGGCGAACAGCATATGGCTGCTTGACAAACTGCTTCTCCATGCTGTAAGTATTCTGTATTGAAAAAGTCCTAACTTTATTAGTTTTACTGTGTGTGTGTGTTTGAGATGACTCAAAGATGGGTGTCAAGA
The DNA here is from genome assembly GCF_033026475.1 of Channa argus. Classification (NCBI taxonomy): domain Eukaryota; kingdom Metazoa; phylum Chordata; class Actinopteri; order Anabantiformes; family Channidae; genus Channa; species Channa argus. The sequence goes on from NC_090212.1 coordinate 17,079,374, forward strand.
ATTTTCTGGGCTGGGAGGCTTAGGCTTCTGTTAATTTTTCAGGTCATTGGAAGAGCTTTAAATCAACTACAGAGGGGTCTGAAAGAGACATGGATCTGGCCTTTGCTAACAGAGAGGAGGGACACGATTCCCCTTCAGTTTCCAAGAACCTCTGCTCTACAGTGTACACTACAAGTAAGTGATCTCATGCTGCTGTACAGTATTTAGCTGTCATTGCCTCATTTGCTTTGGCTTACAACAAAAAGTTGCTTTGAGATCTAGAACCAGATGCTCACAGTGCAGAATGGGTTTCCATTCTGCAATGCAAATTCCACTCTAGATGGTAGAATGGACTGTGCTTCCCAGACAAGTGGCTCCTGAAGTGGTGGAGAGCAACTTCCCACGGTCTTCTACCTGCTTTCACCCCCCTGAAACTTCAAGGATACAAGGAGTAAGTTTTTTTTTTTATTGGCCTTTTGGGCACTGACACAGGGTTTGGCAATGGTCCAAGGAGACAGTAACACAAATGTCACCCAGCAGTTATTTACAGTTTATCTTGCTTGGCCAGCCAAAGATAATTTGTTTAGTTCTTTATGTAACACTACTGTAAGGGGTGCACTGTATTCAATAAGGCAAGTTAATTTTTTGAATGCCATCTTAATTCTGTTCAGAGTGCAGTTTTAAAGCTGAGGACCCTGTTGGAGACATTCTGACTTGTTATGCTTTATTCATGTCTTTAATAAGTTCAGTCTTTCATAACACTTGAAAATAAATGCTTTCAAAGTTGTCTTGACAACAAGTTACTTGTTTTTAATACAAAGCTATAGCCGTGTTTTTAAAAGGTTAAACCTGAAATTTTCATTAAGTGTAACTGTTTGCAAATGTAATATACAATGCATGTTTTATACAAAGACTGCTGTTAAATAAAAAGTTACCATATTAATACATTTGAAAAGTGCTTGGTAAATTATGCTATCACAATTCAACTCTGGCATCAGTAACTGCAAAGACCTAATACTTCATGAACACAGCTTATGAAGCAAGAATCTATTGAAGTATTTCTGCCAGTAAGCCCAGAATGTACATGGACATCTAGTGTTGGACAGTGGGCCAGCAGGGTCTGGAAGATGTTCAGTTTCTTGCTCCATCAGTGATCGTTGTGATCCCTGTTCAGTTACGTCAGGTGACAATGGCCACATGGTCCAGACCAGTCAACTCCCTGTGAACCTGTAATTGTTTAAAGTCAACTTGATTTGCAAAGATGTTACATTTTAAGTATATTCCTTCTTATAGAACCTAGTTTGAAACATTTGGACAACATTGTTGGTATGCTTTTATGCAGAAATCTACAATTTGCTATGAAAAAAAATTGACAAGATAAAACAATCTAGAAAGTATTTGAAATACAAAAGGCCAAGTAGTGACTTCATCTGTCTGATTTAAATAGGCTAATTGAATAATTCTAAGATTGTAGAAGTGTTTTGCTAATTACAAGAAAACTTTGAAGTATAATTTAAATATGATTGTTTACCAAATGTCTGTGCCAGCATAATTGTATTTGAAATATTCTGCTGATCCAAAAATCAATGACAAATACAAATCACCTGCATCTTGTTTCCTCATAATTGTAGCAACACCTCAACTGAGTGACTTTCCCTAACAGGTTATGGCAATAAATGAGTAAAGTCACACTGTCAAAGTAAAAAATAGTTACCAAAAAAAAAAACCATTTACCTGTGAAGGGTCTCACTGGGCCTCATGCTCATGGGAAGTCCACAGTTGCAGAGGGGACTGGATTTCTGGTGTGTGGATGTTCCAGCCACGCTGGAAAAATGAAGGTGCTTCTGTATGTGTGACAGCACTAACCCAGAGCATAGAGATGCACTTAGTTGTCAGGAGTGAGAAGGCTCCCTCAAGGTTGGTAAAGATGGTGTAGAGATCAGTTAGTCCTGCATAAACATCTCTCCAGAGCCTTTCAATTCTGATGGAAAAAGAATGTGCATCACTAGAATATTTGAATATTAAAAACATCACATGTAAAATTGCACTTTTCACCTTTTGCCTACTGTTTTATATAATACTGGCCACAATGAAAAGCCTCACCTTGAAAAAACAATAATGGGATGTTGTGGCTCTGTACTCAAATAAAGCTTCTGTCACACTCAAATGTTTCTTTAATTGACTGATTCTGTTTATGTTGAATGTGCAGTTTGACTTAAGTGACATTTCTGAGTTCACCTTAAAGCTTGAGGTGCAAGTATGAGCATTCTTTGGTCTAAAAATGTGTAACTAGAATTGTGTGATAACAGGTTCTCGTAATTATTTCTTTTCATCCAGTCATTGGTTGAAGAAATCAAACTACAGAAGTTACAGTGAAAATGATGAGTGGCTTCGTGTTACTGGTGGGAGAATATAGTAGCTTCAGAAGGAAGTTTGGCTGCATGTCAGCCTGCCTTTCAACACAATGAGGAACTCGATTGTTTTTGATGGACAAAAACTCAATTTAGCCCAAATGCTGACTTATGTGGGTAAATTACTATTGTATTAAAATTATCCTTTAAGATGTAAATCCATCTTTCAATGCACTGTACATCAAGTATAAATGATAAGTCAGTCAAAACTTTAATCAAATAAAGTGATGCCTTTTATATTGCACTTTACAAAAGTGTTATGCTTATAATTAAAAGATTGTATGACCTTTGATTATTTACTGCCAGCAATGCCTGTTCAGTCCTCTGTTAGCCGCCTTGTGGCGTGCAGCCTCAACATTTTCCCCACCCTTACCAGACCTTAGACGTGACGGCACGTAATAGACACTGACCGCTTCCAGAAAGCTCCTTAGGACTGTTGCTGCAGGGATGTTGGTGGCGCCACTCAAGTACACGATTGGATTACTAAAACCGTCAAAACCACCACGTACAACAATGATAAAAATCTGAAAATGACACGTATATTTGCAGAAGATGATCAGTACTGAGCCGACATCATGCATCTCTAGACATGCAAGCTTAGGCCAGAGTGACACAAAGCATAGTGTCTTATCAAAGAGCTACTGAAAGATTTAAAGTTGTATAAAACATGCCTCCATAACATTCAAAATATATATTCTAACGAAATTCTAGATAAGCATGTCTGTGTATAATTCCAGTTGACGTAAGGATTTACCTTGCAACGCTGAACGCCACAAAAAAAAAAAAAAAAAAAAACCCTCAAAAGCAGAGTTTTTATACACGGTTCTAATGAGTGATTGAAAATAGGCTTTAATCAATACAGTATTACACAGTGCACTTAAAAGTATTAGGTCACTGACAATACAGTTCTGTCCCCAAGCATGTCGGAATTACAGTGAAAACCAAAGCCAGAGTACCGAGCAGAAAGTCCTGACTACACTACTAATTTGTTTACAAGTTGCACATTGTGGGAGTCAAGGCCCGTTTTTATCATTTAAAAGTGTATAAATATGACGACAGTGACACCAATGTTTATCTAAAATAGATGTAAACTCACTCTTCTACAGTGAAGTGGATGTTTTTCCTAGGAAGTTTGAGCTATGCGTGAGATACTTAATGTTTTTTCAAATACCTCATCAGTTTGTGATTCCCATCGAACCTGCACCTTTGTGGGTTTAGCTGAAGGGTGCGCATCAAACCTCCACGAGGATCCACAACATGGATTCGCCATCCTGCAACATTCAAGGAAAACACAGATGTTGCTTCCCTAAAGAAAAGCTCAGCGATTCCCCAGTGTAGCAGTACATTCTCAACTAGAATCAGCACATGAGGTGCAGGAATCAGCAAGTGCTGCAAATTACCAAAGAGAAAAGGACGGATTACCAACTTGGTATCCAAACGCCTCGTCCCTTCAGGTGGCCAACACAGTTGGGATGTTGCTGCAGATCATGGTCCTCCTTAGAACTCACTAGATCGTGGACTCTGATGTTCCAAAATTATTAAAAATGTAAAAAAAAGTCGACAAGAGCAACATTATTCTCTCACTGCGTAAACTAAATCTAATGATCACAGTAACAGCCACTGCGTTCACGTCTGACGAAACAACGGTGAAACTGTTAACTTGTAACAATTTGTATATGAAGGAAATACTGTTATATCAGCATTAAAGTGATTATAGGTGCATTTAAAAAAGGTCTATAACATGTTAATGTAAGAGAAGTCCGAGCTAAGTTGGGGAACAAATACCGGTTTAGCTCCATGTGAGCTTGTTCTGACATGGAGCAACTAAGTTAGGTTACTCATGATGTCCTTTACCAAAAAGCTCTACTTTTGTCTCATCCGTCCAGTACGTTCTCCCAGAAGGATTGTGCTTTTGGGAAACTCCAGTCTTTCCTTTTTGATGCCTTTGTGTCAGCAGTGATGTCCACCTGTGTCTCCTACCATAGTGTCCCTTTTCTTTCAGATGGAGACAGATAGCAGGAGCTGACACTGTTCCCTGTGTCTGCAGATCAGTTTGAATTTGTTTGGACGTTAATCAGGGCTCTTTATCCACCATTCGAACAATCCGCTGTAATTCTTCATTAATTTTTCTCTTCCGTCCACGGAGATTAGCTACAGTACCACGGGCTGTAAACCTCTTGATATTGCGCAAAGTGGACACAGGAACATCAAGATCTGTGGCGATGGACTTGTAGCCTTGAGATTGTCCATGTTTTTTACCACAATTTTACTTTACACTTCTTTCTTTTCTCCATTTTAACTGGTTGCAAGTGTGATTACTATATTGCTCACACCTGTTACCTGCCACAGGCGTGTCTAAATACAAATTACAGGAGCGTCACATGCTTGAAAAGCATTTAGGTGAGCTTCAATGTTGCTGGGCAGCATCTTGAAGCCTTTCTAACACTTTCTGGATCAACTTGTTAATCCATGTTGGAGCCGAACTGAACTAAGTTATCGATCCAAGTGTAAAACCAATTACCCTTAGATGTTTGCTGGCTTAATGGTCCTTTTGACCAGGTACTTGCTTTAGCGAGGAAGAAGCAGTAGCGCTCAATCGATGAGAGCCGCATAACCAATCACTCTTTAGATCGTGGTGAGGCCCGCCCACTTTATTTATTCTTTTATTTACATATTTCTACATCGACTTATTTTTTATGCATTTCTTTATTTCGTGGCAAGTCAGCATGGAAAACCGTTCCCCGTGCTGTACGAACGAAACACAAACGTCACAACAAATTCCCTGTAAGCACGACAGCTGAGGGGGATTAGCTCAAATGGTAGAGCGCTCGCTTAGCATGCGAGAGGTAGCGGGATCGATGCCCGCATCCTCCAAGACTATTTTATCCTTTACATTGTGAGAACGTTGTTGTTCTGTGTCGTCACCGTGTCAGTGGCGGAAGGATACATCTAAACCAAGGTGCTTACGTTTCCCTGCTGTAGTAACTTTCTGCCGAACTAGTGATGCTGCAGTACTTTTTTCATGTGATTTCGAATTAAACAAGACTTAAACGCAATCGGCGTCCTGACGAACAACTAGCACTAAACCACATGCAAATGAATATAATAATAATTTGTTTACAATGAAAATACTTTTATATATGAACACATGACCAGACATCCAATATTAAGTTTAGAAATGTTTACTGGCGAAATGTATTCACAAATTCAAACATCAGAAACAGTTGCACAAAGGTTATATGGTTCAATGATAATAATAACAATGATGATGATGAGGAGGAGAATAATAATTCAATTAAGATAAAACAACAACCAATGTGAAATAAATATTTGCACCACTAGGTTGCAGTAATGGATTTTGGTGATGACAAATCAATATGAGAATAAACCTGCCTAACTGCATACTGTAGCCATAAAACTTTACCAACCCTGACTGCTTCCATTAATAAATGGCATAAACATTTTCAGGAATACACCTTACAAGTGGAAATATGGATTTTTTAAAATGTAAATCTGATTAGATCCCTCAAGCCCCCAACATTTTCTTCACCATGTAACCAGGCATGTTGTATAGGAAGAGAGCCAAGATGGCCAGCAGCAGGAGAGCAGTGACAATCTTGATGGTGAGCCACCTGTACTGGTCACACACCAGGTGCTTTGCAGCTTTGAAAGGGATGAGAAACCAGAGAAGGGCGATGTCTGGACGGCTGGTGAAACAAAGAGATATCAATGGTTAGCATTTAATCAAACTCAAAAATCTTTTAAAACAACTTGCTCATTGTTGGCCCATAAATTTACATCTTATGTGCTGCAGTAACGAAATACGAACACAGCCTGAGGTAATAGTCAGGCTTGAAGGTACTTCACAGACTTATAACAAAATCGGGTGAATACTACATTACAGTTTTTAAACTTTTTAATCCTTTACCTCAGAATTCTAAAGTAAAGGGGGCCATCATTTTCAAGCACATAACTGTTTAGAAAAAAATCTATATAGACAACAGGTAGAGACAGATGACAGGACTACTGGGAAACAGAATGGTTAAAATGTCAATTTATTCACAAATCTAAAGTATCATTCATAGACAAACAGGTCATCATGACAAAAATATTTTAGCATGGAAATTTGAATTCCAACACAAGCCGACTATACTAGAATTCTTCACTATTTTATCAATAACACCTTAAATATTTCCAATTGATCATCATCCATTTTCACCGTTGAGCAAGGGTCACTTAATGGATTTGATAAAGCTAAAGAAAACCAGCAAAAACTGAAATGACCACAGCCACAGAGGCAGTACTGCATGTCAATATTTGTACATGTTAGGCAAAATTGAAAACCAAGTGATTAATTAACTCAAGGTGCAGCATTACTTTGTCTATAATAGTTCTCTTTTGATAAGAAATTATTTTGTCAAATGGAAATTTGCTAAAGCATTCACAAAACAATACAAATTAGTACTAATTGCACGCTCTTTGAAAATGTTATCACGTGTTGGCTTTAACTTAGGCTCCCAACATTTTCTTGACCATGTAACCAGGCATGTTGTATAGGAAAAGAGCCAAAATGGCCAGCAGCAGGAGAGCAGTGACAATCTTGATGGTCAGCCACCTGTACTGGTCACACACCAGGTGCTTCGCGGCTTTAAGAGGGATGAGAAACCAGAGGAGGGCAACATCTGGACGGCTGGTGGAGCACAGACATGTAAACAGACACTAAATTAATCAAAGTAGGTCAACAACACAAGTAGTTATCCCATTAAATGTCACAAGAACAGGAAGTTCCTACATGCAACCTGAGTACTGACCTATCTACCGCCACACCAGGGACCAGGGACTATATGTTTGTTGGGGGCAAGGTTGTAAGAAGAAAGTGTTGGAATCCGGTAATTCTAGACTTGGTTATAGTGTTAAAAAGGTAACATTTCATCTTATTTACACTATCTGAAGTTCATACAGAAAGTCAGACAGGCAATTAGGGATTTGAAGGGTAAATTTGCTCATGATGAACAACGTTGTATTAAAATAATACACATTACATCCGTTTTCGTCCCTTTGTTTTACTCAACGACAAGCATACTTTACACTGACACTATTTGACTTCTCTGAAGAATAAAAGTATTGCTTTTTTTAAATGACACATTTATTCACCAACTGTTGTCATATTAGTACTCAAAAAATTAGCTCAAAATGACCCAAACAGAAATATTTCCAAACTAACTTCATGCAATCAACATTACTACAGTTACATGGAGTTTTGACTCCAAGGTTCTGCAGCTTTTATTGTTTACTTATAGTGTACTTACCTTCATTAACTCTTCAGAATGTGGGACACATTCTGAGTTAACGTGGATATGGGTTTTTCAACTGTGTGGAAGTGCTGGTCTCATTTTCATGCATAATTTTTATTTTGGGACTTTTCATCTCTAAATGACTGCTGTTGCTTCCAATATATCACAAAATTATATTTGAAAAGCCATCTCTCAGAAGCTATTCTTTGGCCTCACTTCTTCAGAAATCATGTTCTCACCATCCATCAAGCTACATTTTGTACTTTTCTAGTTCCAGCTCTGGTGCTGATAAGTTGTTACCATCTTGTAGTGAGATTCTTGGCTCTTAGTTTTTCATCGGAGGTCTTGCTCTGTTATTACTTCCTTCCATAGAAATGTCTTACTTTGACTGGGATGCACATTTGTTGTGTGTCTTTAACATAAACCGAAACATAGATTAATATTTTGAACACAATTAAATTGCATATAAATATGCAATAAAATCAGAAATATTGCTATTAACTCAGAGTAGCGGACCCCTGACTTGTTTTTAATCTAAAGATACTGCCTTGGTAATTTACATCCCCACTGAGTTTACATACATTTTAGATGGCAACATTTTTATGCCATTTTTTTTAAAGATTTGAGAATAAGCCGAAATTATTTAGAGTGTTGTTCTTAGTCACATTTTACCTGGATACATCAAAGTTAAACTGCAAGTAATTATGACATTATATTAATAAATTAGTCAACGCATCTTGAAGAATCTATGCCATGTGATAGCTGAGATAAAAAGTAGGTAGACAGGCAGAAAGCAAGTAGTAAAGACAGAAAGTTAGAAGCCATCTGGTTAGTGAAACTGCTGGAACCTTCTGCAGAGGTGTCTGAACAACATCTTAAGCTCCCAGCATTTTCTTGACCATGTAACCAGGCATGCTGTAGAGGAAAAGAGCCAGCATGGCCAGCAGCAGGAGAGCTGTGACAATCTTGATGACCAGCCACTTGTACTGGTTGCAGACCAAGTGCTTTATGGCTTTGAGGGGAGTGAGGAACCACAGAAGGCTGTTGTCTGGACGGCTGGAAGGACAGAAACACACGTTCAGTAATACAGACTTTAGGCACTATGGAACATTCTACCGCAATTCTTTTTCTAGGTCAGATTTAAAAACAACTGCAGCTGACATTACTGAAACAAAGATAAAGCAAAAGACAAGACTGAGAAACACGCTACAGTATTCTGAGCCTAAAGATGATTCTAGGCAGAAATACACAAAATGATATGAAGAAGCAGCAACTTACCATGTAACGAAAGAAGATCTTAGGTAAAAGTCCTGGGTTGAAGTAAATCCAAACAAATGGCTTTCCTCTATCCATGAAATTCCTTTTGCCTATTATTTTTATGTAAAGTAACTTTCTTTATGTCTTTTTATGAATGTTTAAAATTTCCCGTTTTAGGTTTATGACAGATTTATAATTGAATTTATTTATTTGTTATGATTTTATTTATGACATTCATTTTATTATTTTTCACTATTAAGATTTGTTTATTTTTTTCCAGTCAAGTCAGACTTAGTGTTATTAAAACCGAGTGCATTTGTGCGCATTGACATGAACCTTATTATGTGTGTGGTTGTGTACGGTGGAGGAGTAAATGTGGAAAAAAGAAAGATTTGGACAAGACAACTGAGGAAAACCAAATGAAAGTGCTGGGTGTAGAGGGAAAAGATGTGGACAGCAGTGTGATAAGAGACCATCCTTCATACTTGGGTTTCTCCAGTGGCTCAGGTTCATTGCGTCCTTCACCAACTGGGTTTTTCTCTGCCTCTTCACCTGTCAGAAGATGCAGCTCTGCCTCCACTTTCCCCTGCAAAAACAAAGACTGGCTTAGTCACCATGAGGATTTGCAGTAAAGACAGTAACCTAACTTGTCAAAGGGCCACTATGGCAAATGACCCCCTTAACGAAATTACTCAATGTACACTCACTGGCCACTTCATTAGATACACCTGTACAATCTAATGTAATCCAATACAGCAGCTCAGCCATGAATTCTACTTTTACAATGTTATAATCTCTCAGTTTTTAAGTTGAAACTGTCCGAGAGGTGATAATTCTACCCTCCTATTATCGAGGTCAAAGTGGTTAGTGAACTCGTAGTGATAGCATTATGGTAAGAGGTGGTTCTAATGTTTTGGCCACCTCATTCATTTTAAATAGGGCGCCTCTTACTGCCGCCATAAACTTTAACAAATATATCCATGAAATCACTGTCATTATCCCTCTGGGTATTTTTTTTATTTCTACTAATGACATTCAGTCAGTTTCAGTTGTGTTTAGATCTTAGTGCTAATGCAAATGTTAGCATGACTACACAACAAACTAAGATAGTGACCACGCTACAAAAACACCAGCACAGCTGTAGACTCGTGGCCTTGTTTATGGCAACAATTTTAGGTTGCTCTTTACTATGACCTACCGTGAGTTCAAACTCATCATCTTCATTTCTGGCCACAAATGGCCACCAGCCCTTGATTCTCTTCTGTTTGAAGATGGAGACTGTAGGCATCTCTGTTTCATTCGTCACCATCTCAATGGTGCACTGCTTGGCAGTTTTTGCACCACGTGGGAAACGGTTCAGGTCCAACTCAATTGCACCTGTGCAAAATATAATTTACCTGAGTTAAACACCGCAAAGAATAATTGACAAAGTGGGAAAAACAGAGAGTAGGGCCTCATGAATGTAATTTTTAACAATAAGACAAAACGTTATATGTACTTAGTGTCCAGGTAAACAAAGCTATTAAATTACCCCGATACATGTGAGATGAATGAAAAAGGTTTATTGTCCACAGTACCTAGGAAGTCATCTGCAGAGAAATGGTCAGCATCCCACACTTGCAGGTTTAGACGAGCAGGGATCTTGTACTCGGTCTCATCCCAAGCAAACATGGACTCTTTTTTTGAGATGACAATTTTCTCTTCAGCCATTAGGTAGTCAAACGGGTAGATAAAGCGCCAGTTGAAGTTGCCCTCCCCGGTGATGGAGTGGTAGTGGACATCAGTGTCCTGCTTGTCCTCCTGTTGGCCTTTCAACCAGCTGTTGGAGGAAGGTAGAGGTAGGTATTCAGCGCTCAAAAAACTGAACAAATGGTAGTTTTGGTCATTTTAAATATAACAAGAATTAAGTCAATGGGGATTTTTATTACAATGAATTGGCATGTGTGTTGCTGTGCACACAAAACAGCAAAGACAAAACCTTAAAAAAGAATTACCCGCGCACAAATATGTCACTAGATTTCTCGCCAGTGAAGATATCATCATCCTCTAGAACAACTTCATCTGTGTTCCATATGATCACTCTCAGTTCAAACCTGGACAAAAGCAAAAATGACAAGGTATATTCTTGTATACTTTGAATTTACTGATAAGTGAAAAGCATTTTATTAATCCTTGTCGTTATCTTTTTAAAAAAAAGCTGAAGCAGGGGAGCCTTGGTTGTTAAAAACTTTTTGAGTTGGAAGAGAAAACATACTTCTTGGGTTTCCTTGGTGAAATGTCAAGTGCAGGCCCAGGTGCTGTCATATCCTTGGGGAACATATCCACCCACATCTCAATTCTCCCCTGTTCAATTCCTGGTTTATCAGGATGAAGCAGTGGTCTGGTTTCCACGTGTTCTGGGACAAGTTTGCAACCGGCTTTTGGGATTTCCTCCCAGTGATTTAACACAGTCAGCGCCAGGTGTTCATCTGTCTGCTTCTTCAAACCTACCAAGCATCACCAAATGAGTTCACATGGATTAATACCATCTTAAACTGCTACTAAAGTCACAATTTACATTTTGACATTTACACATCTCTCTATTCTAATATTCTAAGAGTTAATCGCCAAAACATGAAGTAGATTTACTTGCAAAGTAGGCTTAAACCTAGAAACTGCTGCTGACAGTACTCAACCTTCAGTAAGAGACTGAAGTTGGGAATGACCTCGCAGGCTTTACTCCGTTTACAGTTTTATACCTCTGGACCCAAAAGGGATTTGAGTAGAGGTCCTGCTGTACTAGTCCAGACTGGGAAGGCAAAAGAACAGAACGGAGGCTTCCTTCTATAGTCCATGATGGGTTATAATAAGCTATGTCAGTTACTGCTGCTGAGCAGCTACACACTGGCTCATGAGTAGGAATCACTTTAGATTTTAATTAGGAAAAAAATCCTAAAATAACTTTTTTTGATAGCAGAGTCACAAATGCCATGCAAGGTAATTAGTATAACTGAGTGGGAGAAACAAAACAGTGCGAGTGAAAATCAACAGATACCATTTTCATCCTCGATCTCAGTCGGTGCCATGAAAACACGATTATCCACCTTAACTCTTCCTCCGGGACCATAATGAGGACCATCCAGTTTGCCGTCCTTGCACAGCTTGGCCAGAATTTGTGTAGGTTTCATTGGGTCCCTCCAAACATTGTAGCCATGGCTACAAAAAAAAAAGGAAAAGGTAGAGTCTTAGGAGAAACAATGTACTAAATGAAACTATCATGGCTCTGCATTACAGTATGTGGTGATATACCTTTTTTGGGAAACCTTGACACTACAGGCAATATATGAAACAAGCTCAACAAATATGTAGAGTTCAAACTTTTTTTAAGAAACAACTATAGAAAGTTATATAATCTATTTAGAGTTAGTGACCTAACACATTTGCTAATGTTACCAGAGAGCCGGATGTGGCCCTGATATCCCCAATCTGGCCCCAAGGGTTAGCTGTTGTTTCTTACATGGCATACTTAGACGCAATGCCGCACGTGGCTCTGTGTTTGCTGTAGAAACGGTTCTCAAGGTCAATTTTGGTTTCTCCAATCAGGTCATCAGTTCCCACCAGGTCCCAATCATAAATTGACACAGTGAGTGTGGAATCCATTGGGAATGTGGCCTCCACGTCAAAGGATCTAACAGGATCAGAAATACAGCATTTGTTGGTTTACATGCATAATGAATCCCCCTATCATTGTCATATTCATAATTTCACTTTAGTATATAGTTTTTTAAATCACAAATACAGCATTTGACATACTTGCCAAACAAAGGGTTCAATTGTTTCGAGATGTAGTTCTCTTTGTCTTTGATCTCTGTCTTTCCCAGCCTAATTGCAATGTATGGGTCAGCTTTCCCATTAATATCAGCTGGATGGAGATCAGTTGCCTGCCAAAAGCAAATGATATATTTAGTGTGAACCTAATAATAAAAATAATTCTTTGTGTAGAATCTGACTTCTTCCTGCTATATTCATAGTATCCATATAAAGGGCAATGAAGCACACAATATATAGGTTAGTTTACCCTGATGACATAGATGCGGACAAGGACGTTGATGGGATCATTGTGAGGAATATTCTGAAACATTCCCATGTTGGAGTCAAAGCTCATGTCTCTGGGCATATCATCTGACACTTTGTACATGCACATTGAACCCTAAAGGTACATAGTTAAAAAACAATTAGTTATACTGAAGAAAAAATAAATATGGGGAAAAACATAAAGAAACATAGAAATAGTTGCCTAAAATATGCAAAGTACTCCAGTGGAAAGTACTTTGTTTTATAGTAATTCTAAAATGACATTGTTTTCAAACAAATTACATGTATATATTCAGACAACTGATTGTACTATACTGTAACTAATGTATGAAAAAAAGAACCTAATTATAAACTATATACTGTATTGCACTGTAAGCAGTCTGCTCTCACTTTGAATTTCCCAACAATCCTGTCTTCATCCAATATGTTTTGGTCATCATCATCACCACCCTTTCCCCTGAAAAGGTTGAAACTGTGGAGCCAGTCTTCAAAGTTGTCAAATTCACTCTCCAGTTCCTTAGCATACACCTTTTTTTGTAGTACAAAAACAAGTACAATAAATATGAAATATGAAGTTAGTATTAAATGACCCCTTCTGCTAAAAATACAGGTCACACACAGGTCCTCTTTTACAGGCAACAAGTATATTCGCTATTACTTTTCTGGTAACAAAACAGCTTGAAGTAGAATTGCTGTCAGCAGCACAATATGTGCTGAATCCATTTCAGTACCTTCAGCTCATCCAGTTTGGGCTTCTTCTTCTCAAATGGATCGACTGCCTGCTTCTTCTTTTCTTTCTTACCCTTTCCTCTCTTGGTGCCTTTCACAGAAGAGTCATCAGGCTTGATATCTGAATACAGGTTAGCATTATGGATGAGGCGACAAGGGGAGACAGGTCCGGGGAGGTTAGGAGGAGAGAACTCGAGATATGAATTCTACATGAAAGTTGCCATGAACAGCTGTTACTGTGTTTTGTGTACTGTCTACTTGGTATAGTGCAAAATGTTTTAGATTTATTTATTTCTATCATTTCTCTTTGACAAGCTTGTTGGCAAGCATGCAGCTAATATGCTTATATGGGACACAAAAAGCAGTTGTCCACCAAATGGAAATTTGGATTCATGTCAGCATCTACAGCACATGGAAGAAATCTTGTGCTATAAGGTTAATTAATGCATTGTAGCAAAAAACAACAAAGTCAGTGACTTCATGACAGATGAGGATGCATAGATTATATACTAAATAAAAATGTATAGTGTGTTTTATCATCAGCTTTTATTTGAGGTTATGTGGTTTTACCTCCACCATCTGTAATGTCCATCTCATCCTTGTCTTCAGAATCTGACAAAGCTGCTTCTTGAGCCTTGAGTAACTGTAGGAGTCGAGAGTCATTAAGTAACTATTAAGAACTAAAAACAAGTCAAACTATTTCACATGACACCTAAAATATGAATTATATTGAGGTTTCTTAATTTAAACAGTTCTTTCAGTAGTAGACAGTTATTCTAAAGATGACTGACTGCTAAAACAAAATGTCTGTGCTAATTTCCTGTTTCTCACCTCTGTCAAAGTTTCAATAGAGGCAAAATATTTAGACCACCAGTCCAACATGCTCTCATCCAGTTCCTCTTCTTCAATCTCATCACCCTTCTTTCGCTTCTTCTTTTTTCCCTTTCCATCCTTATCATCATCCTTATTTGTATGAAAATCACACATGGTTACTAAGGCTTTGGAAACTTTCAATAAAATAGAATAAATAGATAAATAGAATGAAATCTAAAAAGAACCACAGCACTGTTGCTTACTTCGACTTTGACCACGGCATCAGAGCACTAGGTAGAAAACCAAATTGCAGAATGTAAAATTATATAACAATGTCTGTCTGTGCAAATTTCAAATAGTAGTAGTTTTTGTTTATTAACATGCTGGTGTGCATAATGTATTTTTGTTAAGAGCTATCCCATTATAATATCTTTTTAAAAAGATTACAAAGATTAAACTTACAGAATCTAGCTTGACCACAGTATCCATCTTCTTATAAGTAGGCTCAGGTTCCATGTTGACAACAATAATTTCATCTAAAAGATAGAGAGATATCATTCACATCCCATACGACTGTAGGGGCAAAGGCAGACTGTCTTTATCATTTCTCCCTACTCTATTCAGAAAAGGGATCCAGGTTTTAGTTTATACCTGTTGTCGTATAGTGGTTGGAATGCTTTTCGGGTCCCCTGTAGATGAACTTTCGCAGGCTGGTGACAGCGTTGGAGCCAACCAGAGTGTACCGACCAAAAGCTCTGCAGTCCACCACTCTGATGTTCAGCGGCGGGTGAAGCAACTCATTCTCTGGTAAATCCTAAATCACAAAATCCAGAAATTAAAAAGAAATGACAAGCATGACTTTACAGGAATTTGTCATCAGTATACTAAATACTTTTCTAATTTGTGTGGAACTGTAGGGTTACAGAGTTTTCCTAAAAAGTTGGGAAGATGTGAAAACAGAATGCAATGATTTGCAAATCTCATCAACCTATATTTTATTCACAATAGAACATAAACAACATATGAAATGTTGAAACTACAATTTTTACCATTTCATGATAAATATTAGCACATTCTGAATTTGATGGCACTAACTCATCTCAAAAAAGTTGGAAGAGGGGCAACAAAAGGTTGGAAAAGTAATTGCCACTAATCAAAAACAAATGGAGGAGCATTTGACAACTAATTAAGTTAATTGGCAACAGGTCAGTAACATCTAAAGTTGATGAGCCAAACAATGCAGTTGTGGGAAAGAGTAGTGGAAGCTCGGCTAAGGGCAGAGGTGAACATTTGTGAGCAGCAATATGGTTTCATACCTAGAAAGAGTTCAACAGATGCAGTATTTGCTTTGAAGATGCTGATGGAGAAGTACAGAGAGGGTCAGAGTTGCATTGTGTCTTCACAGATTTAGAGAAAGCGTATGACAGGGTGCCGAGAGAGGAGCTGTGGTATTGTATGAGGACGTCTGGAGTGGGAGAGAAGTACTGTATGTTAGAGTGGTGCAGGACATGTATGAGAGCTGTAAGACTGTGGTGAGGTGTGACAGAGGAGCTCAAGGTGGACGTGGGTCAGGAATGAGGACATGGGAGGGACAGCTCATGTTAGATGTTTGAAGATAAAGTCAGCGAGGCCAGATTGAGGTGGTTTGGACATGTTTAGAGGAGAGACTGTGAATATATCGGTACAAGGATGCTGAGGTTGGAGCTGCCAGGCAGGAGGTCTAGAGGAAGACCAAAGAGGAGATTTATGAATGTACTGAGAGAGGTCAGGAAGGTAGTTGATGTGAGAGAAGAGGATGCAGAGGACAGGGTTATATGGAGGCACAAGATTCGCTGTGGTGACCCCTGAAAGGGAACAGCTTACCCTCTTCCAAATCTTTTGAGATTTGTTGCTGCCGTCAAATTCAAAATAAACTAATATTTTCCATGAAATGGTAAAATTACTCAGTTTTAACATCTAATATGTTGTTTATGTTCTATTGAGAATGAAATATGGGTTGATGAGATTTGCAAATCATTGCCTTCTGTTTTTATTTACGTTTTACACATCTTCCCAACTTTTTTGGAATTGGGGTTGTACATATTAAACAGACACAAGTAATTTAAAGATAACATACCACTTCGAACCACTTGACAAGGGTGCTGAAGTTAGGGTTTTTCCTGTAGTTGGGGATGAGGGCGGATTGAACTCCCTTCCCAGCACATTCAATGTCCACACGAGGCCGGTCCACCTGAGCCAGATTTACCCTCTTTAGGTCCCTTAAACCCCAGAACAAAACCTGAAGGATAGGGATGGAAAGATAGTGATTTTATTGGTTTCGTCCTCCTTTGTTTTATTCAAATACATTTTCTTGAATAATACTTTTAATGTCAAAGTTCCTGTGTAGTCTTCACCTCAATCCTGTACTTGCTGAGCACTGGTCTAATGCCCAGTGGCACGGGCAGGATTGGACCACGGTCTGTATCTGTGGGACCATCTATTGGCGGAAGGTCCGCTTTTCCATTTGGGCCAATCTATCAGAGACACAAAGAAGCATTAGAACACAACTAAGTGATAGAAGCCAGAGCTCAAGTCTGGATGTAGTGTATGTATCTTAATAATCAAACCTGCAGCAGTTCAAAGGCTGCCAGCATTTCTCCGGCGCTGCAGTTACCACGGTAGATCTGATAGTACTCCAGCTGTGGAGGAAAGCGTGGCGGACCATAGTGCTCATCCGCCATCTTAACTACAGGCTTGGCAAAGGTTCTGCCCATGAAGTCAGCTTTACCCTGGAAGAATATGATAAATAAAATCTTAAACTTTATACAAATGAAAGTTAAAAAATTGTTTTAATATTTGAAAGGTCTTTTTTTTTAAACCTACATCCACCCAGTCAATTAGTATTTACCTCAGAATGTCTTCATCAAAACAACAATAGCTTTGTCCTATTAGTAGCAAGAAACATGGCTTGAGATGCACATGTTTCTATAGACAAATAAAATACTAAAGAGCGCAAAGGAAAAATAAACAAAAGCAACATCCCTAAAATAACCAGTGAACTGCAAGACAGACATATTAAGGCCATGTCAAAAGATGAATTAATGGTTACTGGATATCCCTGAAAAAAAAGTATCTCTCTTGCAGTTAGTGGTTATTAACATAGTCCAACATTTCTATTAGCCACATACAAAAAGCACAAAATATCACTTAAAAGATATGCAACAGGTATAAAATCAATCATCTTTCTGGACTGTTTGTAAAGTAGCATATAGTCCAGTGATACACATATTCCTCTTGCATGCCTTTTAATACTATTCACTTTGCACACATAACAGTGCTTCTACATTACATCAAACCATCAGAATCCACACTCTACTTATCCAAAGGACCATCCAAAACAATGGTGATTTTGACAGGAGTAAATATAAAATTGTCAGTCAGCAAAGATATAAAACATATAGAAATCAAGACATGACATAAAACAAAAGTACCCCACCGTCTAACATTAGCAAGTAACAGAAGAACACAAAAGTAAGGACACACAGTGGATTTAGTAGTGTAAGATGGACAAGCATGAGGACACTAATGCTATCTGGAAATTCAAGCAGTTTGAAAACAAACTCTTTGCTGACATTAATTTAAATGGAAACTATTTCGAAACAACCCTTACCACTGTGTCTTGATCATAGAGTTCAATGACGATAATAGGAGGGTCGTCTCTCAGTTCATTGGCCTCTCCAAACAACTCCACATTCTCGAAGACCAGCAGCTGGTCCCATGTGGGGCAAAGAGTTTCAGCCAGTACCTTAGAAAAAAAGCAAAAAAAAACATTAAGATGATGCTGACTAAGCTGGCAGGTGACTTACCAAAAATCATTGCGAGTGTGCTCACCTCAGTGACTTGGCTTTGTGTTGAGAAGAAGACTCTTGCAAAGGGATCAGAAAGACCTGTGCTGTCAGCCGCAAACAGACTGCGGGCCTGATACATGTGGACCCTCAGCTGGAAGATCTGTTTCACTGTGGAGAGATAAAGACATAACCGTAGCATTTAATCCATAAATCACACACAAAGCATTTTATATGTGCTAATATCATCTCCACTAAATATCTCTAAAACAAGGTGGATCAAGAACTGTATTTAAAATTACATACTTCTGTTAATTAATATATTAACATATCACATTATTTGAGACTGTAAATACAACAAAATTAGAAATATTGACTTTGTTCTTGGTCTTACTCATATAGGTGAGGCTAATGGGAGGCGAACATGGCAGGCCAGGTCCTTTGGACAATTTGTTTTCTTCAAATCCATTGGGGAGGCCACTCAGATAATCTTTACGCTGCCTATTCAGACCAAGCCACAGATAAACCTCGAGCTTGGCTTGCACAGTCCAGCCAGCGGGCCCAAAGCCTTTCTTTCCAGGGATCTTAGAGTGTATCAAGAAAAACAATTACATTACTTTTTGATGGAAAAATATGTTGTGATAAAATTATTAACAAACAATTTACAATGCATATTAAATAAAAACTACTTTCTGATTGTGTTGCATTGTTAAGCAGTGAAAACTCACTCTGAGAAAGATTGTCTTGACTTTGTTACAATCTTTTCCCCTCTCCTCATCTATACTGGAATAAAGGATGTCTTTGGATGGGACACGTGCGTAAGCAATGCGCTTCCCATTACTTATCATCCATATAAAAACATCAGGAACACTGTGTTGAGGCTGTAGGAGAAATGTTGCAACTATTACAACATGTTTAAGACATTAAATGTGAAAAGTACACACTGAAACAAGCATCTACAAAGAAACAACACTATCTGTGAAACAAATGCAGCCATATCATGGCAGATCTTACGTCATCAGCCAGGAAGCGCAGCTTTGAAAGGAAGTTCTGAGACAACTTAAGTTTATCTCGCACTGTGCTTTTCTTCACCTGTGTCCTCAGGACCTTAGCTTGTTGGCCGATGGCCTCCTGAATTTCAGAACAATGCACTATTTAGCAAGATGGCGCAAATGTATAATAAACAAGTAGAAAAAAAAGCTTTTCTCCTCCATTTGTTCACGTACCAACTCTGACATGCACAACTTGAGTCTCTCCCTGTCAAGTTTGGTTCTGCCAGACTGATTCTGGTCCTTGTTTGCCAGAGAAAGAAACTGACTGAAAGAAGAACACGTCAATGAGTTGGAAAATCTGTAATACACTTTAGCACATGGTAAAAACAACATGTTATTAGAATGTTTGGTTAATGTTTGTAACCATCAACCTGCATCCCTGGCCAAGTTCCTCAAGGACACCCCTAAGTCTGCGCTCAGGATAGGCCTTCTCTGTCTTAATGATTTCTTGCACATCATTTAGCCCATCCTCCTGTAGAAGCAATGGAAAAAGGAAGTTTGGTTGACTCATAATATCATAATACTACTATTAGTACATGTTGTTTCTTAAGGCTCACTAAGAAGTCTGTACTCCGGATTCACCTGGCAAGAAAACTATTAACAAAACTGCATACTAATGTCTTTAAAACTGTACTTATCTACTTATACATGTAAGTGTGTGTGACTTGCCAGTTTATCTGCAATGTTGTCTATAATGTTGGAATTGTACAGCCTCCTTCTTTGATCCTGCCACCAACTCTTGATGTAGATACACGGCTTCCTCTCAAAATATGGTAGGTGGAAGTAGTTTCTGTGGATTAACGGTACATTTTCTTAAATAAGAAAGCTGGCTGGTTAAAAGAGGCAAACAAACTTTAATGTCAATGACAGTGTAAGAAACATTTTGTTTTTATAATCATTTAAAGCCTTAATGTTTTGCTTCAACCGGTCAGTGATGACAGGCTTCATGGGTGGAGTAGTCGCCACTGATGTCAGGTCTCCGTCATCTTCCATTTCCTCCTCACTGGAGTTGTGAATCAATTCTGTTTCCTCTTCATCGCCTTCACCTCCTCCCTTCTTTCCCTTTGTATTTGGCTTGACAATGCCATCAATCTCGTTACCGTAGTAACCTGGCCAACAGCAATGTTGCACTGTTAAACATCCTGCACTTACTGTACAGCTTCTGAGTAGGTATAGTCGGGCTCCAAAACTACATGAATGTTAATACAGAATGTTTAGTCGTACAGTATCAGCAGACTATGGAACTTTGATGAGCTAGGAATTAGTTTTGAAGCATTTCAATGATGTCACCTTAAAACCTATAAGCTTTTAAATGTCACTGAAAATAAAAAAGGCATCGGCTATTTCAAAATTTGATAATGAGTAGGTAGTGAAAATTACCTATGGTGACCTCAAAGTTGATGGGCTTATCACCAATCTTTCTGTCAATCATTGTGGCCTCAAGAAAAGACCCAAAGAAGAAAAAATCTTCAACCTTCCCAGTTGCAGCCTGTGAAATAAATAAACAAGCAGGAGTATTTTGCTGTGTGACTCACATTGTCTACTAACAAAAAGAAGCCACATTAAAGTAAACAGCATTTTAATTTTCTACCAGGTGGGCTAAACTAAGATAATCAATAGTTTCCAATAATCCAGCACAAAGGCCTGCCGGATGGAGCAACCAATGGCGTGCTTTGCGTGGCTCCTCCTCCAAGCAGGGACCCACCTCTGAGATGTTTGGTACTCCCTCCACCTGCACATCTGTGGAGCAGGTTATGTCAGGCGAGGAAGGATCCAGGATCTCCACCCCGAGGCTGATGAGCAAACGGGCCCTAAAGGACACCCCCTCTCCAAGCCCTTCATTTAACTCCTGGTACTCGTCCATCAGGGTGTAGGTGCGTGTGGAGCCATACATATTAATCCAGGCAGGTCCCAGTGTGGGAAGGAAGCCTGTAAAATATGGGATAGGTACAAGTATAATCTGGGTCACATATACTGTAAATTATGGATCTACTCTGTACCCTGTAATCAAATCCACTGGTTTCAAGTTCCTTCTATCAGTACTGTGTCAAAATTAAGCTTATTTCATTTTATTTAAATTTTTACAAATGATGGAATGAAACTAAAATAACAAATTAACATTAAACCTAGAGGATGTTTCCTTCTTTTATAAATGGCATTGCCTAGAAGGTTCTATCTATCTATCTATCTATCCATCTAATGTTTTGGAATTTCAGGAAGAAGAGTTTTTAGGAAAACTTTAAAGATAAGTCACCTTTGTCCCCATCATTAGAAATCTTCTTTAGGTCTAAGAAGTGTGTTCCAATAGCAACATCATTCACTTTATCTGAATCACGGATCTGGATCTTCATGCGTTTGCACAGTGGTGGAAACATCTCAGTGAAAACAACCTGCTCGTTCCAGATAGGCTCATAGCAGCTTTTCTGAACTGATGTTTTACCCTGAAATGACACATAATATATTATATTATATTTAGTGGAGATGACACACAATAATTTGAATACTTACAAAAACAATGGGCAATAATTGTTATCAACTGTGTTATATAGCTTACCTTTTGTCCAGCAAATTGTACTTGGACGTAAGGATCAACCAGGTCTTTATTTTCTCCTATGAAGGCCTTCTTGACGTTGGCCATGATGCTGGTGTTCATTCTGGGTAGTCCCTCAGCTCTGTAGATCTTCAGGTAATAGCGAGCCCACTGTCGCTCTGCAGGGACCCCCTCTGGTATTAGGAGATTGCTGAAATAGAAATTGGAAAAAAATTAAACTAGATAACAAAAAAGATGCTGGTATACACTGCAATAGACTTGGCAGTTTGAAAAAATGTTAATTTTAAAAGGTTATGAGAAAAATATGTAAGGTTTTGTATTAGCCTGCATTGTATATGTATGTTTTGCCTTCAATAATAACTTTGGTATGTGCATTTTTAAAAATATTTTTAAAAATAGACATGTCACACTTCCACTTTTTGTAAGATAGAAAAAATTGGGATTTTGTTTTTTACCCCTCTATGTCATCTTCATCAGACTCATTGGCCTTGTGGGGAGTCTTTATAGTGTCTCCTTTGGCCACAACTGCAATATCGCACTTAACATAGCCTTTACAACCGGCTGTGATGTCCTCAGGGTCAGACAACAAAGCCCATTTGTGGTAAAACTGATGTTCTACAAGAGAAAAGAGACAAACATTGAAATATTTGTACAGTTGGCATTGATTTGAAATAACGGGGAGATTTTTGCATTACTTCTTTACCTGGCTGGGAGTAGACTGTGCCAACATCCAGTTTAAACGTTCCAACCAATGTTCCACTTCGCAGAAGATTTTTGGAGTGGATTACCTAAGGGTTAGTTCAGTTAAGTAAACAATGCGCATTAAATGCACTTCCAAGTGGCAAACAAAGAATTAATGAGTCAGTTTTAGGTTACAGGGTTAACACGTAAACAACTTACAGACAACTTCAGGATTTTGTCGAACATAACATCTGGAGGGACATGGAAGTCGAACACAAAGTACTAGAAAGAGGTTTAGAGTTTATATTGATAGTGTGTTAACCTTGCATCTAGACTAAACAGAAATACATGTAGATACAACATGTCCTAATGACTAACTCACCTCATTGTAGTATGGGCAGTTGGTTGATTCCTTCATTGAAGTGTACTTTTTATCTTCTCCAATCTCCACACACACCATTGGATCCATATTCAGTCCGACCAACTGCCTGGCCTCAATCACTGTCACACTGACCTGGAATTGGGCAGAATCGGGCAGGTAACTGACTGATTATGCACACATACCATCAAAATAATAACATGAATACAGTCATACTTGATAATCTACTGGTCTTCCAGAACTGGGCTCCATCTTTATGTCTGGCTTTGATCTATAAGACAATAAGGTGTCAAGTATCAGTGAGAATCTTCAGATGCAGCAATAAATGTCGGAGTCATGCTTGCCTTTTATTTGATACATTGGTGGTGACAGCTGTCACTGAGGCCAGCGAGATAGTGTCAGGGTCTGGGCTTCCTTTCATAAACATGCCTTGGCGATCCAGGTTCTCCGTCTCTAGAATAGCTGGCTCATCTGAAGATCATATGACAAATACACCTCATATTATACATGAAGAGAGTTAGGTTTGTGAAAACTGTGAGTGTAAATGCTCGGAGCCAAATCTGCACCATGGTTCCCTTTGATACGAAGCTGTCATTTATTGTGTATTTTAATCTGACATTTTCATAAAAGTCAAGTCACATGTCACATTACTTGAAATTGTGATAAAGCCACTGTGGTCTCCTTTGGGATGGGTTTACAAAGTCAAAGTTGTTAAACAAAAAACAAGTAGTTCTATGTCAATCCTGTCTGATTTCCCTGAGCTCTTATGACCCAGGGAAATCAGTCAGGATTTCCTTGCTGCTTTGATGTTATCCTGTGTCATCCATCACAGCTATTCCTACCTCCATGTCTGTCCTCCTTGTTTCCGCGGTGCTTACTGCGCTTCATGGTTTAAAACTGTCCTTGCTGTGTTCTGTGGACAAGATGAAAAGTGATTCAATATTTTAGAGACAGTAGATTTTGTTAATGCAATAACTTAACTTGCAAAATATAAAAAAAAAAAACAGGTTTTGAGCACATTAATATAATCTTTTGACATTTATGCTGCTATTACCGCTCCTCTTCTGCTTAAGTAATCACAAAAGATATTGCTCGGAAACACAACTGTATAGCCACCAGCTAAACACTAAGCTTTACTAAATACCAAACACCAAAACATCCAAGAGCAACTGGAAAATGCCTAAATTATTATAAGCAGGTAAAACATATATTTATTCAAAACTAGATTATATGACTTAGGGAACATATTTACAAGTGTTGTAAAGAAGAGCATGTCTGCTATCATAGCGGGGTGTCTGTATTCTACCACACCCTGGTTTAGTCTTCAAAAGGGGCTTTCAATTATTCAAATCAGGTGACCTTAATACATCACTTAAAGAGGATACATTTCACATGCTTTGTGAAAAATAATACACTTAAATTCATTCATTTACAATAATTAATCAGCAATTTGACCTGTACACAGATGCCGTTTTAAACTAAACTGTTTGTAACAAGATCAGGTGTGCAACTTATTTACAACATTGCCATTTTCCAACTTATATCCAGATGACTTCCAACTCTTTTTGAATGGCTGGCACTTTGTCCTACACATGTTGTTTACTTATAATTCAGTGCATTTTTTGGACGTATGTGCCATTGTCAAAAACACAGACCAAAGCAGAGCACATCAAAACTATGCACCAAATCTTTTGCCATCATAATGTTTGAAAGTTAGTCAAAACCAAGAAGCTTCAGACGTTATGAGCCCTTATGGACCCTTATAAGCAACAAGTTGCGTACACACACACACACACACACACACACACACACACACACACACACACACACACACACACACAAATTAATTAAGCAAAAAATGCCCAAAAAGTATAATTATAATTAACTGCAGTAGAATAAATTCATAATAATTTAGCTTTGGCTACAACCTAATAGAAAAAACATCAATCAGCTACAAAAAACTTTTCAAAAGTTCCATTCAATAATGTTGCAAAATGTTGAGCTCTAAATCCGCACTTTGGGGTCTACATTAAATACTTCCTCCACAGGATGTTTCAAATGAAATATTATAAACTGATCATACTTACCATACAAGAAAATGATGCTGTTGTCTCCCTCCCCTAAGTAGATCCAAGAGGTTTCCTGCTAAGGAAACTGCTCTGGACTTTGTTTTCCTCTAGAATGGAACCAACACTACGTAAACATTTTAGACACTAACACAGCAGTAAGAATAAGGCTACAAAGTTGTACGGAAAAGAATTGCGTTTGTCCAAGTCTGAAGTTGGGCAGGAGTGATGTGATACACCTATGAATACTGCATGAGTGTTGAACCCGAGACTGGTAACTATAACTAGAGACTGCTGAGAGACGTCACTGTGAGCAGGATCTGCAAGTCCACATAGGTTCTGAACACAACAAAGCGCATATATATATATATATGTATAAAAACTTTTTTTGGATTTCATCATAAATCATCTTTTACATTGGTAGCTAAAAGACCAACCTTTTGCTGCACATAGGTTGTCACATTAATCTGATCGTTAAACTGCAATCAAACAGTTAAGATATCGCCAAAAGTCAAAAAGTCATTTGTAGGGGATTTGCAAAGGTTAACTCAGAATAAGGTTGGAAAACTTTTTAAACATTGTCAATTTGTTTCATGGAAGTAAACAAAATGTCAACAAACAAAACACAACGAAATTAAAAGGAAGCATTTTTCCAACCTACTTGAAAGAATGCATCCTTTTAATCAGTAATAGATTACTGCTACAAACTGGGTCTTAGTGTCTTTACTCATTAAATCGCAAAATAGTTTCAAGTCGAATGTGCAACACCTTGTGCTTCAAATCTGTTTCGGTTCAAGCCTTAAAGTATAAAAAGGGACCTCAGTTTGGAATCAGACAAGGACTGGCGATAATTATCGTTGTATAACGATTAGTGCTTGACTAAAGGAAAATGTACAGTATCATGACGCCTTTCCTCGCAAACTATCAAACACCGGTTGTGTTGTATTATTTTGCTGAGATGAGGCATGCTTTAGCAGCTTCCACTCAATGCAACTTCAATTAAATGCTGAAGTACAACTCACCATCTCATCAATTACACATACAGTCAGTCTGTAAGCCATACGTCTAAAGTCTAAAGTTGCTGGTATCCGATGAAACAAGGCCCTAAATTATTTAAGCACTCCAGTCAGTGTTGCATGTGGCATCCTCATTATGTGAAGGTATCGCTGTACACAACAAAAGAAATAGAGTTTTGCTTAGAGGGGATAGTAGAGAAACATGCCATTAACATGCTAATACATTGGGAAAAGTAACCCACAATGTGCATGAATACAAATGAATAAATGACTATTTACCATATTTGTAAAAAACAAAAAAAATGTACCTACTTTGTGCAACTACCTTCCTTGTCTTTACCCAGGACTCTAACAGGTGCATCCTTTCCCTGCTTACACAGCTAGACGTGTTTGATACTCACACCACACCAACATAGCCACGCTGTTGAGGGACTAGGCGCTTAATTACATGATTCAATACAGACTAAGAGGGGTTGTGGAGAAGTCCTAGTTCCTCCAGGAGGACCAGAAACCTTGTCAACAGTAGTGCAAAGTTACCGGGTGCTCCTGTAGTTTAATATACTAACCTCATTCTCTGTTGGGTGTTGTCATCAAATGCAACTTTAAACACACTGAAGTTGATATCAGCCACCAAAGCAATGTGACATGGTTGGATTTTCTGCACTGATAAGAAACAAAAGGTAATTAACTTGATTAAAATGTAGAAATCTCATACCTATGGAATACAAAGTTGAGTTTATTCGTGCTTATGAATGTATAGATAATTTATGAATATGCATGAGCAAGCAGCCAACCCTTTAAACTGACACCTTTGACAATGTCATCTAGGGTGAACCTCAGAATGACTTGATACCAAACATGCAATCTTATCCCATGTAGGTCCAATGTCCAAATGCATTTTTTTGTCTTCTGGTCATAGGTCGGTTATCACCGCCTCATTCGTGCTCCAGTGACTCTTTGGGCACGCTACCTGACCAAGGTGTAGTATATCCTTATGACACAATTCAGACTCTTGGATAAGGCAGCTTGGCAAGCGAGATCAGTGAAATACAGGGGGGGGGCAAGCAAGCAGCACGCAAGCACGTAGAGCCCACATGCATCTGACCTAAAGTAGCCCCAGGAACTTATTTAAAACAAATAAAGCAATTGTTAAATAAAGAAATTTGAGTGACTGGAAAATCTGAATCCTCCTATTTTACTTACAAAACACAGGTGAGCCCATCTGTGTGCACCCTACAGCATTGGCTGCTAAAAGTACTTTGTAGATGTGATGCCAACCTAATGGAGAACTTACAATTTTGTATGTGGATCTATCTTGGTGTCTTCTGTCTCTTTATGTTAATCCCAGACTGAAGGCTTGATGTGGACATCAGGGCTCCGCGGGGCCTTACATCTGATGCAGGACGAATTGTTGTTTGTGTTGTTGCTAGTACAGATACAGTAGCTCTTTATTACTCTGGTCGCTCACTGACGTTGTTGTGAGGCTGCAAAATGAACCAGAAACATCTGCGGTCATATTGCAAGATGGATGAGACTCTTCAGAGTTGAAATGCCCCAAACCGTACACGGTAGTGAGCTCTATTCAGTGCATCACTCAGTCACTGATTAGCCTACACACGTATACATACCCACTATCAGGGACATTGTTTGGTCAGAGGGTTTCAACAATCCCAAAAAAAAAAAAGACTGTTAGACGTTGCATGAAGCCCACAATTATTATTATTATTGTTGTTGGTCTTTTAATGAAGTCCAGATAACGGACCAAACTTACCTCGACAACTGCACCTGTTGTAGCCACAGTGATGAACGGAAGCACCACCTGGTGGACAAACACGTGTCACTACAAGTACTGGGAGCATTTTGACAACGTGTTTTTCTTCTCTGCGGGACAACGTAAACCCATAGGTACCTGGCTAACATACAGCCCAGCTAACGCTAACGCTAAGTGATGTACTGGAACTTTATGACTCTACCAAGCTAACTACTAGGTTAAAGCTAGCGTATTGTAACTGTTTGTGATTAACGCTAACTAGCTAACATTACCTGAGGAGTTAAAACTAGTTAGATTCCAAAGGTCACGAGTAGTATGTTTCACGTCTAATTAACCTATGTGATTCAATTTCATTTAACCTAACATTAGCCTGTCATGTCTGAGGATCCTTCAAGGACTTTTTAAAATGTGTTTTTACGTTATAAACAGTAAAAGATGTTTTGCATAATGCAATCATGACCTCTGATCACACAGGACGTGATGAGAGCATTTTTCCAAGTCCTTACAATGGAAGTGATATCTGCAAATCCCGGGTTTCAATAGCGTTTAGTAATGAAACCTGATCGAAAGCACGTGTCCAAAATCCATCTTGAACTCTTCCAGAAATACAAACTGAAGCTATTGCAAT
The DNA here is from genome assembly GCF_033026475.1 of Channa argus. Classification (NCBI taxonomy): domain Eukaryota; kingdom Metazoa; phylum Chordata; class Actinopteri; order Anabantiformes; family Channidae; genus Channa; species Channa argus. The sequence continues at coordinate 17,107,899 of NC_090212.1, forward strand.
GGCTTTAGACAAACTGTGGGCAGTTCTTAGCCTGACTTATTAAATATTTGAAGTGAAACAGTCCTGGCTGGCTACAAGCTGCAGCCCAAGCAATTTCCAAATCTAATAATACATGTTAAATGTGCTTTAATAAAATGAAACATGCTTTTTTCCCCCCCTCATCTACTTAGAGAGAATTTGTGCAACCTCCCATCATCGTATCTGTAAATAATTGTTCTAGGCAGGCAGTGAACTTTTATTTAATTTATAAAATTAACTCTAGAATAACTGTTGTAGGGGGTCAAGGATTCCATGTTCTGAAAATATGATTGTAAGTATTTTAGTCATTGTATTTTATTGGACACAAGTTTAAAAAATATTATTAGAGTTGATATAAATTATATTAGCAGTTTGTAAAAAATCCAAATTATGTCATTGGGCCAGACAATAAGTCTCTAGTGAGTAACCCACATGTAGAAACTTACTACAGAATAAATGTTCGGGTGGAGGACATCCACAGCAACATTCAGGTTTTCAAGCAGCACCTTCAGGAGGCTTATAACCAGCTGGCTTATCAAGAAAGGCCTCCATCTAGTGTTCAGACCATTTCATTTGTCAATGTGGGGAATCATGGGTAAAAAAGAAAATCACATGCATTGAGGGCACTGGCTGCATCAGAGCAAGTTAAAGTCTAAGCAATATATGTCACTGAATAATATAGCACCGTTGTCATGGCAATTATTTATGAGAACAGGCTCTTGGTTTTGCTTCCACATTTTGTGCAGTCTCCAGGAAACGCCGCATCCCTTTGGCCACTTCCATCTAGAAATCAGGCGGTGGGGGAGTTAAAGTGACACAGCTATATTGTGTGAAAGTAAAGCAGAGCAGCTCACAAGGGTGAGATCTGTAAAGGGGGAGTATCCTTTTTTTAGTCGAGACTCAATGAGGATCAGACTACCTCTCCAGACCTCCATAGCCTCAAACGAGACTGGACTAAATTTCCTTTGTGGATAACCTTGCACTATATTACCTCCAACCCACCGAACAGGGGTATAACTGGATTCTTTGTGTTCTTGCTTTTCTCTCTGTTGGTGCGTGAGGCACAGATGGACAAGCAGCTGATTCGAGAGGCAGTTCCCTGCACAGCGCACACTGAAAGCAAGTACCCGAAGGCATCTTGAAATAGGAATTCAAACGAGGAGGAGGAGGAGGAGGAGGAGAGAAAGGAGGGAGGTTTTGAGTGGGAGCATTGGTATGCCAGGCTCAATACCCAGCATGGCTGTCCAGAAGAAACAGAGTGTCATCCCACCATCACAGGGACCACTGTCCACACGTACCATTGTGAGCCAAAGAAAGGGGAATGGATTTGAAAGGGCACAAGGTTAGTAGGTTTTAGTGGGCTTTTGGTTAAGAAAGATTTGTATTTTATCTTTATCCAAACCAGCATGTCCTTAAAGTAAAAGCAGAATGACTGTAGATCATCTGATCACATTGATGACGCATGAACAGACTACATAGATTATACATGAGAAATCATTTTTTTAATTGAGCATAGGTACTAAAAATATTAGGCAAACAGGGGAGATGTATGAATTGATTACACTGATTACATAATACACAGAGAATAATCGGCACCTCCATATGTTTAGCAAAGAACGAATGTGGCTTTTCACCATGTGCATTTATAGAAGTTCTAACTTGTGTTAAATGTCCTTGAACTTCCTCGTGGCTTGTTTTAGTTATCTTTATAAGGACTGGTCAGGTGCTACCATGCTCTCTGCGCCTTCAACACGCAGGCAGTTTACAATGGCTCTTTTATTGACAGCCGACCCCAAGGCCATCCCAGTCCAGAGTAGGGACACATTTTCAAAGATAATTTGTTTTTGGTTTATATGTAACTACCACTTCACGTCACTTATTGTACTAAAACATGCATTTAGAGACAAAAAAAAAAAAAAAAGATGTATGAGTGTCCGATTATGAAAAATAAATCCCTAAGGAAATCATAGGTACTACTACATTTTTGTAATGAGTAACATGCATATTATTCTCCCCACTTACAGAGAATGGCTCTAATAGCAAAACAAATTCGCAGGCAAAGACAGCAGCTTGGGCTTTCAACAAGTCTGCCCAAATCTGCAGTACAGCTACTCCACGGGCCTCTGCAGGTTTGACACAGCTCTCTGTGAACCCGAGGTCACACTCACCCAATAATCAGGCAGATGTCATATTATTACGATAACAGATTATGGCGTAAAGTGTGACTTCTTTTTACAGACTGCCTTGATTTTGGTTTTAATCTTTAATTTTAATCTTTAATCTGTAATTTATGGCATCAAACAAGTGACTACAGTGCTCTATTTGGGCATTCCAGTGGCTAATGGACTAAATGTTGACGAGAGGCTGAAAGCAGCACGAGAAAGAAGAGAAGAGCGTCAGAAGTTACTAGGTATGTCAGCCCCTAGTACATTTTGACTTTTCCACATTAAAAAGACTAACACGCATAACTGATAAATCTCGTTATAATGGTTTACGTTTTTGCCCTCAGCTTCTCGCGAATTAACTAGGTTGGAAAGAGAGCAGCGGGCCAGGCGTTACTATGAGCAACAACTGCAAGAGCGCAAGAAGAAACTCCTGGCGCAGAGGCTCAAAGAGGAGAGGAGGCGTGCTGCCGTTGAGGAGAAGCGCAAGCAGAGGCTAAAAGAGGAGAAAGTGAGTTTTAAAGGCGGATATCAAAGACTCGTTTTTAGTGAGACTGATGATTTCACACCTCTGGATCGAGTAACAAAACTAAAGTTTGTTCTCCTGAATTAAGGAGCGAAATGAATCTGCAGTGCGTAGGACACTGGAAAAAAGCCATAGGGCTCAACAGAACCTCAGTCAAAATTCAAGAGGAAGGAAGCTCACAAGGAACGGTAAGCCGAGATAAGGATGTACTGTATGTCTTTCCCGCGTCCCTTTAACCTAATCTTTCTGACCCTCTAACACCCCTTTTTCACGCCTTATCTTGTTGTTTGTTGCACTTAAAACCCTATACTGATCAATACGCTAGTTCCACGTCGCCTACCACTGACAACATGGGAGAAGAACTTGATCAGTCGCCTCCTTACCCCCACATGTTCTTATCTGGCCAGAAGCAAGAGTGCTGGTTGTCACTCAGGAGAACAAGGTACTCTCCCCCATAATTAACAGCATGCAGTCATTTGCCTTAATATTACAGGTTTATGATGCATATTTTAACACTTCTACACTAACTATTGCTACAACTTAAGTACTAACGCTGCTCATTTTTCTCCATCTCAACAAACTGCTTCATATCTCATTCCTTTCCCTGTTCCCACCATTTGTGCATGTTTGTCCAATGCCCATAATTATGGCACAAAACACTGGCTCAGTTGTCCATGTTTGTCGTCGCGCAGTTTCGTTTCACTCCATGAATACCGCCACCTCCACCACCACCCCTCACAAACCCCAGCAGCATACCGGCTCAGTTCCCCACAGGCCATCTGCCTCTCCGGGTCACAACAACAGAAGCATAAATCTGGCACAGGTAATTTTAGCCCTTCCTTTGGTTTTACATACTGCAAACGGTGTGCTGCTAAATAATAGTGTTTAAAACAGTTATCAATTTCAGAATAACTATGTCTTTTTCATTTTTTCCAGAATTTTTACAACACTGAAAGAGTTAAAACTGACAGAAATTATACGTCTGACAACCTTTTCATTTTTTGTTTAGATCAAAGCAGCTAGAGAGCAAGATGTTAACAAAAAGAGTTCAAACAGTGGCTCAAATATTAGGTCAACTGCTTTAAATACTGATGTGAAACCTACATTTACACAAGGCAGAACCACCCATCCCTCACCAGAAAGGTAGGTTGTAGGAGCACCACTTCTATTGTGCGTTTCTATTATTTGTAATAATATTGTACACAAAGTGAAATATGTGTTCTTTTCTGCTGGATCATAAAGAAACCCCCAAAGATCAATCAGCAGACATCCAACACCGCTGCAGTTAGAGCTCCCATCGGTCCCTGAGGAAGATCTCTGTAGTTCTGCCTTTGCTCCTGGTAACGCAAGACCTATCAGGACATTAGTTGAAGGTCAGCAAAATAAAATGAGCAATGAAAATCCACCAGAGGCTCCTTGTTTCAACATGCTCGAAACAGAAACAGAAGCTGTAACTAGAACAGCAGGAGACAGAAGTAAGTCAGAATAAGACTTAAAGCACAATGTGCAGTATTTGCATTGATACTGTTATTATTATTGATGTTTTATGGATATACATATTTAGGTCCACAGCCTCCGGAAGTCATATGCAGGCCTACAGGTGGGACTACAGATCCAGAGGAGGCGTCCCGTCTCCTGGCTGAAAAGAGGAGAGTGGCCCGACTACAACGGGAGAAAGAGGAGCAGGAACGGCTGCAGAGAGAAGAGGCAGAGAGGTAAAAACCATGTCCACCTTCACGACGGAAAAACTGCAATAACAGTCCATTAAGATTGTTATACTTAAATTTGTGACCAGGCGCCGTCACGAAGAACTGGAGTTCAGGAGGGCAGAGGAGCGGGCAAGACAGCAAGCAGAAGCTCAACGTCTGATTGAGGAGAAGAGGAGAAGGGAGGAGGAGGAGCAGAGGCGAGCCGGGGAGGAGAGAGCTCAGGCCATGAGGGAAGCTGCTCTTCTGCAGAAGCAGGTGGGAAATGCAAACATTCCTCAGTTCATAAGTGAAAATGCAGAAGGAGCCGCATCTGCACTCACAGATGTTCTCATGAGTCCTACGTTTCCTAACAATAATAAATTTTTGATTAAAACAAACTACAGATTTTCCAGTTTCTTTTCTCTTACGTAGAGGGAGGAAGAACAGGCCAAAGAGAGAGCGAAAGCAGAGCAGATAAGACAAGAGCGAGAAATACTTGCACAGAAAGAAGAAGCTGAACGCCAAGCAAGAAAAAAGGTGACAAAGCTTAAAGTGTTTGATTATATAAAGATATACACAACTATCAAACTAATATCAAACATTTAGTCTTATTGTAGGCACTGTTTTCACAAAGTATGACAGAGTTTTTATGAAAGCTGTTTTCTTTTCCAGCGACTTGAGGAGATCATGCGGAGAACCAGAAGAACAGATTCTCCAGATACGGTGAGATTTACTGTTCAGTTTTTTAAAGGCACATTGCCACAGGGCTGTTATGACGCACATTCAGCAACATCTAATAACTGAGCAGCTCTATTTCTAAAAGCCACACAGCCTGTCCTTGACTAAATTGGTTTTAAAACAGAAGTCCGTACCAGTGAGGGTCTTGCCAAATGAAACCCAACCAAAGGAAAACACACAGCCTGTGCACAACGGCGCTATAGAAGATGGCATCAAGCTGCCAGTGGGGATGAAGTCCTCGCAGCTCAGGCAGAACAGCGAGGAGGACATGGTGCCCATTGTGGCTTTCAAAGAACGCAGGTCTCTCAGAACTCTCACCGGACTCGAGGAAATCCAGACCCATCAACGAGCAGGTGAGATGCTTGAAAGCACTTGTCCTCAGGGTGGGAAATAAACATCAACATCATCGGTCAGACACTGAATGTGTTTGACTTTGGCTAATAGACCCACTGACACCTTTTATCATCCATCATGTTTGTTCCTAATTAGCTGTAAAAAGACACGGGAGTGTCGAGAGACCACACAATTTGGGTCATCCATTCATCTTGAAATGTGATAAATTAACGTGCAAGCAGGGTACCTTGCATCGGCCCAGAATAAATTTTGTAGTTGTAAAAGTTTAGTTTGGTGGCTACAAGATATATACACATTTCCTACCCTGATGATAGTAGAAAAATCTAATCATCAGTGCATCGCAAATGTAAGCTGCTTTGATACATTTGTTTATTTATTTATTTATATCTTTTCCCTCTCTCTCTCTTTGTGCATTCTTTAGAGGTCATCTGAGCACCTGCAAAGTGGCCAGAAATTCACATAGTTTGCTGAAAGCTGTGATTTTTCTGTGACACACAGGAATTACTGCAGTAAGACCATTTTGCTGCCCATCACCCTAAAAGAGCATGTACAATTGCAGCCCTGCTTCACTGGAGACGTCAGCATTTGGTCTTTTGTACGTAACCAGTTTTGCAAATATTGGGCAATTTGAATATTTATTTTCTTCGGTACAGCAGGTTCCTGCACTAATAAGGATTATCAAAAAGTAGTACATGTAGACAGTGGTAATGATAGTTTGCTGACAAATGCAGTTTAACAGTTATCAAAAGTGTTGCCTCTGTGAAATACTAGGAATAGCCATTCTAACAATCACAACATACGTTTTTTGCTTATTCCTAATATTTCTTGCTACCTACGCACTTTTCCCTTCCTCAGTTTTATCACTGTGGAATAACAATAGCTCAAGTTGCTGTTTGCGCTACGACTTTAGGGCGTTAGTGAAAGTAAATCGCTATCTTCACCCTTTAATTTTGTGATGTATAGCAATCACATGTTTCAGAGCTGCTAAGGAACCTTGTTTCCAAAGATTTTGCTTCATTTTTGTGAATAATGTTTTAGAAAGTACACTGCACAAAGCATTTATTGCACTGACAGTTGTTTTGTTTGATATTGCACAATCCCTTAGCAAAACAAAGTTTTAGACATAGAAGTTTAGCAAGTTTATTATAATAAAAGCATATAAAAACAAATGTATCTGATCATCAATATTTGATCTTATAGGATAAGTACTGCTTATAACTGTCACTTGTTAACCTGTTAAAAGTGGAAATATCTGCCATATTTGATTAAAGTTGATACTATGTTGAGCCTCTGTCTTGTTTTTCAGTTGTAGAATGACCGTAAATAGCCTAAATTCAGTTTTCAATTAAAAAGATTAAAGTAAAAAAGTATTAAAAAGTAAAAAAACAACAACATTAAAAAGGATATAAACATTATCTTTGTCCATACAGTGGATGTAAACACCTCTCACAGTATACAGTACACTCTCTCAAGGGTTAACAGAACATGGAGAAAGAGGCTGAATCATTTGTAGCAGCCGTCTGGTTTCTTCCGTCTGTGTATGCACCTTCCAGAGCTGGGCCTCCAGCTCACTGTTAACCAGCAGACATGAAAAGTCTCTATCTGCAGAGGAATAAAGGACAAAGTCAGCTAAGAACTAGATGACAATTAGAGACTGGCTTAGGGACAACTTCTACTATGACCCCTAAGGGCTGTAGTACCCCTGGTTGCTAAATGAATTGCCAACTAATACAAACCTTTCTTGAGGCTGAAAATTGTAGTGATGACAAGCTGCTGGAATCCAACATCTTTCTTCTGGAGAAATACCAAGAGGTACTCAGACATAGCAATATAGTGAGGTCTCAGTAACTGGAGCATCCCCTCTAGATGAATACAACAATCTTTAATACACATGATGCAAAACAAAGATATTATTAGGTATCTCTATATAGCACTGCTACATTACCACTAATTTCCAATTTGCTGATGATGGCTGCACAGTTGTAAGACAACTGAGAATTACTTCGTTTTCCAGACAGTGTCACCAGCCTTGAGACTTGCTCTGATGTTAGCGTTGCTGATAACTTAGACTTAAGCGAACCTGAAAGTCAGGAGACATCATGATAGTTATTAGTTTTATATTCAAAATCAAAGATATATGGCATCATTGTATGTAAATGGCGACACTTATTAGAGATTCCTTGAGTTCATGTCACTCACCCAAGCTCATCAGGTGATATATGCATGATGTCACATGCAGCAAGGTCTCATCTCCCAGGGCCAGAGACAGAAGGGCACAGAGGAGACCTGATAAGCACACACCTTCCATCACAGCCTAGGTAATGATGGAATTCAAACATTAATCTGAGGCAGTGTCCACACACAAATCATTAGTTTACTACAGTTAGGTGACAGGTTTTCATATTTTGTGGCCTTGGCATACCTGCTGACCCATGCTGGTGCTACACAGGTTGGTGATTATCTTACAGCTGTGTGTTATTATAATAGAGCTGGACCTGTGATGATGAAGCAGCTGACCAATTTCATTCAACAGCCCTTCGCTGACTAGGACATCCTGTAATCAAACCATGGAAACATTATCAATATCAGGATTTTAAGAGAATAGTTACCTTGCACTTGCAGTCATTTTCACGGCATATAGTTGTGTATCCTAACTGCATCATGCCACAGATGCTGTAGTTAGCAGTCATCGGTTTTAGAGTGCTGCTTTGTGTGAAATCATACCTTGTTTGGTGGGTGTGCAGACAGTGCAGACAGGAGTGTAATGGCAGGCTCTGTCCATGCAGCAGTTGACGTTTTCAGTAGTGCCTTTAATGGCCACACACAGTCAAGCTCCACCAGCTGCTCCTGGACCAGAACTACACATAAAGATGACAATCAGTATCTGCCTCCTACAGTACAGTATTTCATGTCAATTTCAGGTTTTGTTATTCATCATTACCATTCTTTGAGAGAGCTTGCAGGCATCTGCATGCTTGAGCTGAATTCTAAAGATGGAATAAATAATCAAACACTGTTGTTAAAAATCATGTTAATATTTACTATTTGCTTTACAATTACCTTTTGTACTGAGGAAGACATGAGAGTCAAGAGAGACTTCAACAAATATTGACTCTCAATGTTAAGCATCATTGGATGATGCTCCTGGATTGCAGCGATATTACACAGAGCAGTGCAGCTGCAAAACTGAACTTCTGAATCTGAAGACTGCAGAAGAAGAACCAGGACAGGAATGGCTCCCGCTTGACACAGGATCCTTGTTGACAAGTCTAGAAGAAATGGACAAAATATAAGATGGAAGACGAATAACATAATTCTTGGTTTCGCTGAAACATTTTGAAGGAAATTATCCCACCTGACTGTGTGAGATGCAACAGAGCCCAGGCGGCATTTTGTTGTACTTGTGGGTCATAGGATTTCGCTAAAGCCAACAGTGGTAGGATTCCATCCACCAGCATTGCATCTATGTTGGATTCTGTAACATTACAGGATTATATGCAGTTACCATTATCTTGCAATTTGCAAACACTAGTAGGGTCTACAATTACTATATACTGTAAATATCTCATAGAATTAACAAGTTAATGTAGAAATATGATTATTGCAGCCTTAACAGTGCACTATATTATTTAAAGTGCAAACCTGATGAGGCCAACATGACAACACAAGCACAGGAGTGACACTGAGCGGCGGCGTCACCAGACTGGAATAACTCCAGTATAGGAACCAGCATTCCCATTTCAATCACCAGGTCTTTGCACACTGGAATCAGATTTCATAGACATTATTTGAGCCACATACATTGTGAGATTTCAGATTGACATTTATTTACCCATTAAATTCACACAAAATACCTCATGAATCTTATTTCTTACCATTATTCTTTATTAACAGATTGACCAGAGAGAGAGAGGTAGTCTTTTGCACATCAAGGTCATTGGATAAAAGTAAAGCCATAATTGGTTCCATGTAGGCGTTTGGTAAAGGAGATTCCACTGTAACACACAATTACAAAGAAAGAAATCCTTTTAGGGGTTAACAGTCTTGCTTTTTTCACTATAGACAATAGTCAGTCTAACTACAGTAGCTAACACCAAATGCAAGAAACTAACATGATATATCTGGGGACTGGTAGTGAATTGAAGTCCTACAAAAAAGAAGATATCCATCCTGTGTTTTGTTAACCTCAAACTCATAAACACAGGAATCTGTCAGCTGGCTCCCATAAGCAAAATATGTGGTCATACATTTACATACTACTAAGCTTATCACTACAGTAATCTGACAAAAAGGAAAACACAATTGCAAGTAATATAATCATCTATATGAACCATATGTGAAAGAGTTAAAAATATAACAAAAAGGCGGATTGTGGGGCTTTAAACAAAAAACCCTTTTGTTTGCCCTTCATGTTGACACAGCTCACACGAGGGCCTTATCTGTCAACCGTGGAAAAAAAATTACAGTTAAAAATTTGCATAATATGCCTGCAACCGTTACACCAATTATATCGCCAACTATAGTGTCATTTGATGCGCCGCTGATCTGCAGGTCTTACTATCATGAAGATTGACAGAAGAAACATAAAAATCAGTTTGTTTCTTTTACTTACACTGATGACTGAGATGTAAATAATACATGGCTGCACTCATTTGTAGAGCAGTGTTTTCTGAGGCTGCAAGTGCGGTCAGTGCTTGAAGTCTTTCCAGACTGAAAAGATGGGTTCCATTGTCTAACACATAAAAAAAACATAATTACCATGATGAATAGTCACCAACTGTACGCTTGATAAGTCTATTGTTTTCAAATTTTATTGTGATGTTGTACATGATTCCTATAAATTCTAAACTAAGGTAGGTAGAACAGACTATTTTTAAGTTTTTTAAGGATAAAAATACATTCATAATGCTACTGTTAATCTGATATTTTTTATGATATTTAAATTGCAGATCTACAGAGCAGTATACAACTGGGAAAACGTAATCCCACACGTTGTAGAAAGATTATTTCCTTTCCACAACAATACTGTTCACAGACACAGAAAATGCAAGGCTACAATGCTCCTACCATATAAGAGGTTAAAAAAGGGAAACTCTGAAGTCGTCCTCCTCAGCAAACCCTTCTCAGGTGCAATCCCAAAGCAGGTGCACTTGGAGAGTTCTCTAAAAACGTCTCTTATTTTCTGCTTAAACTCTCTGTAAACGTTTGTCAAATGAGCAGGAAAATCTTTAAGCATTTGAGAGCAATTGTCACAAAGCGCAGAAGCCATATCTACATCTTCCATAGAAGAACACCGCACCTGTCCGCTTTACGTAACATGAATTTAGACACGCCCATTTGGACGTCACGTGACGGCAAGACAGATCATACCTTGAGATTCTGCACAACTCTCACTGCAGAAACAAATGTACCGCGTTCAAGTTTGAAGTAATATTTTGGCAGCAACATTTGGCCTAATATGTAAATGTAAATTTGTTTTTTTGTGTGTGTGTTTTGCGTTTGCATTATATTGTATTGTGTTTTGTGTTTACATTCTGTATCATCTCATTAAATAAAAATGTGTTCAAATATTTGTAACAAAATATTTATCTGAAACTGCTACATGTAAGTTACATATGATAAAGTACTTAACATAAAACTAAACGTTTAAAGTTGCACAACATTGAATTACTGCACTTACAGAAGCCTTTGTATAGTTAAGCGATTGCATTCAGATACTAGAGGCTGATGAATCTGTTATTCCCATGGTTACCCGCACGTTTACGTATTTACGTACGCTTTATTTCATTGGTAAATTTGTTGTTTTGTCTGTACGTCACAAACATGGCGGTAAGGCTCCACCCTCATGTTCTCCCTTGTTTTGGTTGACTTGGAAACCGGAGCAGCGTTGTTAGTGAAGCTGGAGAACAGCAAAATCAGTGCACGGTATCTACACGCTTTACCCTCAGCTAAGCTAATGCTATGCTTTGTGCGGCGTTTCATGGCTTATTTAAAAGTTCGGCCTCGTCGCTGAAGATCTTTGTCTTCCTGGACCAAACGCAGTGATTAACAATGCCACTGATAATGTTAGCGCCTAGCAAGATAGCTAAAGTCGCTAACATTACTGAGCGGCTAATGGTTAGCATCTCACAAAGGCTGCTCTTCTAAAATTGTTTCATTAGCAGCTAAGCAGATATATTTAATAAACAATGCGGTTGTCTTGCAGTCTTTACATTCTAATTGCTAAGTGTGACTGAAACGCAAGAACTAATTGTGCCTGTAACCAAACCAGTGACGGGCGATCCAGCAGGGACGTTGTGCAGCATTAAGGTTATCCCTGTTACCGTGCTGTAGACCGTTTAGCTTTGGATATTCAAGCACTTGGCTAAATTCATCTTCTATAAAATTAGAAGGATGTACAAAACTAATCTCTGCCAGATTATTTGTGTATTACGGACAAAAAGGTTTCTGATCACGCACAAGTTTTTATTTTTTTACCCCATGATCCGTGTTTAAAGCAAAGTTATTTAAAACGATCGGATCTATGTCTTTATTATACAACTGTTGTCAAAAAAAACAGGCCAATGGTCCATGTTGTATGCAATTTATAAAAAATCTAAAGGTTGTGCATGTAGTAGGAGGAGGACCGTATGAGAGAAAGTTGATTTGACATATTTCAGACGTGCGTGATCAGAATCATTTATGTCCTTAATACACAACAGTTCTGGGGGAGTTTAGTTTTCTCCATTAAAAATGATTGAGGATGAACTTCGTCGAATGTCTGAATATCCAACGTTAAACTGACTACAACACAGTATCCCTGTTTTGTATTTTTAGAATGAAAGCCGTCCATCCTGGATTACTCTTCTTTGGCAACAACAATGAACGACAGAAGGGGGCCTGAGGATGCCAGCAGGTGAGTTATTTTTAAAGAGTTAGGAAGCAACGGACATTACTAAGCTACTAACATATTACATAGAGTAACAGATAATTTGTGAGGAGGAAAAGTGTAAAAAAAAAAAAAGTGTCATCAACAATATACTTACACTTGATGTAAGTGTAATGTTTCTATATAGTAGAACATCCTTCTAAAGTGGAGGTTTCCTTTAATTCTTTAGATATCAGTGGGTTCTTATTGTAATTTGTTTAGTAAAGCTTTTCCAACACATGTTATAGTTGATTGAGGTGGGGATATTTAAAATGACTTTTAAATAGTGCCTGACAGTCACATCTAATAAAACATTTCTATTTCTGTAAACAAATATAGTGAATAAAAGAATAAAGTCTGTACACACATGTACCAATTAACACAGCAGCACATTTTTATTGGTCATGTAGTATTCACTGATCTAAACATAGCCCATCCCATTGTCCGTTATTAATTGTGCAACCTTTTACAGGTCAAACTGAAGACCGGGCAAAGACCCGTGAAAGGTTCAATGAAGTGTTCAAGAAATACGCTGATTTGGAGAAGAAAAAAGTGAAGAAGAAAAGCCATGAAACACAGGAGACGATTGTAGTATGTGCTCTAAAATTTGTAGTAGTGTTAAATCAGATAAAATGACCATGATCTGTTGAATGTTGAAATGTTTAAAAGAAAACATACATTGATTCTTTGTTCTCCCCTTTGCTTTGTTTTAGCTACAGAATCTAAAAAAGAATCTAAATCTTGGGAAGGACACAGAAGATGATGAGACCACTCTCCAGAACATATATCAACCTGAACAGGGCAGCCCTCGCTACACCAAGAATAAAAGGAGAGAGAAGGAAATAGCAGAAATAGTTAATATAAACAACAGTAAGAACCAAGAGGAGATTCAAACATTAAAAGCCAAGAAGAAAACTAAGAGGGAGCTTCCTTCCCTTCCTATACCAAAGGACACTATAAGTGTCATTCAGGAGGATGCAGATTCTTCCAAGCCTGAGACTGCCTTGGAGCCACATGATGATGGTGGTCGAAAAGTATCAAAGGGAAAAAGTAGGAAGGGGAAAAGCAAACAAGATACAGCGACCAAAACAGGGAGCCAAGATGAGGATGCTGATGACCTGCTGCTTCGTAATTATCAACAGCAGATAGCACAGGATGAAGAGAAGTCAAGGATCAAATCAGAAGAAAACAGTGTCTCCCATACTGTTACACTAAATAATGATGTTGGCAAGAAGAAAAAGAAGAAGTTAAAATCTGTTACAATTGCAGAGTTGGACGTTGGGTTTGTATACCTACCAATATAATATAGATTTATCTTTTTCATTTAGCATCTAGAAAGAACAGTTTTTAGCAGCACATTGATGTTGATTGAACCCGTTTTGGCCCACCAGAGATCAAGATGAGGGTCCAGACCAGGATGCTGATGTGGAAAACGAAACTGTATCCAAGGGAAAGAAGAAAAAGAAGAAGAAAAAGCACAGTATGAATGTTGTCAGGAAATTTTTAACAAAGATCAGTTAAAGTTCTAGACTAAAGACTTTAATGAATAACTCGTTTTTCCAGTTGTGAAAGAAGAGAGCGAAACAGAGGCGGAAGGACCACAACAGCCAGCCTTTGATGACAGTCTCGTGCTGGGTGTAAATATCCACAAAACAGATCGTCTCAAAACTGACTTACTCATTTCACACCCAATGGTGAAGATTCACGTTGTTGACGAAATCACCGGGCAGTATGTGAAGAAAGACGACTGGTGAGAATAAACAGCCTCTGATCCTACTTTTATGCATTTAATTTTAACGCAAATGTTCTGCATCTGTCTGTGCGATTCCAGTTGCTTCAGTCACCCATTATTTGTTATGACCCACAGTTATTTGTGTTTTAATTAAATCTAGAAATGAATAATAAGAAAGTTATTTAAATATAAGTATTAGGTGCTTTATTATTTATGAATACACTGCACATACAAAATACTGCATAGCTTAGTTTTATGTTTGCTTGTGATTCCTTTCTTTTGTCTTTCATAGCCGCCGTCCTGTTTCCTCATTTTATGAGCAGGAGAACGTTGACCACATTCTTCCCATTATGACTCAACCGTTTGACTTCAAGAAGAACAAATCAGTTATCCCTGAGTGGGAGGAACAGATCATCTTCAATGAACGCTTTGGTTACTTTGTTCAAGAAAGTGATGGGAGCCCCAGAGTTATTCTCTTCTTTGAAGTAAGAGGCGTCTCATTTAGGTTTGGTTGACTTCGTTGTAAGCCTTCAATAATTGCGTTTTATTCAAATGTTTTGTAAAGATCCTGGACTTCATAACCATGGACGAAGCAAGAGCCAACGTTGACGTTGACAAGCATGAACGAGGATTCAGAAAGATTGCTTGGGCATTCCTCAAGGTGATATATTTGGCCTGTTCTTAAAAAAAAAAAACGTTGCAGTTTCTAATTTTCAAACTTATCTCATGCTTTGTCCTGTTTAGCTCGTGGGTACAAATGGTGTGCTGAATATCGACAGTAAACTTCGTCTCCAGCTCTTCTGCCCACTACCCCAGACAAAGAGACAACCTAAAACAATAGAGGTGGTCGAGTGGTGGAGGAAGTACCCTCGACACAAATATGCATCCACACTTTATGTTACAGTGAAAGGCATTAAAGTCCCTGATCATGTGAGTTAGTGATTTTTCTTGTTGCTATTGATTTCTTTATTTTTAGAGCGAGGGTCCCACATGTCTGTACATGTAGAAGGTTCTGATATGTCACAAAAGAAATATGATGTAGATCCTTTTTAGATATTTTGATCAACTTAGGCCACAGATGTTGTAGCTGAGGTGACTTTTGTATTGCAGGTGAATCCTAGTATCCGATCCATGATGGCACTGCAGGAGGAGAGAGGCAGCACCTCTTACAGTGACCTACAGAACGAGGTCATCAAGAGAACTCTGACACAGCCTCTAGATAACAAGCTGCCAGTAGTGAGATGGAGCAGGCTGCCTGGTCAGGTTTGTGGAATTATGAATTATAATCATAGAGAATCATCAATTAGTTACTGACAACACTTTTAACTGTACAAATTGGCTTTTACACTACATATTGGAAAAAAAATGAAAAACCTGTTCTTAAACGATGGTTGACTATACGAAGCTTACTAGATGCTTTCTGTCAAAGGTCTGTCGGATTCCTAACAAGCCCATGCTGGCATTTCGTGGTGGTCAGATGGGTTGTTTCACAGTGCTTTTCTCTCATGCTGGGACAATATTGGCTGCTGGTTGTGCTGACAGAGATGCTTTCCCTGTAGTAGGTAAGCAACTACTCACATGTGCAATACTCCCCCCTACTGATGCTAATCAGTATTCATGAACAACAGTGGGAATGACCTCAGGACTATGCAACTTCCAAACCTGTATAAATCTATATCTATATTGTATCTATACAAATTTGAAAAATGCATCGGGTCCCAAAATAACCTGGTTATTTACTGTTCCAGTGTATGAGATTCCATCAGGAAAGGCTTTGGCTGCTTTCAGCGGCCATCTCAAAATAGTGTATGATCTCTGCTGGTCCAGAGATGACCGGTGCCTTTTGTCTGCTTCCTCAGATGGAACTGTCAGGTAGGTTCCTGTTCATCAGCTCAAACACTAAACTGATTGAGAAGGGGTGTGTTGTAGTCATTTCTGTAATAAGGTTTTTGTAGCACCTCTAGGGGGAGTAAGTGCTCCTCATATATAGTGTGTGGCTCACTATGTCCTGATGTATCAGTGACACAGCATGTTTTGTTCTGTAGTCCTTTCCACTGGTGATAGTCTGACTGAAGTATTTGTAAAGAATTGTCTTTAAATAATGTTTGTACTATTATGTGGTAGTTGGGTCAGCTGGTTGGAACTTTAAAGAAAGAAGAAAGATGGTCAGTTGACATTATTCAGCTTCCATATAACTACAAACCTTCATCAACGTATTTCCATTATTCTCTTTTTCTATACCTTACCTTTTGTCCTCAGAGAGTGGAATGTGGAGAGGCTTCTCGGAGTAGCCCAGAAGGTGCTCCCTCATCCATCCTTTGTGTACTGTGCTCAGTACCACCCCACAGCCCAGAACTTGGTACTGACTGGAGGCTATGACTCTTTGATACGAGTGTGGAGGCTTGATGTCAATGACGTGAATGGCCTGCTGCTACAGGAGTTTGAGGGTCACAACAGTTTTATCAACACACTTTGTTTTGACTCTGAAGGTATGATGTATAACTCGATGTATGTACATAAGACACCAGCCCATTGCCCAGTACCGGCTCAAATAGAAAAAAGTTTAAAAAGTTAATAACTTAAAGTAGGTCCTTGGTTGACGATATGAAAACAAAAAACAAAATGAATTCATTCAGCAGAATCTCTTTCTGTCTTTGCTTGAAAGAGTTCTTCTTCTGAGAGGACTCAAATATCTAAGCTAGGAACGTGTTTTATGCACTCGCTAGTCTTGTGACACTTTCTCTGAAGGACTTCTGGCCAGACTGTGCCTGAGATCGAGCCTCAAGTAGAATATTACTACACTTCATGTCCACATTATTAGGGACACCTGTGCATCTGATGTATTCCAATACAGCAGCTCTGCCACCAAGTCTACTTTTATAAAGAGAATTCATGACATAGTGTTCGTGTGTGTGTGTGTGCCTTTTTTTTATAGGATTTGTTTGGTCCCTTTCTCTTTATTTATACTATTGCCACATATTTTAAAGCTAATCGTTGTGCTCTGGTGCATTGAATAGGAGGTTAGTATTAATTTGTAAAATGAAGGAGGCAAAATGTGTCTGATGTCCCCTTTGTTGTATTTTTTGTATTAATTAGGAAGGAGAATGTTCTCTGCGGACAACGCAGGCCTAATAAATGTGTGGAAAACTCCAGTAAATGACAGTAGGCAGCAGCAGCACCCATGCCATCACTGGTGTATAGAGAAGGTACCTGAAATGACATTGGCCATTTGGGATCTGCATGCACGAATCAGACGCTAAAGTATTTCTTTTTACTCCCTGGTGTTGGCAGACAATTGATGAGAAGGACCTCAGCAGTATCCCCATCAACAAACTGCAGCTCCACCCAAACGGGCGGTGCCTGCTCATCCATGCCAAAGACAGTGTCCTGAGGATGATGGACCTAAGAATGTAATGAAGATTAAACTGGCAAAGCACCATCTGAAAGGAACTAGACAAATGTTGCTTCATATAAAATATTAGACGATATGTTCTGTGTTTAAAATGAACACAGGTTTCTATATTGTTCACACATTAATTGCCTTGTTCCAGGCTGGTTGTTAAGAAGTACACTGGAGCCATAAATTACAGAGAGAGGATTCACAGCACGTTCACACCATGTGGAAACTTCATCTTTTCTGGTAGTGAGGATGGAATGTCATATGTCTGGAATACTGATACAGGTGAGGATCGTGTTTTGTTTCCCTAACTTTACATTACAGTCTTGATAGTGCTCTATCAATGCTTGTCTCCAGCATTAAGCTGATTTTCCTTCCCAGGTGACCAAGTTGCAGTGTACTCTGAGCTTTGTTACCCCACTGCTCTCCATGGTGTAACATTCCACCCTCACGAGAACATGGTTGCTTTCTGTGCCTTTGGTCAGAGCCAGCCTATCCATGTGTACTTGTATGACCGCAAAGGTTCGTGTGCTCTTTGATTAGTGCCATTTTGAGTCATCTCATTTTAGATTCAACTCATTATTTAGCTATTTTCCAACTGAGCTTGTGATTCACTCGACAGTTGAAAAACGCTAAGCGACGTTCATGTATGTCCTAACTGTTCTGTACAGTTTCCCAGCTGGAAGTGCAGAAGCTGAAAGCAATGAGCAGATCGGCTTCTGTCATGAACACTCCTGATCCCTCAGTCTTACAGGACATATCTGCAGCCTCAACCATGGATCAGTTTGCACATGCAACAAGACTTGCATTGAAAATGCAGTGTGTTCAGGAACAGCTGGACTCCGTACTCGTAATACCTTTTTTTTAATTTAAATAATTTTGCATTTGTATTGTAGTCATCAACATTATTAGAGTATGTTCCAAAATTAATGTTTTCAAAACATTTTTAGGAACCACATCAAAGGTCCTCTGGATACATTTATGAGCAAGGTATTGTATAATTAGCATGACTTGCTAAATTACATTTGGTTAAGACAGCTTTTGTGCAAAAGTCTAATCTCTTTATTCACAGAGTAAATATTCTCTGACTTGTTTGTGCTTTTCAGACAAAATGGGCATGACTCAGGCAGCAAGTAGCTGGACTTTAGATGTGGGTGCAGTGAGTATTTTTATCAGTAATCTTTGAACACACCATACTTTCTTGAGATTGCAGATGGTGATGTAACCTGTCAAATGTTTTATGCCGATGTTTATTTTGTTTTCTGTAATCTTTCTGATTGAGAGTGTTTTTCTTTCTAGTATTCAAAAAGGTTTATTGAGCTTTATAGATGGCAGCAATAAATAAAAATCCTGCTTAGCTTAAGCCTTTTGTTTTTCTTATTATCGTGCTCGCTGTCATTGTGTATAGTAATTATAGAAAGCCTTCACATTTACATATGATCCCAACTAGCTTCTGTATATAGGTTTCAGCACTAAACAGGGAAATTGGCCAATAAGAGATATTTATGAAGATTTTTGAAATTATATTGCAACTTAAATCTAGCTTTTCCTTTCCAGACGAGATTAAATGCCTCATTGCCACCTCCAGCTCTTCTGTCGCCACACTCCAGACTTCAGCTCTCTGGTTCTTTGGCGGAGCAGCTTATCCCTCAGGCAGCTCTGAGCAACCAAAATCGTTAGTGGCTTATTTAATTATTCCCATAGTTTTGTCCTAAACCAATACATGGCTTTTCTGCAGCCCCGTGTTGGGTCAAATTTTTACCAAGATTATAGCTGAGAGAAACAGATTGACGTCTTGTGGTTTGACATGACATAATTTAATGGACTTTGTTAGTGTTCAAGCTGCAATAATTTCCTTTGTTTTCTTTTTTGTCGTTTTAAGGCAGCCAGTCAGATTCTGCTTCTGTTCAACAAGTAGTGAGTATGCACTTTAGCCATGGGCTCAGTCACATGCAGCCTTTTACCTCACATGTTCAATTCCTCCACTATTGTGTTTGTCTTGTAGGTTGTCTCGCTTTATAACTACAGAGCTAATCGGTCTGATGAACTGACTATACGCCGTGGTGATGTTATCCAAGTATTGTACAAAGACAATGACAACTGGTGGTTTGGCCGCTTGGTCAATGGGCAGCAGGGATATTTTCTCGCCTCCTACGTAGTTGATCAGAGTAAGAGTAGTTATATTTTATTCTGGTTGACTTGGCATTTTTTGGATACTCATCATCTACATACAAGGTTTTTTTTTTCATTGTTTTAGGAGATTTCAGTGAAGAAATGAGTCACCCCGCAGAGGCAGGCACGGCATTGCCTGAAAGGACTACTGAGACATCAACACCAACGAGAGTAAGCATAATAACTTAGAGATCTCTGCCATGGATTAATTGGTATTGGTCAATTGAAATGCCAGCATAAAAGCGGAGAGAGGGTTTGTCTGTAACGGGCACTGTACAATTCTCGCACCCCAGATGCCAGTCTTATGGTGTCCCTGTGTCTCTTTGGTAAAGAGATAGTGTAACTATACTCTAAATCCTTTAATCTTTAAACCTCGTAACACCCTCTGCAGGCCTGAAAGCTTTCTTTTGGCGTATCTTCAGTCCAATGACTTTATAACATTTTCTCCTGTATTCTATACAGTATAGATGGGACAGCATTTTGTAGTCACACACGGGCCTCCTCAGAAGGCCTTTTGTGGATGCATACGTCACCTCAATGATCAGCTGTGGAGCAACTTTGTTAAAAAAATGTTGTCCATAGACACATGCATGCTGAATGTGATAAAAAGAAACTTTGGGTATAGTCTAATGTATATTCTTTGGTGTAGAAGAAAAATGCATGGTCACTATGGCCTATTTGGTCTGTCTTTGGTGTTTACTATCTTTTCCTGTCCTTTCTTTGTCTTTATTTTATTTTTTCTCACTGCTCACTTTTCCGAAGGTATCTGCTGCAATTAGCTCCTCTGGGGAACTTAGGTTTCTGTCTGAGCCAACCCTTTCTGACACTGACCCTGAGTTGAGTGATACCAAGTAAGTAGGGCTTACTTTCTTACTGCTTGGCTTAAACCCTTCTGACTATATTCACAGCCCCACGGTTTCTGAACGCTGCATGACACTCCAGCAAAACAACATAGGTTTATGACTAACATTTTATACTTTGGCTTGGAAAGCACAAATAATAACTGCTGATTGCTTACCCACAGAACTAGAAGGAAAAAAAAGGTGAAAAGGCTGGGACTTCCATCACTGTCACCTGAGACCACCTTTACAGACGCTGATGCTTCAGCGTGGACCGGTAGCAGGAGGAGAGGCAGGCTGACCAACAGACCTCTCCCAAAGAGACCGACAGGCCGGGTTAATAGTGCCTTCGAGCCCGATACATAAACTCACAGGCGTGATTGTTTTCAAGTCAAGTACTGCAGTCCTTATTTTTTATTTTTTTATTTTTTTACACGTGAAGAGATTTAGTACATTTATATTCTATGTACTTTATACAAACTGATCAACAAAATGTTGTCACCTCAGTTTTTTTATGTGTCACATTTCAAAATTATTTATTTGTGAAGTTTTACAATATGGCAATATACAAAACATAATTTCTGTAACATTTATTTCTGTTTTCTTAGTCTGTACAGTTTGTCCCTTCACAACTATGAAAAGAAGTAAAGTTATGCTTTTGATATCTAACAGTTAAACTATATTATATATTCTCAGGCACCACTTGCATTGTCATCTAGTGCATTGATCTGTAACTTAGGGATATGTAAATGTATTTTTAATGTAAAAATTCATCAAGGCGATGTTAATTTGTGCATAACATGAAAACAATTTTAAAATCCATCTATGCAAATTTTTTAAAATTCGGCATATACTTTAAAGTGCTTCATATGTGCCGCAAAGTAGTCCAGCGCCTGATTGCCTGAACACACGTAATCCAGGTAATCAGCAGTGGGTAGAGCAAACAGGACAATGGCTCTAAAGGACCAGGAATAAGTACCCAAGATGTAAACTATCCAAAGTGCAAATCGAAAAGATCCTGCAAAGTATGAGAAATTTTGAATTATTACGTAAAAACTTCAGCAACAATACATCAAGACAGCTAGTAGGCAGTAACCACAACCAACAATTATTTTAAATATGTCTTGAAAACATAATACTATTAAAAAACACTAAGACTCCATTAAGAATCCTTACAACTCTGTATTTATTATAATTTACAACAACGTACAAATCACTTAATAATAAAGAATTTGGGTAACTTGATGTCTGATGTCTCCGAGCTGAAATCTTAAAATTTCATTCATTCAGGAGAGGAGTGCCTTCATCTGTTTGTCTGCGCCCATCTTCTTGAGTGCTTTAATGCAAACATAAGAAATATGTGTTACATCCTGCTTGTACTCAGAAACTGCACACACAGCCTCCTTATATGTACAATATAGTATTCTTAAATATAGGACATAAGCTCATTTGATATTAATGATTACCTTTGTCGTTGTGGTCGTTGGCAGAGGTAATACACAGCAAGGAATACAGCCTGTGGACAGAGGGATCAGAGTTCTTGTGTTTTAGAGCTGAAGACCAAGAATCTTTTAATCTTCATTAGGTGTTTAACCAAAGAAAGACTAATGGGTTTGGAATCTCATTTATCCATCCTTACAGTAAATGTTATGCAAGTAAAGGAACATAGTTTCATAGTTTCACGTGCTAAGCTAGCAACATTATACCCACCCTCACAATCAACTGAGACCATTAATGAAGCTTAACCCACAAGTAACCACTCATTCACTTATTCCTCATCACATGGTATAAAACTGTAAACTGGGAACTTCTAAATTACAATTTAACAACACTGTCTAAACTTATTTAAGAATACTTACTGATAAAAATGCCAAACCTCCTTGGACTGCAGCTGCCCACTCAAAACTCAGGTGTTGCGTAAGAAAGCCGCCCACTGTTGGTCCATAAAACATTCTTAAATAAAAAAAAACAAAAAAAAAAAAAAACAAGTTTACAATCCCAATCAAAACCTACTCTTATCACTGTATAAGATTCAGATATGGTTAGCAAAGTGCAGAAAATGCCATTTGGATGCAAGTAAAAACTAGTAAAATGTACCCCATGCACCAAAATGCCCCAAACAGCCCCGAAACCATTCCAAGAGTACTCAGCCCTTCTTCAAATCCTTGCTCGCTGCAGAGAAGTTTAAAAGGCAAAAGCATATCATGTGTCAACTTGCATTATTTTGAGTGTGAAAAAACTAGAGGTTGTTGCACGTAGGAGCATGCGAGGGCACTCACTATGCACAGGCGATGATCTCAGGGAATGTGGGGATTGCAGTCATCCCCAGAGAAAACCCAATGAAACTGAGCATGGTGATCAGCAGCCACAGATGACTATATATACAAAAACACAACAAAAAAGTCCTGAACGGTACACATTGAGTTCATGATCAGCTTGAAACCAAGCTTTTTTTCTAATGCCTCAAAAAATTGATATTGGGATGTTTTAGGATGTTTCCCTAGATAATACTGTATCCTTAGTTAAAGTCAGCGTGTAATTTTAATGGTAACAATTGTTTCCAGTCTTTATGGCTTTATATATACAGATATATGTTTGTCGTATCAATCCTCCCATCAAATTCTTAAAAAGAAAAATGCAAACCATTTCTTCAAAGTGAGAGTTTACTGTCCAACTTTACCACATGCTCACCTCGGGATGTGAAGGAAAGGGACGGGGCCGAGCAGACAGAAGCCGATCGCAGTGGCAATACCTCCTGTCACTAAGAACCAACTCCTTGTGGTCTGATTAACACACACAGGTTGTTATTCAAAATTACAGACGTCCAATATTAACAAAATGACCAGTAATTATTTGTTTTGGTCACTTACAGGGTATTTATCAGAAAAATAACCAGTCAGTGGTGATGCCAGACAGTATGGTAAAGACAAACCAAGCATGATGAGTCCCACATAGCCAGGTGAGAGACTAAACTACAACAGAGAGGGGAAATACTCATTCACATAATGCACATTAAATCTAAAGCAGGCTGACTTGATGAGAAGGTCAGATTTTACCCTCTCAATGGCAAACAGGGACAATGTGGCATCCAGGAAACCCAGACCTGCGCTTAGAGTGAATATGGCATAGCAGATGAGGATTATTTTCCCATGGGTGAGAAGTCGAAAGAATGAAGTCTTTGAGGGGTCTGCATCTGCGTGTGTGTGCAGAGAAGCACAAAACACATACTAGTTACAATGTGGGAAACAAATAGACCTAAGAAATAATAAAATAATTCAATTATTTGCTGATATATCCAAGGAATCTACCAATTGTTGGCAAGATGTAAATGTTGAAAGGAACCATAAGAAGCAGGAAACATCCCAGTAGCATGAAAGGGACTTCATATCCAAACGACTGATAGAACCACCCTCCCACTGGTGGTCCTAGTATAAGACCAAGTCCTGTGAAAATCTCCAAAATACCCTGAAAAGTGGGAAATGGAGCACATTAAAATATGAAATGACACACACAGTGCACTGGCAAATGCTTCAATATTTTCCTTTTCCATGGCACCATGGAAATAGGAGAACAAAACATTTCGCACTAGAATGCTTGTTTTTGTTTTCCCGTGATTCTAATATCCAAACAAGATGCCAGGAAGACAAGGGTTGTCTGCACTCACCACAACAGTCGCCACATTGTTTGGGAATATTTTTGCTGTCAAGGCAACAGAGGAGGTCATTGCAGCAGCAAAGCCCACAGCGTCGAAGGACCGTACTATAAAGCACATAGTAATGAATGCGGGTCCTGCAGGAGCCCGATCAAGTAGCCTGCATGTAAAGAATGGAGAGCCAGCCAGGTATGTCACACACAAAATAGAGGCTGGGTAAACAAGCTGTAAAAATAATTTTAAAAAAAAAGAGTCAGCCCATCAACTAAGATTTAGTTCATTACACCATCTGAAATTACAAATCCTTAATTTTGCAGTGCAGTGCAGTCTGTCTTTTAATACTTTCTTAAACTGTCTGTGGCCCTACGCACATTCACTCCTAATGAAGATGAAGATATTGGTTCACAAATGCACAGCTCACGAACTCCTGAAACAACTGGGCCCTGTAATTTGTAGCAATAATTTGTAAACAACACTCAAACAGATGTGTATTAGTTATGGACTACTTTCAGCAGCGGATTAAGACAAATTTGGTTCTCCAATGTAAGGATACACACCGATTCAACATAACATTACGACCACCAACAAGTAAAGCAAATAACATTGATTATCTCCTCACATTTGCACCTGGAGGCAGGTGGGACATATTAGGCAGAAAGTGAACATGTCCATATTTACAGCAGCGGGACAGTGAAAGTGCAATAAAGAATAACAAATACTTGAGTGGGCTGCGGCGATTAGGCTCAGGGGATGTTGGTTTTGGAGTTTTACAGAAAGGTACTTAAGCCTGACGGGCTTATTCTTTAAAGACAAACGCCAGAAATAACATGTACACAGAATAAATGAAGTTTCAAGGTTTAAATTTGCAAATACTATAATAATAAACAACAAGTGGCTTCAGTTAGGAGAAAACAAATTATAGTTGTTGTTGTGTTTTTGTTTTTCAAAATTACATCTATCGTCAGTGGTACTGACACAGATCACTTACCCAAACAGAATTGTGCAGCCTGACGACACAAAAAGTCCTGTCACAAGCATAAACTTCGCACCAATTTGAACAATCTGATAGAAAGGCAAAGAGTTGAAGTCTGTTACCCTTGTGCCCGCAAATGAAACTACAAATACCATGATCTGATAAGACAAACAGTGAGGACATATACTTACATATTTCCCCAATATTAAAGCACCAATTAAATTGCAAACAGCATAGCAGCCAAATATGAGACCAATGACTGTCTGACTGGCTCCTTTCTTTACTGCCTGTGGGAGAATATTTAAGCAACGTATAAATGTCATAGTCGATAAATGGACAATAAATGAGGGTGAATATACATTTCACAGATTTTCTATACATTAGTCCCACTAATAGTTAATTCATTACCTTCTTAAATGTATTTATGCTTCAACCTTTGCTTAACAGTTATCAGGACATTAGCTGATTTCACCTGAGACCCTCTCTGCAATGAGTAAACCATCAGTTTGCCTCCAGCAAGGCATCCTCATGTGTAGCACATGACTTAATTCATTGCAATGAGAGGACAGTACTACAGTGTTTCTGGAGGGGAACTAGAGGAGGTTGCCTGATGTGTGAGGTTTACAATGACTTGGAGGCAGTATAAAACCGTTACTGTATTCTGTCTTGAGTTGGCACAAGGCTATGCCTGGTATTTCAGTGTGGCCTGTTGTTTTTCAGTGTGTTTTTTACCAGGATCCCTCAAAAATAAAATGATCATTTTAGTTATATTAAAAAGGTTGAGTTAATTTTGGTGTAAAGTCAAAAATGCACATAGAAATAAACTACATATGTTAATAAAATTATACTTAATTAACTTTAGGTCAAAGTATGCTCTGTCTCAGATGATACTTTATGTAATGCCATATACTTTTATTCTGACATCCATATTGTGCGCTATTGTTATTCAAATCACATTTCCTTGCTGGTGATCACTGTCTGAACTTTTTTTGACCTTACACTTCACTTGTTTCATTTGCATTTCTATCAGCATGAAGTCCAGTTTAAACAATTAAAACATTAAAGTGCTGTTGCCATTTATAAATCATTAGCATAAAATATGTAAATTGTGTAGAACAATACTTTTGACACAAACTAAAATTCACTGATGTGAAACAAGCGATGAATAATATCCTGAAATAAAAACCAGAAAACCCCCTTTTTTTTTTTGCATATCTGTAGACTAGTTGGGGAGATGATGACCAACCCCAGTACCATTGTGGTTTAACAGTCTTTTATAAATGATTTATAAGTTGTAACCGACTGCTTTATTAATTGGAAATGAAATATATTTACTAAAGCTAAAATACGTGATAAACCACTAAATACTTATAGGTTGCAAGGCTGTGAAAATCCTTTAAGTACTGGAACTTAGTCTGGACTGAACACCATGTATTTAAGGGGTAACTTCACACATTTTCAGCCTCCTTCCTATGGCTCTACTTTAGGGGAGTATATGAATATGAATGCCATTATTAATTCCCTTTATGTACTTTATATTAACATATATATTTCTGGAGGAGCAGGCTGGCCAAACTAACCTCTGTACTATGATGAACAAGCAAACATAACACAAATTGAAAAACTCCAGATGATATCAAATGAAGTGAAAAACTCCTTCAGATGATGTCATCTGGAGGAGCCTTCAGCTAGAAGACATTTTAAAGACATAAAAGGCAGAGGGTAGGTAGCTACATACGCTCCCCAAAGTTGAACTTTAACTAAATAAGCATTTATTCATGGATTGCCAACATTTTAAACCTGCAGTGCAGAGAGGATGAAGACTAGGATCTTTCGAAAAACTGGCAACAGCAAAATGATGACTAACTGACCTTAAGATGAGCAGGAAATTATTCAATACCACTTCAATGTAAGCCTGACTTAACTAGTACAGAGGACATAGAATTATGCAACAAGTGTGCATCATGAGTTATTTATTTAAAGGAATAGCAGAAAAACTGTAAAAACACCTCAAAGTACATCAAAAAGATGAATATTAATAAAAAAAAAGTTAGAAAAAAATGAATGTTTGGGTTTTTTTTTGTTTGTTTGTTTATTTTAGTCTCCTTTTAATAAATTCAATACTTAAAAATAGAAATATTTTATCATAACAAAAACGTGACACCTGAACAGATTTGTGTCGGGCTGTCTGTGACTCACCTCATTGGGGAAAAACGGACCTAATATCGAGTAGCAAATCATGGAACTGAAGTTGACCGATGCCATTGATATTAAGGTGAGGGTCTGTTGTCTTGTCATCCTTGTGGGGGGACCTGTCGATTCAACAGCAGCACTGCTAACTGATGATAAAAGACGGAAATTAATAAAAGGGGACGAGGAGATTTGTAAAAGATGAGCATAGAGGGTTTAAGGCTCCTAAGTTAATTCATCTGTTAAATCACTGTGTCTGAATCTGTGCTTATCAACACTGTTCATCACAGCTACAGTTTGTAAAGTCACCAACCTCTGCGCTCATGGTCGACGTCCCGATCCATCGTTAACTTTCGGCGCTTTGTGTCCAAAAATTCAGGGGGTCATTTCACGACACACGGAGGAGACGAGGAAGTCACAGCCAAACCGCGTCTGTTCCGCGACAATAACCCACGGTGTCGAGATCCCGCAGCGCTTCACGCTGAGCATTTCCTCTTTGGAGTCAGACATCCCTCGTTAAATCCATACAGAGGTCGCGCGCTGCCTTCAAAATAAGAGCCTCGTCGGGCAGCTTCCTTGTGGCGCACGTTCATCATATTTAGTTTATTGGGCTACAGAAAAATTAAAAGCAGCTTTGTGTGAATTCTATTCAGTAAAGTACGTTTCATACTTTGGCTGTGGCCAAGCCATTAATACACGTTAATAAATGGATCTGAAACCAACGGGAGCAGACGCAGCTATTTTTGTTATGTAAAATTTATGCGTTCTCTTTTTATTCGGATTTTTTTTGACTTTGGTTATTATGGTCACATTTTTAAAATAAGACATGTTTTTTTAAAAAAAAACACATTAAGTTTTTAAAATAGCATTTGTTCATGTATTCTCTAGTTTGTTGTTAATTGTGGGCTGTACTTCCGGTGAGGGATCTTTTTTGTTTGGGTTTTGGACTTTTGCTTTGGCTCCTGGCTGCGAAGAAGCTCTTTAAAAAAGCACTTTCTACACTTTCTGACCTCAGCCAGCCACAACAAACAGACCCAGGAAACCATGTTAACAGTGCCATGAGGCACAATAGTTTTAGTTTTATTGGTTTTATGATATTAAAACCAATAATGTTTTTTTATGATAATAATAGGGCAAATACGAGCAATGTGTACTTTATCAATTTGTTCTAATATGAAGTAAATCCTAGTACCATTGTTGGGTGCTGGGTGTTATCCAATGATTTCAGAAAAAAAAAAGATTACACTCAAAGATAAAGTGTTTGTGCCAAATCGTTCCAGATTATGTGTCATTCCTTATGCGTGACTGTTTCTCCTTTTCCTTTTTCTCTTTCCACTGTGGTTAACAGTTTCAGTGTAGGACATTTAAAGATTTACTGAAAAAAAATGTAAACATGATAATCACTAGCACCATCACCTATCTTATCTTTGAATGGACATGACACCAAGCACTTCCTATTGGAAAACAGCAAGACATGTGAAGTCACCCCAGGTTTAGTTTGACAGCAGTCCTATTCCATAGCATGTCAGAAGATGCATTTAAGCCTGTGTGTCCCACATTCACCCAATCCTTTCAATATTTGATAAATTCATTTTTATGTCATAAATCATAATCATAGGTGGTGTGACATCTATAACCAAGAAACATAAAAGTACAATTAAGACTACAATTTTGCACAGATAGACTACAATTTATGCATGAAGATTTTAAATTTTTGAAATACTTGAACTTATTCTAATCTAACTTCAAAACAAGCAAATTGAAGGAGTAAACCTGTGGGGTGGGCCTGTATTGCTTTGCATCAGAGTTAAAGGAAAAAAAACAAGGCAAAGGAATAAACAACTGAAACACAACAAAAATTGGAACAATTGATTTTTATTTCTTTTTTGCCTGCCTACAGGTCCTTGTGAACCTATGATCATTCCATTTTTGTTTCCTTCACAAAATAAGAGAAGAAAAAAATAAATAAATCAGGCAACCAACTATCCATTAGGCAGTATTGCTGATAACTAACACACACCGTTGCCAAAGTTTCTGAAGCTGCATTAAATGAAAACATAGATGAAACCTTCACTTAATTTCCTGCCTCTCTCAAAATATGTTATCGCCTAAATAACCTTTTAATAATAAATGACAAATGTCCAAACATTTCTGTATTTGTTTCTTTATACATTAGCACCAAATCTACATATAGTCACTCCCACTAACAGTTAATCTTAATTCATGAATATGATGTTTTTTTATACCTTTGCAAGTTCATAGTTGTCACTTTTTTTCTTTTTTTTTTTTTTACAAGGGAACATCAAAAAAATGTTGTTCTCATGTTAAAGTAAAGGTAATGTACAAAATTACTGAAATAAGCAACATATACACACATTTTTTAAGCATATAATAATAATAATAATAATAACAATAATAATAATAATAATAATAATAATAATGTCAGGTCACTTACTAGATACATAGTGCAAGCAGCATTATATTTTCTTTTGCAAGTACAACATCGGTATTATGTAGGTAGCATTATTGCACACAAGCTCTATCTATCTAAAGCAGCACTGATTTCCAAATAGGCAAACAACTGTAGTTCACATTCAAATGCAGCTTTCAAGTAGCATCATAAACACCCAATTAAAACAACACCGAGTGAAACTGACCAAAGATGTCAGTCTTTACTGTATTCAGTTTGGGATTGAGACCATAAAATTTGGCACATATGGACCTACTGCACCAATACTGACAATGTCAACCATTGTAGAGGGGAGGGAGAATAATGTTTCACAAACAATTTGTGTTCCAATGCACACATGGAAAATTAATACATTTTAAGAATGTAAAGGCTGTGAATAATGGTTTGCATTATTGTGGCCGAAAAATATGATTTCCTATGTTCATTGCATTACTTCATAGAAGTAACATGAATAGAAAATATACAAACTATGGTTTGTACTCAGCTCTTTATGTTGTCATTACAAAATTAATAAATCCTACTAATGCATGTTCAGCAAAGTGAACATAAAGTACAGGAGATTTTACAAAGAAAAGACCAAAAATGTCATGAAAAAAGTGCCTCGAACAAATGGGATTTGAATGGACATCATATATATATGTTTAAAGGCATTAAAACACCCACAGCAATACGTTTGATACTGATAATAAAACCCTTAAAACTGAATTAAAGTAGTGCAGTGTTTAGTTCAGATGTGGTATGGCTTTGTGAACATTTACTGGCAATGTACCTCCAGATAATTTGCTATTTTCTACTTATACCACAATTGTAAATCAAATTACTATTCCTTTGTAATACACTCAAGTATCTTAATTGGCCAGCATTAAAAGAGTGGGAAGATCTCTTTGCACCATGGTTGGCACTAAACCTCCACATTGTTTTTTGAATTCATTTCAACCTGTACTTATTTTATTTTATCTTTTATCTTTTGTTTGTCAAAGAAAGTATTTTTAATCCAATAATTTGAATAAGAAACAAAATGATCTTAAATACATTTGATATCTGAACCAGAAATTATGGACTAATATTTTAAATCTACAATGACCTTGGTTGATTTGTCTTCAACAGATTAATTGAGCCTTTTTTATTTCAGCCTTTGAGTCACATTAGCCAAGGCAACAGCAAATGCCTGCACTGCTGAGAAAGGATACTGGAAATCCAAAATATAGGCGTTCCCATCTATTCTTCCAAACTGCATCACCTATAAAAGACAAAAGGGAAGAAAAGATTTCAGAAATAATTTATTACTATCAACAATTGTTTCAACTTTCACTCATCAAGGGCAGCAACTAAAAATGTATATGCTCATTATAAAATGCCATTAAAAAAATTAAATTACACTTGTAATTTGAGATCTTTGCAAATGCAAACCAAAATTCATGGCATTTTTTTATTAAAAGGTACTCAAAAATGCATTTGCAAAAAGTATTTTCTGCAAAACTGATAATTCATTAACTGACTAATAACTTCATCGCAGATTTATTTTATTAAATTACCTGTCTACCATCCAGCTCTATCTGAAAATTCTTTGCTGACTCCTGTGTGACTCGTCCTCCAAAGTCCAGCTGGTAGACCTGGGTGGCTTCATTCCACAATGGTTGTTTATTGGCCATAACATAGACAAATCCTTGGCTGCCCAAACTACGGTCCTCTCTTTCATTTGCTTTACGGCACTTAATCTCCTCAAGCTCGCTTGCCATACGCAGGCTGCGCTTGTTCTTCCAGCTCTTCTTACTACTCTGGTTCTGGTTCATAAGCTCGTCACCGCTAATAAAAAGCTCGGGCTCACTCTCGGAGCTATCCTGAAACTCATTTGTGGTCCTGCTCATCTTCTTGGTTTTATTAAGCTGCTCTCTCTGGCCCTTGGGCTTCTTCTTCTCTCTGCCACCAAGTCTTGGGCTGGAAATGAGGGTGTTGAAGTCAGAGAGCGCACGCCCTTCTTTTCTCGATTTGCCCTCAGAGACGGTCGGCATGTTGGCCTCCTCAGCTCTGCTGTCCAGTCTTTTACGGCTCTTCTTGGTAAAGCGCTCTGACTCCTGTGGCACAGGACTATCATTTAGAGATGACGGCTCTGGAAAGTTGTTGGTGGACTCTGTTAGATCCTCTGTGGCACTTTTGGATGGCGGTAGCTCAGTGGGTGGAGGAGGTGGTGGGAGAGGGGGTGGTGGAGGTGGAGCAGTTGGGGGAGGTGGAGAGAGAATTGGCTTCTCTAAAATCTGATGGGTTTTTGTGGGGAGGGGAGGTGCTGGAGGTTCTTGCATTGGTGGTGGACAGGGGTAAGGGTTCCAGGGGTGAAGGCTGACAGGGTGCAGCTGGAGCCCAGCACATGAGCTGGCTCCTGGATACATAGGAGGGAGAGGGCAGCAAGCCAAGTTAGCAAGATTTGGAGCGTAACCTGGTGGCAGGACCAAATTGGGATCCTGCTGAGCAAAAGGAACTGCAGTAACCACTTCACTTGGAGAGCACTGTGGTGGAGGGTTCTGTAAGGTCTGTAGTGGAGGCCCACTGTGACCCATGCCTGGAGGAAACGGTGCAAGGGATATCTGGTAACCTGATGGGAAAGTAAGAGTGCCCGTGCTCGGACTGGTTGCAGGTTTGGTCGTGAGGACAAAAGGAAGTCGGGTCACGTCCAAGTGCTGAGCCTGACTGATGATGAGTGGGGGTGGTTTATGAGGTGCAGGCGGGGGAGCTAACATTGTTTGCTCAGGGGTGAGCCAGAATTCCTCTGTGGTAGAGGTGTCCCACTGGTAAGGCGGAGGGCGCTTAACTGTCAAATTGACATCACCAAGAGTCAGCTGACGAACGGATTTTTCAAGGTGACACTGCTGATTTAAAGTCTCATCTTCAGTAAAGGCAGAGTTAACGTACACGGTTCTGTCCCTGCTGTTATCAACAGCACCGAGCAAACTGTACGATGACTGGGAGGCATTTTTAGAATGCACTATAATAGTACTGTGATGTGCACCTTTCCCTGGTGGGAAGTCCTGCCTCACCACTGTGCCACCTGCAATACCACTACTTGTAGTTCCACCTCCACTAACACTGACGCTTGTGCTGCTGCTGTTACTGCTGCACTGTGTGCATGTGTACAATGCAGTGGGCATCCTCTGTTGGTAAGTGAGAGCTAGTGTGCCGCTCATTTTAGCCTTAGTGGGAAGAGTTCTTGAGCTTTCCATCATCTGTGGCACTTTGAGTCCCACATCCCTGCGGTCACGGCGAAGAGTGGCATGAATCAGACTGCTATCAATTCGCTGGGGAGGAGGAAGAGTAGCAGCTACTTGATTGGCTGGATCAGGATAAGGAGGAGGATCTCCACTTGGTATTGAGTACCGAGGGACAGAGAGACGACTCAATGTTGCTGAGCTGTATGGAAGCTGAATTTTCTTACTCTCAGAGGACGTAACTTTGAGTGTAGCCGAGCCCCCGATGCCATGCACGGCGTATGCATTTTGGTTACGAATGAGACGCCTGCGCGGCCGGCAAACTTCCTCCACATTGCCACTACTGTCGAAGGTTGTGATCCTTTCATAGCCTAATGGTGTTGGGTACTGTAAGGTGACAGGATGAAGCAAGAACTCATCTTTCTTCAGACAGGGGTCAGGTGCCAAGACACTTGGACTGTCACAGTTTGTGACAAGAGTTTGAGGTGTAGTAGCAGCTGTTGCTGCCGCCGCCGCCGCTGCCGCAGACACAACAGTCCCCGGATATGGAGGGGGAGGATTTACCTTCCTCATCTGAATCTCCACAGTCCCATCTCTGTCACTGAAGGAGGGTGGTAAAGTCCGTGGCAGACTTGGCTTCAGGGTGTGTGCATGGTCGCCCCTGTCTAGGCCAGGCTCACCGGTAGGTGGAGGGATTTGAGGCAGAAGATGAATCTGTTGTAAGGAAATGGTTGGGTAGCCAGATGGAGGAGGGGGCAGCGTCATCTGCATCTTCAGTTGCTGCTGCATTTGTTGGTGCTGCCTCTGCATTTGTTGATGTTGTTGCTGGATCTGCTGGTGCTGCTGCTGGAGCTGCTGCTGCTGCTGCCTCATTTCCTGGATCTGCTGCCGGATTTGTTGCTGCTGCTGTTGCATCTGTTGCTGCTGTTGCTGCATCTGCTCGTGCTGCATCTGCATCTGTTGCTGCTGCTGTTGGATTTGCTGTTGGTGCTGAAGTTGTTGGTTTGTCACTTGTTGTTGAGTTTGTTGCAGTTGTTGGTGTTGCTGAACCTGGTGCTGCTGATGTTGCTGCTGTTGATGTAATGTCTGCTGGTGGTGCAGTTGCTGTAGCTGTTGATGTTGCTGCTGTAACTGCTGATGTTGCTGCTGTGTTTGGGACTGATGATGGTGTTGCTGCTGCTGCTGCTGATGATGATGATGCTGCTGCTGCTGCTGCTGCTGCTGCTGCTGCTGCTGATGCTGCTGCTGCTGCTGATGCAGCTGTTGTTGTTGTTGTTGTTGATGATGATGGTGCATTTTCTGTTGCTGCTGTGTCTGCATTTGTTGTGACTGTTTCGACAGTTGTTGACGAGGCTGCTGCGAATGAGACCGCTGTGAATGAGGCTGTGGTGGCAGATGGTGTGGTGGAGGTGGGGGTGGTAGAGTACCAGGAAGCAGAGGACTCATCTCCAGGCCGTTGAAGATCACCTGACCTGGGTTGGAGTATCTAGTTGGCAGGGGGTAGGGTGTTGCAACGGCATCCTGATTATGATCACTGACAGGGACGGAAGCTGCGGCTGCTGCAGCAGCTGCTGCTGCAGTGGCTGTAGGGTTGGTCAGGACATCGAGCTGTATATTCTGATTGGCCAGCAGAGACTGAACCAGGCCGATACTCTGAGTCGGGGACATAGCCTGAGCTGGGCTGTGAATGGGAGCAATGGGAATGTTGACTGTGCAGGGAGGATTGTCTCCTGCCACTCCAGATGGCCCCATCACTTTATAAAAAACACAGGAGAACTTTAAGTTACTTGGAACATATATCAAAAGCCGAACACAAGATGCACCAAATTAAAGCTGTTATCTAAACCTCTGAACTTAAAATGTAGTTATAGTCAGTCACACCTGGTAAGTCGTCTTCATCCTCACTGAATACATTGGGGTTAAACACAGGCAGGCTCATAAAGTCATGAGAAATCTTTCGCACTTCAGGAAGGTAGATTGTCATCTGTCGTGGTTGCAAATGAAGCAAGCTTGTCTTATAGATTACTGAAACACAGCAAGTGAGAAAAATAAATCCATAGAGAAACGACCGTTAACATTGTGAAGCTGATCATGCAAAGCCAACGTCTGTTACTTATATTTACCTGCACCAAGATTGGTGGGAAGAAAAGAAGCAAGTCCAACAATTTTGAACTTTGTCCCCCAAATGTTGGATGTGACTTGAGCAAGGTAGTTGTGCTGTGGGGTGGAGGTAATGGAAGAATAAAATAAATGAATTCATTCAGCATACAAAGAAAACTAATCACGAGTAGATACAGTATAAGCCGACAAGTGAGGTGGCTACACAGAGAAAAGGGTATGACATTTATAAAATATTTGTGTGTTTGATGTGACCTTGACAAAAAAAGAGAGAACAAAATAACATTTTAGGCAAGAGAATGATTGGAACACATTTATCATTATTACTGGAAATCCTTTTGTAACATGACAGTCGGTTACTTTTTCATACTTTCACATTTTAATTTTATTCTGAAAACTTTATGGATGGCCTTTTAAAAAAAAAAAAAAAAAAAAAAAAAAAAAAAATCACACCTCTGTGATTCCGTCCATAGAAAACTCTCGGCGTGTTAGACTTGGAGATCGAACTGGAGGCTTCTTTGTTGGTAACCGGGGTGACCTTTGGCCTTCCTGATTGACACGTGAAAGTTTAGGAGATTTGCGCGATTCCATGTTCATCCTTTAAAATAAAAGAGTGGGTGGAATAAGAAATAAGAAATAAGAAAGAAGAAGAATAAGAAATTTCGGATTGATGTTTCCCTTTAATACGTTTTCCTTTAGCATGATGAAACAGCTCTGCAAAAGCTCTGTGGCTCACGCCATTTATATAACCTCCGACCTGTTTCCTCGGGATAACTTTGGTGACTTCTTCCCGACCCACTCATCACTCAACTCAATGTCACTGGAGTCAGAACAGTTACAGCTGTCAGTGTATGAGATCATGGGATTCACACACACCTCCTCTGAAAGACACAAACAGTAACAGTGACAGTGACATTGAAGCAAAAGAGCTGCCCCAGAGTCAAGACTATTGAATGCAAATAACGTTTGGTTGGACACAGGCCAAATGCAACACCAGCGCAGCCACATTATGGACCCAGACTATTGTTGCATCAGGCATAAAGACGATGTTAGGCCAGAAAAGAGTGGGCATCCCTAAAGTCTGAATTTGTTGTTAGTCAAGGTGAATGTCTTAGCACGAGTTTAAAAAGAGATGAATCAGGTGCAGATTTATTTTTTAAGTCAACAAGCAACGTGATTCCTAGCCTTTGTGCAGGTACTTTCTTTTTGGTTCAGCTCAACGTACAGTTGAGCTCAGTTTTTCAAAGCTAACCATTTTTTCGGCTCTAGCTCTAGCTAACACTAGAGTCATGTCAATCGTCTCATTCGTGAAGGCCTTCATGGATGAGACATGCATCTTTACCAAAAGGATAAGAGGTGAAAAGGAGGCCATCCTATAGTTCAGATTTATGTCCTGAGGTTTGGATTGATTTTCGCTCTGCATAGTTTTACTGTTAACTACTATTTTATTAAATTAGTATTTTTATTTAGTTGCCTTTTAGTGCAAACCTGCAGTAGAGAGATACAGACAAAAAACATGGGGGAAACAGTTGGATATGACATTGTAAATATTCCATTATTTGAGCCTCAGTCATCCACCACGATGCTCTGGAACTAGTTTCTAACAAATTAATAATCCCTTTAAAAAGAGTTTGGACGGTTTTTTTTTCAGTAGAGTAAATAAACCCACCTGCTTTGCTGTCTGTTTTTGGATCCATAATGACAAACTCAGGTCGTAGTTTACTGATGCGCCTTCCTTTGAGAATAGGCACGAGCCCTCCTAAATATTCTAGGTATAGAGTGTAACAGGGTCCTCCTGCTTCAGGGCTGTCTTCTGCTCGCTTCATGGTGCAGTGGAGCCTCTCGTTCCCAGCTGTGGGATAGCTGACAAAGTCACGGATGTTGTTAGGGTCCGGAATTGGGGGCTAGAACAAAGAAAGGAAGGAGCTGTAGAATTGCTAGACACATGTAACGGCCATGTGGTTTGCTTTTTCATACTACAACAAAACGTGTTCAAACTGCTTATGCAGTGTGTGATTAATTAGGGATCAATGCACCTTGATGGTGGGTATGAAAGCAGTGGTGACATAAGAGCAGAGCAGCGAGGGCATGTTCAGTTTCCCCACATCCTTTTCCTCTCGCAAGGCACTGGCGATGCCTTGTTGGCATAAAAGTTGAAGACTGGCCACCCTGTGCTCCACACGCACCACGTACAGCGCCGGTCCACATGCGAGGAACAGTCTGGAATCTCTGTGACCCCAACAGATGGTGGTGATGGGTCTCTGAAAAACAGCCATTCACATAAAAGAAATCATACGTTTGTCAACTCCAAGTTGCCAGTCGAGTTGTGCACGACTCAAAACACAGTGTTGCTCTGACCAAAATAATTTCACGATTAATGTGCAATTAACTTCCATACTGTTCTCAGAGACATCTAAATATGGTATCATTCAGTTACCTGTGCAGGTGTTTCCAAAGTGTAGATGTGTTCTCCTTGGACATTATAGAACTTTACAAGAGCGTTCCTCATGAGAGATGCGCAGGCAGAGTCAGCAGGAAGGCCGTGTCTCTCCATGCCGGCCACAGCCAGCAGGTCTCCCTGGGAGCACCACTGGGCCTCAACATCTGCAGAGTGGAGTATAAAAAAACCAGATATATGTGTGGTGGCTGATGCGATCAACATAATTTATGAGCAGACTAACGCGGTGAAACATGGATTGTTATACCTTTCAGGCCTGAGCGGATTATGGAAGGAGAGAGGTCGTCATAGTTGTTCATTAAACTGATATCTCCTGATAAGAAGGTGACTGTCAACAAAGGTTTGACTCTTCGCACTTGGAAGAAAAAAAGTACATTAGCTTTCTGCAGCCAGAGCAAAGTAACAAACTGCAATATGAGCACTGCGTGGATGTGTTTGTACCTAAGGGCAGAATATTGTCATCAGAGTCCGTGTCGCTCTCTGTGCTGTCCTCCACCAGGAAATCAGGGCAGTTCCAGGACATGCTCACAATCCCATCAGACTCATGTAACAGAACATGAGCGAGCATCCGACCGTGACAGTCCATCACTATCACCTGACCATCTGCTGTACCGAACAACACCTGAGGGCGCATTATGCAATAAACTTTAATGGATGACATAATGATTTAGGTCAGGAACATCAAGGCGAAATTATCTCACTTCAGGTTATTTTTTTAAAAGATATTTGCCGTGACGTATAAGAAAAGTACTAGGAAAAGCTGCGTAATGTTTACCTGCTGATCATCTGGTGTCCAGATGCCACAGGTGATTTGACTCTCCAAGTTAATCTCGGAGGACCAGTGTCTTTGACCACTGACTGAGCCAACTAACACAAACCCGTCCCTGTATGCGATGAGAGCTTGAGTGCCATCATGTGACCAGGTAAAGTCACTCACCTGGAGCAGACAAATGTTCACGTTCAGGACATCGAAATACACTGTTTATTCTTTCTAGTCTTGCTTGTCTTTATGCCATATTTTCAGAAGATACAGTAATATATATTTACAAAACCACGACAAGTTCCTGTATTTAAATCTATATGATTAAAATGTAGATTCCCAGGGCTTTCATTTCTCACCTGAGCCCCTCTGTCATTCACTAACTCCACAGACCATCTTCCTTCATATTGGATCCACACAAAAATACCTCCCTCCATATCACAGGTGGCCAGCTTTTGAAACGGTTCATTCCAACGCACCAAGACAACCTGCGAGCGACCAACACACTGTTACTATTTTTCACAAACACAGGTGGCTGCCTGCACCGAGGAGCTTTATGATTAATATCCAGCATGAACACAAAGCTATAAAAAAAAAAAAAAAAAAAAAAAAAAAAGGAAGTGTGGTTCGAATGTCGTTTTGAACCTCGCTGCAGCTGGAAAAGTGCAAAGACACACAATAATAATTTCAGCCAATGAAGAAGCATGTTCTAAAAATAATGCATAGAGTACACTCAATGTTCATCTTTTCTTTACACATGGCACAATGTATGGTATTTTAATGCCTGTTCGTCTTTATAAATATGTTTGAGAAGATAAATAGTTTTCACGCATGCTTACACATCTGAATTTCCATGTTGCTTTTTAGCACATTCCCTAAAACATACTAAATTGGGTATTGTGCTACACACAGATGAGATGCTACTATATGCATTTAAAATATATTTTCATATTGCTTTGTTACCCTTTGTCGAATTTAGTTCTGAGATGTAAGATTTCTACATTTTGTATTTTACATTTCTGCTGTTGATATGAGCAAATATATGCAATTTTCCTTCGTCTCATGAACAAAGACAGTAAATACTGATGTTAAATCAGGATGGAGGCTTCTTTAAAAGGTAAGCTGGCTATGCTGTATATATACTCATTGGCCACTTCCAGAGGTAAGCCCAAAAAATCTAATGCAATTCAATACAGTTTTGCTGCCCTCATTCATTTTAAATAGGGTGGCCAAAACATTAGAACCAGCACTTTATATAATGCACTCTAGAATGACTCTACCACCCACTTTGACCTCAATAATTCAACTCATAGTAGGATTATCACCTCTCTCGCAGTCTCGACTTAAAAACTGCAGAAGTATAACCTTGTGAAACTAGAATTCATGGCTTAGCTGCCAGGTATACCTAATGAAGTGGCGTCTGAGTATGCGTATCCCTGTTATGTTATTTTTTAAAGGGTGATCCTATGGTTTGGGTTTAAGAAGGACAACCGTTCAGATGATGTCAGTTCACACATACCATACTACAGAGGTTATAACCTTTGTTGACCTACTCGTCCAACTCATTAAAGCAACAGTGAGGACAGAAATAAAGTCCAGACCACACCTCGCTGTTGTGTCCTCGGAGGTTAAAATTGATTCTCTGAGGTGTACTTCTGTCCCTCCTGCAGTGACACGATGTGAACGTCACCCCAACAACTCCTCTCCCGTTCCCTGTGGCAAGCCAGCCCTCCTCATAGTACCGTCTGCGACACACGGGCTTGTCCTTCTCGCTCTTGGGGACCCGGCCTTTCCACGAGAGGCAGAGGATGTTGGAGTCGCTGCAGAGGATGGGACCATGTTCCACGGCAGCCAACATCCCTACTGAGTGACCAGGCTGGCAAGAGAAGCAGAGGAAGAGGCGAGTTGACGTTATAATAAAACTGGATGGTATGTAAATATCAGTTTGTGTCTGTCTGTGACCCTACGTTTACTTAAAACTGGCTTTTCAGTGATGCTCGGGACATTTTGGGATGTACACCGTTGTCATGGCTGTTGTCATGGTCAGCAGGAAGCGGGGCTGTGGTTACTCAGATGGGGAATCCATTAGCAAAAATGGGAAATAACATTATGAGGAGATGTACTGTAAAGCAAA
This sequence comes from Channa argus, assembly GCF_033026475.1. Classification (NCBI taxonomy): domain Eukaryota; kingdom Metazoa; phylum Chordata; class Actinopteri; order Anabantiformes; family Channidae; genus Channa; species Channa argus. The sequence continues at coordinate 17,148,387 of NC_090212.1, forward strand.
ACATGACATAGTTCAGACCAAAGATTAATTTGTGACTTTGGATCAAAGTCCAATGAGACTCCGTGAGTCAACAAATGAAATATATACTGTAGTTTGAGCGACGAGTATCCTTAAAGTGAACAGACTTCATGAGTGAATCACTAAATGTTCCTTTAAACCAGTAAAATCACCATAGCTGTGGCTCAAAGTGTTCTAGTTGTTCTATTATTCATTGTCAATGGAGCTGCACCAGGATTTGTCCGTTGCTGACATAAGTACAGTCTGTATATTTGTTAATTTATGTTAAGTTCTATCTATCTATATTCGGTGCATTAATTTCCAGGCTCGTGCTACTGTAACTGCCATTGTTTTGAATTATCCATCTGCTATAAGCATGTTTTGACTTACAAATCAAAGCTTTTAACTCTTAATCGCAAATTCTGTCCTTTTAAGTGCATTCAAATTAGGCCAGTCTGAGTGTCACATGTTGTCCGTCTTCTATTTCTACCTCTTCACTGAAGCCACGTGATGTTTACACCGCGAAGACAGTCAAATCCACATTTTTACCTGACTTTTTATGTCACTCAAATCAAAATCTTTGATATGTCATGTGCAGGCACATCCAGTCTGACTCACTTGGTATCTTGGGAGACTTCTGTATCTCCTTTATGATTTAAATAAATTAAAATAATATTCTGTGAAAGCAATGTTTGGCTCCACAGTATAAGTTTACATGCATTGGCCTACTGGCAAAAAGTGAGATTTAAAGGCTCACTTTAAAGGAATTGCAATTTAAAAAAAACAAATATGGGCTGTATAACTTGGAGGATTACAGTAAAATATGCACCTGATTTGAGAAGAATTCAACATACCTCATAGTTCCTGGACATGTTGAGTCAAAATTCCTCCAGTGAAGGTGTCCATATTTCCATTCAGATGATGCACTGAAAGGTAATGGCTGCTCTACTCTTGGTACTAACAATAAGATCTATGGGGAAGTAAAATGCATCATACAGCCAGAGGTTTGTCCAGCTCGATATTCATTTAAATAAAGCAGCGCTGCACTTTAGAGTTTGCCATGAAATTATGCGTTGCTTCCTTGATGCCAGTGGCCAATCCCAGGTCCTCTGATGTGGCTCCTGAGAGTTGTGCAGTCCTGTTGCAAATGGAATAACAGAGAAGATGCATAAAAGCACGGTTATTCAACAAGTAAAGGCATCGAGAGAGGGAGAAAGATAGAGATCCATCTAGCTCAAAATAGCCGCGTTGTCATTCAGTGCATCAACCTTGAAATTCACAGTTTTTCTCAGTCTCCATGCAACAGCAACACTGCATTGGATATCAGGGCACTCGCAGTCTCCATGGGTACTGATACTGTCCGTTCTTTCTATTTTACGTCAAACACCAGAGCAGCAGGCAAGGATGTTAACCCAAACAAAAAGCTTACACCTTTTCCATACAGTTAATATTCATAAAATATTTTCAAAATACGGATCAACAAGCAGTTAAAACAAAAACACCCTCTTGTTTTTAAATGTAGATTCCCAGCAACTGAATGTCTCATTCAAAGGCGTCTTGCACCTGACCGCATGCAGCAATCTGCAGGAGCCAATCCCGACGAGGCCAATAAACTGCGCTGAAAAAATTAAAACAAGTGCTCTCATCAAAGAGGCTTCGTGGACAAACGTGACGCAGTTGTACGTACCTGACACCGGTGAAATAACGGATTATCCCAGAGGCGCACAGTGCGGTCGTGATGCCAGGCACTTTTCTGCTAGCGCAGGATTGTGGCTTTGAAAGGAGGGTTGCCATGAGGCAGCTATCACGGAAAACAGACTGCAAAGTCTTCTGTCGACGAAAGTGCAAACACACCTACTGTAACGAGCCCTTCAGACTCCACTGGATGTAATTACGTATAGTTTAAGCACGTGTAACACATTTGGTCACAGTCTGGTCCAATGTCTCGTTAATCGACTCTATATTAATTGCTCCACCTGCAAAGAGGGATTCTTTCATAATGGCAACCTCAAACGACGCACCCTATCTTCGTAATGTAAGTTGAAGTGACAGTCTTAACACAAGATCTCTATGTGATGAATGTGCTGGCAATCCACTGCCCCTTCCTGCCTCATCGTTCAGTATTATTAATTTGGTAACTGATGATTCTGCTCTGTTTCTCCTCCATTTAACATTAAAGTTGTCTATAATGACACTACTTTTTTTTTTTTTTTTTACTTTTTTTCAATAAATAAATGAATAAAGGGATTCACAAGAACTGAAATCTTTATTGTGGTATTAGATAATATATCTAGCACACAGATCTTCCATAATTTTTACAGTCAGAACAAACAATCTCTACTAGTGTGTCTCTCAGCATGGGTTACAAGATGACCTGCAATATTACAGATCTGCAGTGATTATGCAGATATGAAATAGGACTTTGAGGATCAATTTGTCTCAGTTCAAGCACAACGAGGCCCAGTCTTCTCCAGTGTAAAGACTTGCTGCTTGCCTGTAGTATAATTGTGAATTAAATATTTTGGGATTTTGAGGACAAAAAACAAAGCAAAAAACAAATTGAATAATTGGGACATTAATTTCGCAATGAGTTAATTATGAAAATTCTGATTTGTTGCATCCCTAATTTATATATACTCCTGACAACCGGTGGTTATGTGATCATCCTATTTAGTTAAAGACATGCTGCTTTAGGCTCAGTGGGAACCCTCAGTACGCAGAGATAAGTGCAGTTTATAAAGAGCAGAACACGGCCAGAAAGTCCACCATAATCCCCGAATGTTTTTCTTTTCAGTTCTGGTTGTGTTTATGCTGAAAGGTTCAAGTGCAAGTCTCTTCAAAGGCATGGATGACACTGTCGTAAGCAGGAGGGGGAGTCTGTGAGGGAAGGAATCCTTTTAGTCCATTACTGCCCAACCAGAAAGAATGTCTCTTGTTTGGTACCAGTGAGGCTGAATCCAACGAGTTGGAAGCCGCTGTGTCCTCAGGCATGTTCACCTCAGTATCATCCCCCATCTCCAGAGCAGGTCGGCTTCTTTTGGGAATTGGGCGAAAAGTGGAGGTCTCCGGACCGGGCTTACTCCCCAGAGGGCCCACTGGCTCCAGAGAGGGCTGTCTGTAGACACTTAAAAACGTGCTTCGGTAAAGGCCCAGCTGGCCGCTCATGGAGCTGTTTGTTTGTGGAGTGCCAGATTTCTTTTTGGATCGCCTGGTGATCTTGGCAGTTGCCTTGCGCCTGGACGCCCAGGTCAGCAGAATGTAGATCAAAGCCCCCAGAAGCAGCCCCACAAGCACAGATAAGCAGAATGCAAGAATCATATCACCTGGAAGGAAACAAAAATCAGTGCAGAGAGTCAGACAAGTGGAAATACTGAGGGTTAAAAATAATGGTTGGAAATGTTGAGTAGGGTGTAAGGCCAAATGCATTGTGTTGTTCTAAAATGGGGAGGATTATTTTTCCAGATGGTGGATTCAACTGCAGTATAAGTTAGAAAGGAAACTGTCTTAGCATAGACAAAGAGCACAGAGCTGCATCAACATACCGTTTCTAAATAATGTTTCCGATTTATTGATTTCTTATTGTTGGGCGCTGCTATACTGAGCACAATGTTACATAAAGTCTTACATCATACTCACTGTGTGGGTTCATGATGTATTTAGTATCATTGTAGTGAAACACAAACTGATCATACGGTATCTTTGGTGTGACACATAAACCAAAATCATTTCATTTTTACATTCTTTTTGAAATGATGACACACAAAAAAAGTTTCCAGAGTTCTCACCCTTGGTTTTTTTTTATTTAGCTTTATTTGTGTTGGAGCACCTGTCTACAATAAGCCAATTCAGATATGCTTTAAACAGGACAAAATGTTATAGAAAGTTATGCCTAATTACTTCCATTCAATGCTGTGATTAGTTCAAAATATGGCAGCAGATCAAAGATATGATATAAATGTGAAAATATGATTAGTTGTATAAGTTGAAGAACTATCAAATCTGCAATTTACCAAACAAATGCTGCTCTTTCGCAGTAAGCTACAGCTTTTTGAAATAGTCTCTAGACCTTTGTGAGAAACAAATAGAGATCGACTCACCAAGATTAAATGATTTTAGTATTTCCAAAAAGGGATGTGTTTCATTATTTGCCATTATTCCACCATAAGTCTGGGCTTGATTCCACTGTGAGCCTGAGCAGGCAGACAACTCTTTTTCCAAGATGGGCTTTGTGTGTTTTTTCCCCCTGCATGGTTTGCAGTGGAGGAAACTTTGCTGTCACGCTTCCTTCCCTTTCTGGCTTTAAAATTAGCAAGAACATTGCTTATCTGTGTGGGACATACGTAACACTGGGAAACAGCGTTGCTTCCTTTTGCTTTGTTTCTTAAGGATCAATACTTTTTCAGCAATTACCTTATTTGTGTAAAGCAAGGCATGTTACAGGTTTCCTTATGACCACAAAACCCTCATATTATTGTGTTGCATGTGCAGGTTCACAGTGGGACTGTCAGGTTAAGTAAAAAGCAGCCTTATCCATTTAATTTATAAACTTCCTTTTGACGTTAAAGTCTGGGTTTTCCCAAGCGTCTTGACAAACTAAACCATAAAAAATCCAACAATCCACTAACGAGTCCACAGGCTATCAAGCTCTCAGTCTCAGTGAGGATTTCCTTCAATTGTTACTTTGTTCCCGCTTACGTCTCCCCTCAGTTTTTTCATGCTGACATCACAAACCAGCACATGAACAACTACAGCAATATACTCTGTAGCTTCACATATGATTATTTGTTAATGGATGATTAATTGGGTAAAAGTGACGGTTTGTTTGAGATGAGCACTCTAGATTAGTTTAGTTGAGAATTCCAGCAGGTGGCGCTGAAATACTAGCAATAAAGAAACTTTGAGCACATTACAGCCACAGTCATCTGAAGGCTTCCACAAAAATGTCATGACGGAGACATGTCCTTCTTAAACTACAGGCATATAAGGAAGTGGACCGTGTTTTTATGGACATCAACAAACATTGTTTGAACATCAAACATGGTTCAGTGTGCAATGTAAAAAAAGAAAAAGGACGTAGAAATCTGAAACCTGCAGTGCCATAAACAAGATGACACCTTCACAGTTTCTGGATTTTTCAATGAGGGTGAATTAGTAGAATGTAATAAAGTACTACGTTGGTGCAGTACTTCATAACAGCAGAGAAATAATATCTTAAGTGTTTTTTTTTGGGGGGGGGTTCTTTAAATTCACAAAGTCAGGTGCCCGTATGAATACTGAAACAAGCTTTTATTTCTGTCATTATTCCCACCGTACATATTGTCCATTAAAAAAATACTTTTTAAATGCAAAAATGTGACAAAAGAAGATATTATTAAAGGTTACTACATAAGTAGGCTAGAGTACAGCACTACGACCTGTGCTGCTTTCTATCATTCAGATCACTACATTAGCTTCTTAACTCAGCATGAACCAGCGAACTGATCGAACTGAGATCAAGATCTAACTGAACCTGGAAACCTTGGAAAATTGTGCGTCCCTTCAGGGGTCGCCACAGCGGAACGTGTTTCGCAGGTTGATTTGGCCTGAGTTTTCACGCCGGATGCCCTCCATGCGTCAAACTTCCAATTTATTATCCGGGACTTGGTGGATGGGGAGGGGGGCACACCTGGTGGGGTGGCAATTCGAGTCCGTGGCCTTCTGCATCCAACCCAAAGCTCAACCGCTGATCCAAAAACGGATCCCTCTGCAGTGAATATACCCCCTACCCAAACTCTCAATGAGGTGTCCCGAACCCACTTTTTTGGAAGAGGATCAGAATGAGGCCTTTTGTTCCTCATGATGAGGTCAGGGACTGGAGCACGCACGCACACCCGACCCCCTCCTCCCACCGTGGTTACACAAACTTCACGGGGGACGCTGATCTTCGCCGAGCGCCACCATGTTTATTTTTCGCCGTTGCCATTAGCAACCAGGCAACACACAAACACACACGCGCGCGCAAACACACACACACACACACACAGGCACTTCCTCCGTGAAGTTATCCGGCTCCGCTGGGCTCTGCAGGGTAAGGTGAACTGTCAATATGAAACCTAAGACGCTGTTGGTTGTCAAATGTTTGCGTGCTGGTTGTCCCCGTCCTGTTTTGTTGAAAGCTTGTCTTCTGGTGAGTGTGGACAAGTTCGAGCTACTTCTTCTTTGGTTTTAGGGTGTTTTAGTAACTTCCTCTAGTTGCAGCGTTGGTTCACGCCATCACACCATCATTCAAATAGCTGTACACGAGTCCAAAGAAGGTTGGTTATCAATTAAATAGCATGTTTTGTTTTATGCCTACATTTAATGTGTGCAAAGTGTGTGTCAGCGTGATTTAACACACGGTGCGGGGAAATATTTGTGCCTAAGTTTGAAAATTCTCTGAGCTAACTTCCTTTTTGAAAGCCCCGAAGCTGCTAAAGTTAATGGCTTTAGCTAACTTTTGTTCATTTCCTAACAGTTACTCTATTTTATTCATGTGCTGGTTGTCCAGTCCGAAAAGGTACTGTAGTTTTTGACTGTACATCTAAGTACATGTATAATATTATTTTGTTAAGAGTATAATTTTGATGGTTTGATATATATATATATATATATATATATATATATATATATATATATATATATTCATTTTGTTGAGGTTTGTGCGTTTGTATTCATTCATTGTATTATTATGTATTTTATGTTGATTAACACATTTATTATGTTGTGTTTTCTTTTGTTGAGGATCCCCCTTCATTGTGCGTCTTAAGGTTTTTATCTTCTGATCAAATTTGAAAAAATTAACTATAGGTGTGAATGAGAGTCTTACTGGTTGACTGTCTGTGTATGTCTCTCTGTGTGGGCCCTAAGATTGACTAGTAACATGTCCAGTGTAACCTGCCCCACGCGACCCTGAACAGGATAAGTGGTTACAGATAATGGATCTATTGATACATTTTTAGCACTTGAAAGAATAACAAGATCTAGGCATTTGCATCATTTGATGGGATCTAAGATTTTTAGCTTTCCACGACAGGTAGCCGGATGGGTGTGTTTTAAACTAGGATGTGCTTTTCATATTGGCATGCTAAAATGTCTGCTGTCAAAATGGAGCTGATTGAATGTCCTCACAGTGTTCCAAAGGAGATAAACTTAAGGCTTTGGGACCTCTATAAAGTTATTAAAAATGGGTATAATATGGGACTTTCAAGGGAAATCAAAAGTTGCATAATAAAATGCAAAAACAAATGTTTTTTAAAAAAGGAAAACAGTCAGTTATATATATATATATATATAGTAGTAGTATTGTGTGCTGAGTCCAAGAGTATTTAATTTCTTAGGTAGACAGTAACTAAAAACGGAGTTCCTTAATGTAATATTAATATAACCATTCAAAATGAACAAGAATTTAAACTGTTTATTTCCTTCTAATTGAAGGCTTTATGACTTTCGACTTAAGCTGTAGTAAAATAACATTGGGGATGGGTGTGACCTCATGAGAAACTCCTATAACATACTCTTCTTTTTTTTTGCAGGCAATGAATGGAAGATGTGTCTCTATTGGACAGTAGAACTGCTGGTCCTTGCATGAAACCTGAGATTCAATTGGAACTGGTCCTGCAGTAAAATTAGAAAAAGAGAGAGAGAAGGAGAGGGAGGGGCAGAGGGGGATGTCCCACTCAAGACTGTTTTGAAGGATCTTCTGCTCTCACCTTATCACACAGCTGACGACAAGAAAACATGGCTTCTCCGAGGCATTTTGGTCGATCGTCTGTGGACATTGCAAATGTGATGCAAAAACTGCAAGGTAAGTGTCACTACTTTGCTCAGCTGGCTTAAGGGCAGAACATTCTATCCTCCTGCACTGCTGCTCAGAAATATTGTGCTGATTCAAAGTCTGGGCTGCGTGCCCATCTGAAGTTTGCCAGCTTTGCAAGGCAGGATGCTCACACACAAAAATGCTTGAATGCTCCACAACTTCCATACTTACTTGCAAATTTGCATTTAGTCATAGAATTTGAAAACCATTTAAGCTATTTGCCTCATTACTTACTAGATTATGGTAATAGGAAAACAATCTTCCATCTCTCATCTTTATTGTTACTCAGTTTTGCTAGAAAAGAGTTATACATGCACAATAATTGCAAAGATCCATAATTCCATAAACCCACAAGTTTTAAAAACATCATAGAATCACACATTTGAGTAAAACGGTCTCTTCAAGATATCATAAAATCTCATTTAGAATAGTAAAAAAATGAGTGTTTATTTCTCTCTGGTGACCAAACTCCAGAAATATGTGGTATATTGTTTTGGTGGCTTGCATAGTCAATTTGAAATATTATTTAGAGGAACTCTGGTCATTGTATTCAGTCAATAACATGATTTAGAATTTTTCTTTCGATCTGAGTAATGCATTTTCCACATAATGTCATTATAATGCCCAGGGATCAGGGAACTGTTAACAACAACTTAATTTTCCTAACGTTTTCTATGAAAGTTTTTATTGTTTTACGCAAGTCTCGGGCGAAGAGTTAGTTCTTGTAGTTTATTCACTCTAGTCAAAACAGACCACATTGCATCAGGAACACTTCTGAATGTTGCCATGCGATACTGAGTCGCAACACAACTGCGGCTTCATGAATGCACAGACAGTGTATGGGCAGGACTAAAACCTGACACCCTTTCTGTCCTTGGTAAGAGAATAGATCGATAGCAGGATTCTCTTTTTGTTGGCATCCCCTTTTTTGTTGCAAGGGCATCAGGCCACGACCAACACTACACGAGTCTGGTTAATTCTGCCACCTGCTTCTGCCACAGTACATTCAGATGTATTTCTAAATGTTAAGTATACCAGGAAAATTAGCTTGTTGCCATAGCTACTGTTATGAAACGTGTCTGTGGTTGTGCCAGTGTTGCCCAGTTCCTGCTGTGAGAGGCTTGATTTCCTGTGCACTGCACAGCTATTTCCATTTTCTTGATATCTTCTTGATATGTATATATTTTAGGCGCCATGAGAGTGAAATGTGTCATCACAAACACTTGTCATTTGGGTGTCATTTTGTTTAGTGCAAGTCATAAATATGCACTAAATCTTTTCTTAGCCAATGCTAGAAAATATAATACATTCAATATCAGTTTTTAAGACTTTAGGAGAAGAGAAGTCAATGTATCATTTTGGCCCATCGGAAAAAACTAGAACAATCAGTTATGTTTCATATTGTGTGGAAGACACTTTGGACAGCACACAAATGGTACAGTCCGCTATGCAAAGTGCCAGCCACTGTCGCGTGGTTCATGTCAGGAAGTGGAATTTGGTGTCGTGTCACATCTGGAAGCCATTGTGGCAGTGGTTTTAGGTGCTCTAGATGTTAATAAGCATGGTAGTCTGAGTGTATTTTGGTGGTAATCAAATGCAGCTTCCTGTCCTTAAAGGCATCATGTAGAGAGAGAGGAATTATTGAGACCAGCAAGCATGTACTGTAGTCTGTAAATGGACACTCATTGTCTTTATAGTGTTGATGGTAGTACGATGTACTATGTATTATAAAAAAAGCAACCCTCAGGCAACACAAAAACACAGTTCAAAAACATTTGGGACTTGGTGCCAGCATGCTATATGCTTGATTTCAGCGCCGTATGATGACAGTGCAGCAACAACTTGTGGCCTGAAATGCCCTCAGGGTACAATTTATGTCTGTTGCCTGGAGGTGTGTGCGTGACAGGCATGTTGCTTTTATTATGATTAGGCATTTGTGGGTTTCACTCAAGCTAAGACTGGGTGTCAAACAGGATATGAAGAAACACAGTTAGTGAAGAGTTTGCTGTGACATCTTGCAATTTGAAGATAATTGTCCTCCTCCAGAAACACTAAGAAGCAATCAGATCCAATGTCACATAATGATACCTATAATGGTATTAATAGTTTTTAATAGTTTTTAATTGACTTTTTTTTCCTCAGGCCTACAGGAAGTACTTGTAAAATCATGCAAAGCTGCTTCACTTCCTGTGATAAGTAATCAAGCCACAGACTTTGTGAGGCAAAATATGATTTTATCAATAAATAAACTTACTGTATCCCTTTCAAGTCTCCCACTCTTGCCATACTAACTGATTGAAACAGGCTCTTGAGATAGTTTCCATGACCAGAACCCCAAAACGTAATAAGACTAAGAATTTAAACTTAAAGGCACAAAAACTAGAATATTATTACATTTAAAAACTGAAACCAATGAATTTGAGTGACAAGATGACAAAAAGATGACAAAAAAGTTCCTTGTTATTTTTCTGTCCATGTAGTTAATTGAATACTTCTGCTCTACTGTGTCAGTAACAGCTGCTGGGGACAGCCAGTCTCCACAGTGATAATGAATTCCCAATTTGCCCAAAACATACGGGTCCTGACTATTTTGAATACTTATTATTGCAGAAGATAGGGGTTTAGAAGAAATCATATCTTTTCTGTGATGCTGCGTTCATTTGTTCTATTTGTTTTGAGTATTAGATTACGGTATTACCATGTTGCTTTGGGGAAGTGGAAACCATTCAGTAAGTAATAAATCCTGTGTCAAGCATCTCAGAATGCTCTGGCTCGAGTCCAGCTACATAATCATTTCTTGTCTTGCCTGTTTGTTGTTGCCCTGTCGGAGGTAAAGTAGGCCTGCTCTCGACTAAGTGGAAGAACAACAGAGTGAGTGGGCTTTTACAGCGCTCCCAAATGACCAACGCAGGCCAGTAAAACCAAGCACCTATAGTGCAGTACTGCCAAAGCTATCATCTGTTCTAAGATCACCTTTAAGTACTCCATTACTCATGTGAATTGCTGATGCTTTAGTGGTTTGATGTTCTGTGTGGTTTTTGGTGTTGAAGCTATGCCCTTTAAATTAGCTGCTGGGACTGCATCAGGCTTAATTAAATCAGTTGACGAAGACACGATGAGTCAATCACCAGAAGCTGTTTTGCAGTATTTTAGGCTTGTAAGAGTTAGAATATCAAGACCTGACCTACATATACACCTTGCTGTAAAATGTGGCCCATCTCACTGACTTCAGGACTCTGGACAGCTCCTAGCTGGATGAGCAGCTGGAATATCAGGAAAAGTTTTAAGTCACCTCCCATTGGCTTCCTCAGCTGAAGAAGTTTCTTAGTTTGAGTAACCTAGTTTTCAAAAATCAACAGGAGATAAAGACATAAGGTCCAGTAAGCACTGGACTGGTAGATTGATACCATGCTTCTCCAGGCTCCACATGTTGATGTGTCCTTGGTTAGACAGTAAACCCCGAGTTGCTTGGTTGGTCAGGTGAGCACCATGCATGACAGCTCTGTTGTCAACTGTGTGTGAGCATGTGTGTGAATGAGAGGCCAGTCTTAAACCACTTTGTCCAATAATGTTGAAAAGTGCTATAAACTGTGTAATTGTAACCCAATACCCTATTACATTTAGGAAAAGTTGTTGTATCTCTCCCCTCTGCCCTGGTCTCCCTCTGTCTATGTCGCCTCCGCTCTGCCTAATCAGCCCCAACACGTGTCACCTGTTGTCTCATGTTTTTGTTCTGTTTTCCTGATGATTCTCCTCCTAGTTTTTGCCCATGTTACCTTTTGATATGTGTCTGCTCCTGTAGTCTTTAATTGTTGGATCTTTTGCTCTGCTCATCAAAGTAGTAAAAATAATTTTATTCTCATTGCAATTTTTCTGTGGATTTTGGACTGTAAATAGAGAAGAGGATTTTGCACAAGGCTTTCCCTCCAACTGGTTCCCAGACTATGCTGCGGAGGACTCCCGGCCATAAACCTCTCAGTAAAAACTCTGTTACTGTTATTAGTTTCCCGATATCCAAGCCATTATTTACCTCTGTTGTTCGTATCTCCACACCGTTAACTGTCCCTCCAGTCTCGTCTGCAGCATAAACCCTTCCCTCCAGCTGCCCCGCCTGTTTAACATTTTTCTTTAAGAAAAAGAGAGGATTTTGTTTAAACATATAAATTTACTTCTTATAATAATATGACTAATAAAGTAAGGGGGCCTGGTAGAGCATTCGGTTGGGATGCAGAAGGCATTGGGCTTGAATCCCACCCCACCAGGCGTGGCCCCCGCCCAGTGACCAAGGGCCACCCTGGTGCCATTCCCAAACCTGGATAAAATGGGAGGCCTGTGGCAGGAAGGGCATCCCGCTTAAAAACAAATGTCATATCAATTAGTGGAACACGTTCCGCTGTGAAGGGACAAGCTGAAAGCTGTCGATCATAAAATGTCTAATAAAGTGCTGTTCAGCTAATGGTACTGAAACTCAGGTATTGATATTACCATGTTTTAATGAATTTCTGCTCTGGTTGCCTCTGGTGAAAAATCTGCAGCAGCAGCATATTTCCTGGGTTGGACCTTTCTGATAAATTTAGTAAAAGGTTTAGTTTAGTTTACTATTTTTTACAACCATCCACTTCTTCCTGCTAAAGCTATAGGACTGTTGTGGACTATGAATACATGTAATAATAGATTAGACTCTTTACTTTTCAGAAAAAAAAATACAATTCACAGAAGAGTAGACAAATGTAAACTTAATATATTTGTCTCCCAACCTTTTTTGGGGGGGCATAGTTGGTCATAAATGACTGTGAGCATTAATGTTCGCATCTTTAAAACTCATTGTTCTCAGTGTGTTTTGTGTCATAATTTTGACATTGCTGCTTCAAACCTTTTGCTGTTTTGATGAAGAAAGCAAAAAGCTTTTCTAGGCCAGTTCCACCTGCAAACTGTAGTGCAATAATAATAGAATCAAAAGCTCAGACCTATTTTTAGTGTTTAAAAAAAGCTTTTAGTATCCTGGTGGTCTTGGAAAAAAAAATTCAGCAAGAAATGGAAAGATAATGTGTGTGATAAGGTGTGTTCCTTATTGTGCATCATATTCAGAACGATGGGGTAGAAAACAAATAAGTCTGAGCTGATGTGGCTCTGCTTGGACTCACAGGACAAAAGGCTGTAGAGCTTTTACATGATACTGTGCATGCAAAGGGAATCCCGGGGTGGGTGTGTCTGCTTTGTCGTCATAATAGCATCGGTGCTGAGAGAGAGCAGGTGGTGGATGTCATTCACCAGCCTCACCATTAATTATTAAAATTATTTGGCGTCGCAGTGAGCTTTGTGCATCTGTCTTTTAATTTTGTTATGGTCTGTTACTCAATAGGCCTACTGGGACTTCACTTAATTGTAATTATATGACAAATTAAAAAATACAATTTTTTAATTGTCTTGACATGGTGCTGCTTTTTTTAATTTGTCAGTTTCGAGGAAGATTAGACTGATCTCACAGGCACACACAGACATGCATACACAGAATTGTGTACAGACACACACACACAATGCTTAAATCAGGATAATGCAGTCAAGGCTGTGACATCACCACCTCCCACGTGCTGATTGGTGGAGCCATGCATGTAGCTGATCTCTCTCCAGCCTCAGATGATATGATGCTACAGCCAGGCAGTGCAGCTGGGGCTCTGCACATCCACACAAGCATGGCTCCTCTGGATGGGAAAAACACAGGAAGAAGGAAGGATGAGACTATAAATCACCTTTTCTAGTAGGATTTTCTGCTCGGTCATCTGTGTGTGTGTGTCTGTGTCTGAGTGTATGCGTGCCTGTGTGCGTGTGTGCATGTGTGTCACTGTGTCGGTGTGTGAGAGAGGAGGGGACGTTTTAATCACAGCCTCCAGCAGCTCTTTTGCTTTCACTGGGAAAACCAGGCAGCCAGATCTGTTTTGCTTCCTGCTGGAAAAAGGGAAAGGACAGCGGTGTGTGCCAGTGTTTCCACTGTGGATCGTATGTTTAAAACACGCATACATGTTCCCCGGAACTCACGAAAGGCAAAGGATTAGAGCTGGACAGTGGGGTGTAGAATGGCTCACTATAAGGATGTATCTGTCAGGAAGACTTCTTTAAATTTGGTGACTGGATTTTTTCAGTATCTACGTGGTAAGTAGGGCAGCAGCATTCTGTTATGTCTTGTCTGTGGTTCTGTGCATATGGTTTGTAGATGAATCCTAGATATGTAACAGTATGATAACTATTGTGCTGTAGTTATCATGGTGCACAAACGCAGCTATATATACGCAGCATCTGTGTCAATGTGTGTAACTGTATGTTCTTGCTGTGCTTCACTGGGCATTCTCTGTACATCAGTAATGAAGCACTTGCCTGTGGGATAATGAGATGTCTTTGCCTCTTGTATAGTGTTCGCATTGCTTCCTTAAACACGTGACCACTGTCTATATCTGGGTGGATGTTTAAAAATGGCTACTTTGTGCAGTGTGCAGCACTAGCCCACCGACATGCTTGACAGGCCATTAAAATCAGTCTCTGTTGCGAAGGCATCACTACTCCAAAGAAATCTGCTCTTTTGTTATACCCGCTGCATAATGCATGAGGCATTGTGAGTGAAGACATTAGCAGACCACAAAAGGGGACGCTTGGGGTGACCAAAACAATCACACATGTTTGTACTTAACACACAGGGAGTTTGTGGGCTGTGTTGGCACAAATCTCCCCCCCGCTCACTCTCTAATCTCCTTGTATGACCCCTTTTTGAGTGCATAGCTCAGGAGCATCTATTATACTAACACTGGCAAGGATGTTTTAATCACATTGCACACGTCTACCCATTCAAGAAGTCATGAGTGCAGAGCTGCTGTAATGCTACTCCACATCAGATAGACAGTGTAAAATTAAGGAGTGTGAGGTTGGATAAAGCAGGATTCTTGCGGTTGAAGTCTTACAAGGGCTATAACTGACAAAAGTTATAGTTAGGATCAATATTTTATGTGTTTTATGATTCTGTGGTACAGTTAAACCACTATAAATCCAACCATGTCCCTATTAAAAATCAATTAGCAGCCGTGTCTTTGCAACAACAAATCTTTAATTTCATAAGAAGAAGTTATATTGCATCTGTACTTCTCATTTTATTTTGTTGCCTCTATGAGTTGACAAACTCTCCCTCTGTATAAGTATCCAGCCAAACTGTCGACAGCTAGAGTATGTAGCTTCTATCATGGATTGACAGATGCTTTGTGCTCTTCATTTTCAGATGAGCAAGAGGCGGTGCAAAAGAGAACCTTCACAAAATGGATCAATTCTCATTTAGCAAAGGTAAGTGTTGGTTTCCTTCACTGATTGTCCACTGCTTAGACAATACGCTGGTATTTTGCAAGCTTCCCAAGAATACAGTACAGTAATCACATTGTGAAAACAGTTACATAAGAAGTAAGTTAAAAGCTTTGTTGCAGGGAACTGTAGGACGAGCTTTGCCACACAACTATAATGTCCTCTAACAACACTGCACGACATAATTTAATTTATCCACTTAGCTGTAACTAACAACATAATTTGCCTTGCTTTTTAAGCCGTCGGAATTTAATTTATGACATTTTACTGGATCTATCGGCTGCATACCTACAGTCTGATTGCTCTGAGAGGAGAAACATTGAAAAGGTCATGGCAGAGACTGCTGCTTGTTGCTTCACTGAAAAGACATGACCTAACAAGACCTCAGAGTCATCTGCAGTTTTGTTCTAAAGAATCTCATGAGGGGTTATTCATACTTGGTTGAGCTTCTGTACCACTAGGGGTGTGTATTTTTGTGCTCATATTAGTGCCCATAATGACATTAATCAGAAACTAGTGTGTGGGGTGTATGTATTTATTCTATCGAAGGTCTTTGCGTGTGCATTTTCCTGTGGAAATGTGTGTTCATGTACTGAATGTGAGTGTATGAGTATTTGCAGACAGGATTGGTAGGGACACTGATGCAGTGTGCAGATGGAGAGCAAATGGGTGAGGACACTTCCCTGCAGGCAGTCGCCTGCTTGTAAGGTTCATGGATGTAAATTACAATGTATTGAGTGCACAACAATAACACATGCTATTGCTCACATGCTGGGTTACATCACACTGTGCCCTTAAAATAACAGAAGCGTTACTGGATTGTGGACACAGCCTTAGCAATAACCTGTAAAAATCTGAAACTGACTAAACACATTGTTGTTCAGAGTAGGTAGCCGGTAATGTCTATTTTGCTGTAGCTAGTCTACAGCTAATCAGAGGTAGATTTGGGCTTTAAGTCTGGAACCTGGCAAAGAAATTTGGTTTAGCAGGGTCTTTTGTTAAGCATAGTTCAAAGAGTGGCTTCAAAAACTTTAGAAGAATCTCAGTTATGCGGTGGGCCAACGTAGACTCACTCTGTGGGTCTATTCTTCATTATTCATAGACTGCGCCCGAGCTCGCTCACTGTGCATACCAATAGGACTAATGTAGCATAAGCCACATCACGACAAAGCTCCCAGTCATATTTACACTGCAGACAACTCTGTTGTGAGAGAGAAACACGGGAGCTTATGCTGCCAAGCCCTCTCGCAACTTTGTTTTCTTTTTAGGGTGTGAATAATGACTGTTTAAATGGAATTTCCTTTTTGATGGGTGAAAGTGTGTTTTATCTAAGTTTAAACTTCCTCTTGTTTTCATGCTTTCCCTTCAGCCTGTGTGTCCATTTCCTGTCATATTCGATTACTGAGCACCTTTCCTGTGACTTTTGCAGTTTTTCCATTGTTGAGAGTCTCATGTGACTCTGTTGCCCAGTGATTTAATTTTACAGGGTGTGAATAATTTCCCAATCAAAGTTATTATGTGAAACCAGTAATATTATGACTATAACTATCAAACTGAAGTGCTATTTTTTGTTTTAATATGATGAATATATTCTTAGAGTAATGTTGGGTATTTCATTGATGACAGTTAATACATTACTATGTTAAGTGTGGAGTCAAGAATACTAGTGCATATGTTTGAACACGTTTTTAGATAAATCTTAAACATACTATATATCTGAACAGTTTGTTGACTTCCAGTATGATACATCTGATACAGTATTGTTGTGAGGAGAAGATAAAAAGTGCAGAATTACAGGGCAGACGTTTCCCTCTTCACACTTGCCCCAGATAGGCAGCCAACTGCATCCTGTCATGGAATATGTTGAGTTGTGAAATGGCCTGTATGCAGTGCCAAATGGAGAATTCCCATGGTGAGCTTTCCTTTTAATTAAACTTTCACTCTGCTGAATAATATCTGTTTTATTTACTGAAAAAGTAATTCTTGTAGGTTTTACTGATGTCATTCTTCTGGGGGATTATGCAGCTCTGTGTGGATACGATATCAGGAGACCATATCCAGTTAGGGTTAAATGAGTATTAGCGCCTCAGGACTGGGCACCAAGCCACTGCTGAGGAAAAGACAGCATCTTTTCAGCTGCAGGGAGACTCTGTGGTTGTTGCTAACAAGCCTGTTTCTCACAAACAGCATTTGGTTTCTCCTCATCCCTGCTAATGGGTTAGAATACCAATATCCTTCCCCACAACATTACTTGTTCTGCACATTGTATTGGTTCTGCAAATTGATTCATTTCTAATTACGATAAATTCTCATGACGTTTTGTTGTGTTTCTGCATCTTCTCTCCACCAGCATAAACCACCACTAGAGGTAAACGACCTTTTTGAGGACATCAAAGATGGGGTGAAGCTCTTGGCTCTGTTGGAGGTTTTGTCTGGCCAAAGACTAGTAAGTATAGAATCCTGCACAGAATCTAAACGCATTGCTATATTGCATATCTGATTTGCACACATATGTTGTATGCCTGATTCGTTCTGTTAAGATTGTTTAATCAGCTTTTAATTCACACTCTCTGTGTGGATTTACAATAGGTTAAAGCTCTTGTGCATGGTGTTGCTGGACAAAAAAAAAATGTACTGGTCTAAAACTAGACTATCTCTTGATTGGTCTTTGAAACAATTAAATACATCGAATTAAGTCTGTTCCTGAATTTAAATCACAAAGGTGACTCAGTTAATGTTTGATTATATTTAATTATCTTAAAGGATATAGAATTAGATTAGTCAGCTTCATAAAAGAAACAAACACAAATATAACGAATATATGGATATTTTATAAAACAGTTAGCGTCATAAGTTGTGGAAACAAGTGAATGTCAGCTGCTGTATACTATATAATGATTATTTTTTTTTTGTACTCAATATCAGTGTATTCTAAATACATACTGGTCATGTATTTTGAAATCTCAGGTGAGAATATAGTTGAATTATGCAACCAAAACCTAATAAGTAACAATATTTTCATTCTGTCAATTGAAGTACAGTGTATTTGTTATTACTGTATATGTGTGTCAGAAAAACAAAAAACAAAACAGCTTGAGTTAAAAAATTCACATTGACAATTTGTATTGCATCTCTGCAGACCTGAGCTTCCCCACTGAAATAGGCTGTTAGCATGCAAGTCTTTACCTGTGTTAGTTGGCAAATAAGTCATTCGCACTTCACTGTGAACACTGCTTTCTCTTACTGCTTGCAGAAGAGCAGACCTGCTGGTTTACATCGGCTAGAATTTTATAGTAAACCATGTTTTAGAACACAGGCTAATGCTTTTCATCTTAAAGCAGGGTTGCCAGTTAATTTCTTTAGGAAATGTCCAGCTAATACTCCCATTTTCTGTTCAGCAAGCTAAAAAATATGATGATCTTTCCACTGAAGAGGGAGGTTGCTGCAGCACATTATACAGCAGTCAATTCCTAACAACTTCGAAATAAGCGTATGTTTGAATGAAAATGTCTCTTGCTCGGTATAAGGTAGCTTTTGCTGGTAGCTTGATTTTCATTTTATATTATCTCTGTCTCTAGCCCTGCGAGCAAGGCCGCCAGCTGAAGAGGATCCACTGGGTGTCCAACATCGGCACTGCGCTCAAATTCCTTGAAGGCAGAAAAGTAAGCATTCAGTCCTAATTTAAGCTTAAAATATTTTGAAGTAATTGTTCACAACTAATTATAATATGACAACAAGCAGTGGGATCAAAGTGCATTGTGTGATTAGGAACTTAGGAAGCTGTTATTAAATATTTGTTTAGTGCACATAAGGTGTTTTTACCTGCACGTGCACCACATATAGAGAGGCTGCAGCTAGAAACAGGACTACTTGATGACATAACCCATCTCTAAATCCCTTGGCTGTATAAAGCCAGTGTCCCACTTTCATCTGTGTTCCCTGAGGACTGAGACTTACATTATTGTGATCTCTCTCCCATCACGTGCGCCTTCAGTCTGTGTATCGAGGATCACCGGTCAGTCGGCACTAAACACCCTATGTGATCATTTACTCTGTATGCATTCTTTTTCTTTTCATGCACGATGTGTAAAAAACAGCGCTTGTATGGAGTCACTTTGCTTTTCTGACATGCATTTTGATGCATTTTGCGAGAACACTGATTTTGTTTCTTTGTTTCCTTTAAATTCTGAGCTACTCAGTTGTAGCGATGAACATGGCAAATTGTGATGGTTCTCCAATGCAAGGTTTGCAGTGGTGTGGTACTTCTGCTTTTCCTTTAATGCATAGTTGGATGCACTTTTTTCCTACTGGTTTACTTTTCACTGCAGCTGTGTCTGCCTTCTGGGTTTGGCTACAGATGCGCCATAATTACAATACATAACCTGCATCAAAGACTTGACTTTTATTGGAAAAATAAAAGCTTGCTATATTGCTTTGGATGATAGTATATTCAAGGGGCTTTTGTGGGGTCAAAATGCAAAACATTATCACCTCGCAAACTGTCTGATTATGACTTATTTTCTTGAGTAACCCTCTGCTGGATTTTGTTTTAGATTAAACTTGTTAACATTCATGCCACTGACATTGCTGATGGGCGGCCATCAATCGTCCTTGGGTTGATGTGGACTGTTATCCTCTACTTCCAGGTAATACTTCATATGATGTTTTTAGATGCTCTAAATGTATAGACTTTCATAATATCAAAGTACTGCAAAGTTACTAAACCAAAAAAACCTTTTGACAATTTAATAAATAGTGTAATATTCATTCAAAACAGACATTACTGGAAAGGTTGTCAAAAAACGAGCAGATGAGCACCAACGTATTTCATCATTATATCTCCATGTTCATATGGTCGCAGTGTAATCTCTTCTGTTTCTTTTTGATTCTCAACTAGATTGAGGAGTTAACCAGCAACCTGCCAGCCCTCCAGGCACTTTCAAACAGCAACTCTTCTGTGGAGAGTGTAGCCAATTCTGAAACAGGAAGCCCTCCCATGAAGAGGAAGGTGGTCACTAAACTTCCGGGCAATGCCAAAAAGGCCCTGCTCAAATGGGTGCAGTGCACAGCAGCAAAGTATGTCTTGCAAATACTAATCATGCTCTTGTATTCATATATAAGATACAGAGGTCTAGAGCCTAAAAAGCAGTTTTGTATAGCATTTTAAATGTTTCTAGGTTTACGCAAAGTGCTTACATACATATGTTTGTCAGGCAACATGGAATTGAGGTGAAGGACTTTGGTCCCAGCTGGCGCGATGGTGTTGCCTTTCAGTCAGTGGTGCATGCCATTAGACCAGACCTGGTGGACATGGAGGTGGTACGGAGGAGGAGCAACAGGGAGAATTTGGAAGAGGCTTTTGCACTTGCAGAAAATGAGCTGGGTATTCCCCGTCTGCTGGATCCAGAAGGTCTGTTTAACCTTTCCTTCAGACTTCATTAAAGATACCATGTCTTTGGACACCTTTGTTATGAAACAGATTTTTTTTTTTTGAAAGACTTTATAAGCTTTTGTATTGCCATTTGAAATTTGACAGCATTTTAAATATACCATCAGCAAATGTACAGTGCATGAGGTAGATTTCACTGTTTTTTCTGGGACAGTAAATTGTATTACTCTTTTAACCCAAGTACATGAAAGGTTTGACAAAGTACTTGTATTTGATTAGTGACACTATCCAGAGAATTAGAATTTTGTCTGTACTCGTGTCCCTTAGCTTTAGTCTGTGAATGTGAAGCAGTCTGCAGTGGCTCTGCAGTCCAGTCCTCACTTGCTGAGTCGTGATTGCATAAAGCGCTGCACTGAAATGTCTCTGTTTAACATGAGCTTAACCCAAGAAATATTGTGTCAAGAAAGGAAGAGATGTATGATTAGACAGACCTGGGTAGATCCATCTTCCCCTAATGCTTTTGTTAAATGTAATTTTAACTTACTCTAATATCATATGTGATAGCTGTGTCACCTGCCCCCATTTTTAAGTGTGATGGCATGTTCAAAGTTATATACTGATATATTTTAATGGCTGTAAACCTTTGCTGTCTTTGTTCAAATCAGCTAATTTTCTGTGTAAAATTTCATCTTGTACATCTGTCATGGTTTGTGTTTATCTGTAGATGTGGATGTGGACAAGCCAGATGAGAAATCCATCATGACATATGTGGCTCAGTTCCTCAAGCATTACCCAAACCCTCAACCCTCTGAGACTGATGGGCAGCAGGAAGAGGTACCTTGTTTTAAAATTATTGTAAGGGCATAAAAAAAACAGGGATACACGTGGCAGTATTTGGGGAAAATATAATAGTGCTGTTTCTAAATACTGTATTAGAATTTATATTTAACTTTTATGTGGTATTTTTGAAATAATAATTGTGTATTGTGTGAGTGCATACATTGTTTCCATTCGCATTTCCCCCAAATTTCTATGATCATTCACAGAGAATGATCCTAAAAACAGAATATGCTTAATGAAAATATGCTTAACTGCTGCTGAGCTTATTGCTGTAAGCCTTTGGCTGCCATTCCTCACATTTTTCTTTGTGTCACAA
This sequence comes from Channa argus, assembly GCF_033026475.1. Classification (NCBI taxonomy): domain Eukaryota; kingdom Metazoa; phylum Chordata; class Actinopteri; order Anabantiformes; family Channidae; genus Channa; species Channa argus. The sequence goes on from NC_090212.1 coordinate 17,170,101, forward strand.
TGCTTTTTAATCACCAAAGGTTTGTTTGCCATCACCACAGACTCATAATTTCTCCATCTACATATTTTTTTTGCACATTAAGCTGCTTCTTGGCTCAATTCCAACTTTTGCACTGTCAGTGCCGGTACTACAGGTGAGAGTTCAGGTCCATAGCGTGGCATGCGTTCTGCTTAGAGTGTGATCCCACCTCACTCTCATCCCATCTTTCATCCACTTTTCTCCTTTTCTCTTTGCTATCCTAAATCCTTTTCTGGTGAATTTCTTTTTGTGCCTTGCTGCTTTCCTGGAAAGTTTGGTCCCCAAGATATAGAGCAAATGCTTGAGGTATGTTTTACAAAATTAACCCACTTAATCAGACCCTCTTATGTCTACTTCAATTTCTTAAACTATTCAGTAATGTGGAGGTTGGTATTGTCTGAAATCTGTGTTTCTGGATTGTCAGTTTGGTGTGGGTTTCAGTGGCATGCTGATTTTGGGAAAATGATCAAAATCCTCTTGTCTCTGAGTCTTTCTGTGTGATTCTGACAGAGAGAGGAGCGAAAGATGCTGAGAGAGCTGAAGGTGTTTTTAGAACAGCTGGAAAGAGATGTGCTGCGGGCCCAGGGGGCAGAGGGAAACCTCACAGACAAGTATCAGGTGAGTCAGGCCTGGAAAGACAAAGTGCATTGTTGCATAACACGCCGCTTTGACAAAGGCATTATTCAGCTGTTACCACATGTGTGTCCTTTTCTCCTTGTTTTCTGCAGGCATTTAAGAGCTTCCGTGTACAGTATGAAATGAAGAAAAAGCAGACCGATCCACTGCTACAGCCAGTCCACAAGGATGGGAAACTGTCCGTGGACCAGGCTCTGGTCAAACAGGCCTGGGACCGTGTGTCTGCAAGGGTAATTGTACCACATACTTTTGCAAAATATAGAGTACGCATCATTTATAACTAGGCCTAAAAGAAAAAGAGCTAATGAAAGCAAAAAATAAAAGATAAAAAACTGCTGTATGATTAATTATAATTTTTAATTTGCCTCTATGTTGTTTTTTGCTTAAGTAATTATATCATTGCACTTAAAGCCATCATAATGAGAGGGTTCTTCTAATTGCTTGTTGCCATTGAAAGTTCTGAGGGGTGCAAGTGTTTGAATTAGAGTTTGTTCGGAGGGGAGGAGATGGGAACAGAGGAGCTTTTGTTCACTGGCCAGTCTGCTCCTCTGGACATTCACTGACTGTCTAGAATGGTATAAAATCTCTTCTGTTTCCTGATTGCTTGAGAACATGTGGTTAAGTTTAGACCAGCTTAGCCTCCCCTATGGTGGAATCTTGCTTTGGTAGAGTGGGCTTGTGATAGTCTGTCAATTGCAGCTGCTGGACTGGCACATCCATCTGGACAAGTCTCTGCCGGGTCCTCTGGGAGTGATCGGAGCCTGGCTTCACAGGGCAGAGATGGCTCTGAGAGAAGACATCCCCATCCAGCATGCTCATGAAGAGACAGCCAATGTTCTTCACAGAAAACTAGAGCAGCATAAGGTAACACAACAGACCTTCGAGTAGCTTTCTGATAACTACAGTGCACCTCAAAAATGTACATCCATGCACTTAAATATGTTTTACTTTCCAGGAGGTATTAAAAAACTTGGAATCACACAGGCAGACCTTCCAGCAGATCCACAGGGATAGATCAGTGAATGGGGTACCTGTCCCACCTGAACAGCTCCAAGACATGGCTGAACGGTAAGACCTTCATTAATCCTTAATATTGCTACTTATGAAGTAAGTTTATGTATTCTTTTATCTGAAATCTGTTAATTATTAATAATTAATTAATAATTAAACAATAACATGATTTTCTCTTTCTATACAGCAAAAGGTTTCCTGTCTATAGTCTTTTAGGCCTTGGAAAGATAAATTTGGATAATTACTAACTTTTTGTTAAATTTGCAGGTTCAACTTTGTGTCTACATCAACACACGCTCACTTTATTAAACTGGAATTCTGGGAAATGAAGTATCGACTGATGGCATTTCTTATGTTGGCTGAATCAAAGCTCAAGTCCTGGATCATTAAATATGGCAGAAGAGAATCGGTCGAACTTCTGCTGCAGAGTTACGTTGTAAGTTCAGCTCATTGGCACATTAGCAGCATCATTAATGCTAAAGTACTGTGTTTATCATGCAATTAAATCTTTATTTATGCTTTTGCCTTCCAGACATTCATTGAAGGCCACAGGTTCTTTGAGCAATATGAGATCATCTTCACAGGCCTCAAGCAAGCTGCAGAGGTTTACGTCAAGTCTGACAGTTCAAGTAAGAATCTTTTCTGTTGTATTGTCTATTTTAGATATATTAAACATATATATTATACATATACACACATTAATTTGGGATCGAAGTGAAAGGTCTTATTATTGATTTCACGTTACAGGGTCTAAGACCTGTAACAGAGGTAAGACCAAAAACTGTCTGACAACCTTTGAACCTTTAACTTTGCCTGTCAGCTTTGCTGTTTGTTTAATAACCTGTGGGGCTGCATTTTCTTTTTAACCTCCATTTAACCTGCAGAACAGAAAAATCATTATGCTGCATTATGCATGACAATGTTACAACCATTGTATTAGTTGTGAATGCTAATTTTAGCATGAACTTTCTCACCTAACTCCCTGTAGGATCAGTTCAATGGGTAAATTATCAGCATAAATAAGGAAATGCTATTGGTTTATGGGCCTAAAGTAAACTGAGCTCATGTTTAATTTTCAGTTGATGAAGCCGAAGGGGTAAGTAAATTCCTGAGTGATACCACAGCTCAGTGGAAGAATATGGCCTTGGAGGTGCGGAGTGTTCGCAGCATGCTGGAGGAGGTGATCTCCAACTGGGAGAAATATAGTAGCACAGTTGCAGCTCTGCAGGCCTGGCTTGAAGATGCGGAGCAGATGCTCAACCAGTCAGAGGGTACCAAACGTGTAAGTACGCTGACTAATACCAGTGATGATAAACAGTGTACAGTTTTTATTTCAGCTTCTTAATTTTTTTCTACCATGGCCACAAAATACATGTAAATCTCACCAGTTGGATGATTAATTTTAACAGCCATGGTCTTTGTTGTCCTCTCTTTTTCTAGGATTTTTTCAGAAACCTCTCTCATTGGATCCAGCAGCATATGGACATGAATGATGCTGGAAACTTTCTCATTGAAACATGTGATGAAACAGTCTCACGAGATTTGAAGCAGCAGCTTCTCCTGCTGAACGGGAGATGGAGGGAACTGTTCGTCAAAGTCAAACATGTAAGTGCAATCTGCTTATCAATGACAAAATGCATGTTGATTTGACAGCAGCTCAGGTTTTTAAATAATAGGAAAGTTCATTCATCGCATCCTCCTTTGTTTCACCGGCAGTACGCTCGAGCGGACGAGGTGGATAAGTTGAGGCAAGACTACCAAGATGGTATTAATACCTTAAAGATGTTTATGGATGCAACCAATGAGAAGATGACTGCTCCTGTCCAAGTATCTTTCCTGAACGTCAGAGCCTTTGTTCAAGATGTTGAGGTAAACAGTTCATAATATGTTAATCCTGTTTCTCAGCTTACACAGTGTTCTTTCATATTTCGTCTATGTAGTGAAAAGTAATCAAACAATTTATTCCTACTGTACGTCTTGTAGGAAATCAGGCACAAAGTCCCGGCTATGGAAGCAGCCTGTAAGGCAGCAAGCCGGACAGCTCAGCTGTTGACCAAAGACACTCCACAAGAAGAAGTTTCTCAGATGATGGCCGTGATGGCCTCAGTCAAAGAGCAGCTGAGCAACGTGTGTCCTTATCATTTTACAGCATGTCATCTAGTTGTTGGATTTGTCTTTTTTGTCTTTTCAGATGCATTTGAAGTGGTGTGTGTTTTTAATAGCTGATTGTAATACTAATTTCCTCATGATGGAACTGACAGTTTGTGCCTGTATTTAATATTATTTATCAACCTGATCTAATACAGAACCTAATTCTATTTATTAAAAAAAATTAACAAGTATGGAATCTATGTTTACTCAATCCGGGTGTTATTAACGCAAAAACTAACTACAAAATGACAAAAAGAAATAACACGAGTCTCCTAAAGTACACCAAACCTTAAGCAAGTATTTTTTGGCACTGGATTAAATTTGAATTTGCTTTTTAGAAACTTTTTATTTTTAATGACATTAACGCCTCTGAAAAATATATGATGTGATTGATTTAAGATCAAACTACTACTTTACACTCACATTAATCAGCATCCTGTCCTCTATTCAGGTAAGGGAGAGATGTTTGCCTCTCCTGAGGGAGTCCCAGTCTTTGTTACCTCCACTCGAAGAAATGGAGAAGAACATTACAGGCTTCTACCAAGCACTGGAGAAGGCCAGTCACATCTCCAGCAACACAGAATCTGAGGGACCAGTAGACTTTAAACAGAAATGCCAGGTAAATGACTGATATTAGAATTTCAGAATGGCAACAATGATGGCACCAATTTTAACAAAATGACCAAACATAGTTCAAGAAATGAATATCCTATAGCATAACCTCAAGATATGAACCAAATAGCTAACACCCTACTCGTTCTTGAATCCTGCAGGAGTTGGCAACCTACACACATAGTTGCAAGAAGTGTCTGACAGTGATAGAGAAAAACCACCAGACAATCCAGAAAATAATGAACGGCAGTAAAACCCTCCAGCACATGGACATGAGTCTTTTGCAGAAAAGAGTAGCAGACCTGCAGGCATCCTCACAGGTAAAAATCAACATTTATTTCAGTTTAATAAGGACAAAAAACAGTTTTAGTGTTTTAACAAAATCGTGTGTGTGAGTTTAGACAATGATTAAGGAGTCTACAGAGTGGCGGAAACAAGTTGAGGCAAACAGCAGCCTCATGAAGAGGTTTGATGAGTCACGGGTGGAGCTGGAGAAGGTTCTTAAAATGGCCCAGAACTGTCTGACAGAAAGAGGCAACCCAGATGAGCTGCTCAAAAAGCATACAGTAAGAAAATGGGTCTTGTGCAGAGTTGGGTGTTTTTTGGTTTTTTTTGTCTTGCTTTTTTTCTCAGGCTGTGAAGCCATGTTTGATTTAAAGGGTTGTTATGTAGATTAGTAGGATGACATGATGACAATGTGATGTTTTTTTTTTTGCAGGAGTTCTTTGGGCAGCTGGACCAGCGGGTGTTGAATGCATTTCTCAAGGCTTGTGATGAGCTGACAGACATTTTGCCAGAGCAGGAGCAGCAGTCATTGCAGGAAACAGTTAGGAAGCTGCACAAACACTGGAAGGTTGGTGCCATGAGGATTGAGAGTGAAATACTGTAGTATTTTAAATTAGTATTGTTAAATCATATAATTTCACCTTGGTCAACAATTCACAACTTTCATATTTTAACAGTCTCTGTTAAAAAAGAGATCTTAACAATGTCAGTCTGCTTGTTTTATATATAATTATCCAAATAATCCAAAATAATTATACAAAACCTTCCTTAACTCTATAGTTGTGGTTTTTCTTACTTCTCAGGATATCCAGACAGATGCCCCCTTTCACCTCTTGCACCTTAAAGTGGAGGTGGAGAGAAGCAAGCTGATGTCGTCGCTGCAGGAATGCCAGGCAGAGGTGATGAGGGAAAACCGTCACCTGGCTAGTATGGGGAGCGAGAGGCTCATCAAAGAGCACAGGGTGAGCACAGCCGGCCAGTTGCCTGCATTTCATGTACTGATCGACTTAGAGGGACATAATTCCATGCATATTCCCCAGTGTGCAGCAGTTTGAGACCAAAAGAACAAACGGTGTTTCAGCATCGTTAATTAGCATTTTTTCGTTGTCTTACTGTAAAGCGCTTGTAAAACACTTAAATAATTGTATTTTACTTAAGGCCTTCTTCAGGGAAAAGGGCCCCCAGTCCATCTGTGAGAAGAGACTGCAGCGGATGGAGGAACTTTGTCAAAAACTCCCTGAGGGTGATGCTGCTCACGAGATGCTGGAAACAGCGAGAAAGGACTTCTCTGAAGTCCAAGAAGAAATGGAGAATACCCATCAGAAGCTAATGCAGCACCAAGACAAATGGAAGGAGTATGATGCAAGGTACAGTAATCTTGTGTGATAGTATTATCCTTTTTATTTTATTTTAAACTACACTGGAGACTCATATGAATGCCAATGCCAAGGACAGGAGCTGAAGGAGTGTGGGAGTCATATGACAATTCTGTGTCTACTCTGAAGTTTGTTGCTGGTTTTTACTGTGATTGTTCAGACTTTTTCACTCTGCTTCCTGTTAGCGTAATGTCATCTACCTTGAAGGCTTGTTTATTTTTTAATTATTGATCAGGTTTAAATACTCAGGACATGCTTTACCCTTGTTTAACTATTTGTATTATCAGCCTACGTTAGAGGGTGAATACCTGAATTGAACCAAATGTACCAACGTTACCTTAGCGTTTGAGATTGCTTAAAAAAAACGTAGAACTTAAGTTCGGCCTCGGGATTGGTTAGACTAAATAGGTGTATTTGTAAATCTTACGAGCTATAAAACACACATGAAGTCACATTTTTCCTTTACTCTGATTTAAAGAGTTATTAGACTGAAATGTTGAGCCTATAGTGGCTATGTTGCTTCTGTGTCAGTGCATGGCAACTATCCAAGGTATTAAAGGGCCGTAGTAGAAAAAACACAGTACTGTCACTGCAACAATAGGTTGTGTTATCTGTTTGCATGTAGCGCCATGTGTTCATCACTGCATCACATACCCAAAGTAATCAAGGTAAAGTTAGAGGGCCAAACAGATAAATGTTAATATGCAAATGTTTTTAAATTTAATACACCAAATACCAAAAAGTATTTATCATTACTGTAAAGATTTGTTCTTTTTATTCCACTCTAGATTGTCCTGAGATTATTTCCAAAATCCTATTGAGTTTGAAGTGGTATTTCCCTCTGTGGTGTGAAACAGGTATGCTGAACTCTCCTGCTGGCTGATATCTAAAGAAAGCCAACTGAGGCTACTGAGAACTCGAGCCAACGACCCCAGAAAATATGGCCAGGTGAAGACTACTATTACGGTGAGTTAGTCCCAACTATGCACTGACAGACCCCTCCCTGCATCCTGTGCCACCTGTGGTGTGCTACTGTCTTGTAAGTTTCCCTGCTAGAGAGATGAGTCTTTTAACCACATGGGCTGTATCACAATCTCTTATTGTTTGCAGGAGCTGAGGAATGATGCAGAGCTACAAGAGGCGAATCTTAGCTGGCTGAAAGCCCGTATGGCTGTACTGATTGAGATCTGTGCTGACAGCGATGCCCAGAGGCAGGGAAGTGCACTGAGCAAGCTCTCAACGGATTTTAAGGGGCTTCTTGCTTCACTCTTAGAGGTAGGTGAAGCATCATCTTGTTTTATTTAGGTGCCAGAAACAACCCAGACATTACATTCAATCTATAAACATAGATTTTTATTTAAAATGCATACAATAACAAAAATAATGCTCTAATCTATCTTCTCTATCTGTCAAATGTAACACCCAGTGCACATTATGTACATCATCATAGCACCTTCATCTATACTAAACTGGACATTTGTTATCATACAGTATTTTACTCTGTTCCCTTCAGGCTGAGAAGATGGTGCTAGCTGTAGGGGACTGTGTCCAGTTCAGGGAGGATGTACAAATCACTTTAGATGATCTTATTCAAGGGCAGAAGGAGGCTCAGGCTGAGGTCACCAAAATACTGGACTGTCCAACTGTTAGAGAAGCACAACAACTTTTTCTTGTTCACCAGGTACTGCAGGTCATTCACAAAAAATAATCGAATCAAACCTTTTGCTTGTTTAAAAGGCAGAGTTTACGCGTTGATTTTAAATTGTTCCATTTCCTACAGCAACTGTTGAAACGCTTGAAGATGAAAAGAAAGGATGTGCAGCAGCTGATCACCAGAGGCCAACAGCTCCAGGCTGAAGAAGGCCTGGGAGAGAGTCTTCAGCAGGACCTGCAGACTTTAGAGATCACACTTAGCAAAATGGAACAGAATATGGATTCACAGGAGCAAAGCCTTGAGGTGGGTTCGTATGTAGATTAAATTAAAACTGTTCTTCTGGGGGGAAAAAAGACCTGCAACATTGTTTGTATTTGTTGCAGTCATGTTTGTTGTAAAATCAAAATCTGGCTAACACAGTAAGGCAATACCGCTGTTATGATCTTATAATCTGAGGAAACCTCCCATTTTGTAGACAGGAAAGAGGTAGGTCCTGGGGAAAGGAGGAGACAGATTCTTCTTAATGCAGTAGTGTATGCAGAAGTAGCCTCTATGAAAATTGTTTTGAACAGAAGTTTTCTGGATTGCCTTGCTTCCTGATGCATTACAGTTTCTTTAGAAGATCAGAAAGCACTATCGCACACTTGATGGTGCTTTTATAGATTGTAGACAGGATAGTAGCTGTATGAGTCTTGAAATGGAAACTGTTGGGTTTTTTTGTGCTAGGACGGAAACGCTATAGTTTCAGGGTAAAATACCATCAGTGTGATGCGCAGCAATGATACTCATGGTCCTGACTCCATGACCTGCTTTCTGGTGGGTTGAGGTATTGGCAGAGCATTAAAAACCGGACAAAATCCGGAGTAATTGCCAATGCTGATCATGCCAGACGTGGCAAATGTTAAATGGTCTGCAATTATATTGTGCTTTTCTACCTATTGGTACTCAAAGAGCTTTACGCTGCTTCTCAGTCACCCAATTGCACTCACAATCACACACACTCACACACTGATGGGGGAGCTGCTCTGCAGCTGGCCAATGCTCACCAGGAGCAATTGGTTTGGTGGATGACCGCTCTACCTCCTGCACCGCAGTCGCCCCTACAAGGAAGTGTTATATGCTGTACGTACATAATATTGTGGTTGTACTGGTGTAGTGGCAAAGTCATTCTCATGTGGAATTATTGCATTTAACTGATCATTTAATTTTAGTTCTGCATTCGAGAACTAGCGGGAGTAGGAATATCCATTATCAACAATGTCTATGTTGGCAAAACCAGTACTGTACTGCTTTTGGCTGACAGAGCACAGCCTGAAATGGTTTCTACCCTTTTTGGATTAACTGATAATTTGGGGCCATTCTTACCTCCAGGTCACACTGGCAGCCTGGCAGGAGTTTGACAGCCAGCAGGAAGCAGTGCGGGAGTTTGTCAACAAGGCACGCTCAACAATGGAGAGAGACCTGAACTTTAGCAGTCCAGAGAGCCTGGCTGTTGAACTCGACCAGGCCAGAGTAAGAATTTTGGCCTGTTGTTTACCTCCACACACATTTTGGTGTTTACTCTTAACATTTTTGATGTTTAATCAGTAATACAGTACATAAACTACATAGACAGTGGCACCAATATTTTTATTTTGTAAACAGGTGTTGCTGAAACAGTGTGAAGCAGAGGCCTCCCATATGAACAGTTTCCTGAAGAGAGCAACAGAAATCCAGCTTGGTCCAAAGAACAAGACTCTGCTTTTACAACAAGCTCATTCCCTCACCGAGCAGGTGGACAAAGTGGAAGCTGGACTCAAAAAAGAGTGAGATCACTGACTTCATTCCAGTTGTCTCTGTTAAAAAATGATTTCGCAGTCCCCAATGATTCGTTTGTCACAAATGTCAATACAGCACAATCAGTTTTTATATAGAAATACAAGTGTTTTTAAAAGTTGATTAAGTATATTTTTCTAAAATGCAATACTGACAAAACTATTATTAGGCAGTTTAAGATTTTTACTCTTGTGTTCCAGTGTCAAGACTCTGGAAGAAATGAAAACTCAGTGGGATCGGTTTGCAACTGGGTTTGACTCTTTCTCCTTGTGGATATCCGAAAAGGAAAAACAGCTGGATGTGTTGAAATCTTCAACTTTGCCTCTTGAACAACAGATCAACACAGTAAAGGTAAAGAATGGTGTGCTATAAAGCTTCTCATGTCTTGACTTGTCAAGCATCACCCACAAAACCAAGAACACTACTGTTACAATCAATAAGGCTGTCTTAAGGAGCAGTTTCTGTACTCTGTGCTTCCTAAGTCTGTGGTTTCATTTATTTTGCTTATAACCTGTCAAGTACACATCACAAGTCTGTTTACAACAGACTGCTGCTGCTTGTAAAAAGTTTTGGAGTCTTTTGGGAATTACACTAAACATGATAAATCTAATAAAATACCTCAGTGGTGTCACTTGAGTCTCTGTAAGTTCAGATTAAGAAGACAAGCTTGATGATGAAATGAGAAATGGGTTTCAGCCTCAGAACTCTGTAGCCTTTTTCTTGTCTTCCATGAAACTGCAGTGTTTTATCATAGCACACCAAAATCTCTTAACGTGACAATCAGTGGTTGGATTGCATGTGCATACTTTTCTGCTTACCCTTTTTTTTTTTATGTCCGGTATCAGTCCATGGATGTTATGCATTGCTAAATCTGTGAAGTACTCGTTTAATCGGCAAAAGTGTGTAGTAGCCGAGGCAGCTTGAGGTAGACAGCTTGAGATTGTCAGCACAGAAACTGTTATGACCAAACACCAACCAAGGACTTCATGAAGACCTGGAATGCTTTCTAATGCCAGCATTGTTAAATTGACAACATATCTCTTCAATGCCCAACACAATTCCACCCTTCATTATTTTTTGCTGTACATTTCTTCTCCTAGGCTGTTGGTTTAGAGCTTGAGGAGCGAGCTGAGGTCCTTTCTCATCTTGAGGTAGATTCCCAATCATTGGCACAGTTTGTGTCTTCAGGGGAGGCCGCTCGCATAAAGGCCCGTCTGACTCAAATCGGCAGGTACTGGGAGGAGCTGAAGGAGAGTGTTCAGCAGCTTGATGGACAGCTGGAGGAAAGCTCCTCTCACCAGCAGAAGTTCATGACGAACCTGGAGGAGGTAAATATGCTGACTGATGCAGAAACTGGAACTTTATGGCGATTAGAGAAGATATGGACTCACAATTCTGATGTTTGATGTTCTGCTGCTGTAGGTACAAGCATCTCTTAGTGAGCTACACAAAAAACTGGATCATCCCATCAAATCTTGCACTTCTTCATCAGAAACCTACAAAGCTCTTCAAAGCCATATGGTATCTAGTTGTGTCTACTTTTTCTTTAAAAAAAAAAGTATACTATATATACTTTTAAGCAAATTTGTTTTGTTTTTTTACTACTAGTTTTACAAATGTGATTCCAGCCAGCTATTCTTTTCTGTAGCAGTCTTCCAGCTCACGATAAATGCTGTGTAGGTCACTGTCTGTTAATATTGCTCTCTAGGATTTCTGTCAATGTCTGGAAAGGCTGAAGGGAACCTTGCTGTCCCTGTCAGCTGGTGCCCGAAGACTCAGTGACAAAGAGCAAGCAGAGAGGACTGTGACTGAACTAAACACCAGCTATGACCAAAAAGTACTAGATGCAAAGGACAAACAGAGCACTTTGGAGAACCTGCTTTCTATTTGGCAAAAGTAAGAGCTATTTAATAGACCATTAATTTAAATTAGGTAGCATTTTGCATGGCATTAAAGCAGTATTAATATTTTAATGACACTACTAGTTTATCATGGATCATCAGATGCATCTCGTAAGAGCCATTGAAGGTCCTGCATTTCTCACTTAGAGTAAAGTGCAACCATAAGTGTAAACTGAAAATGAAATCCATGTTGTACCCTTTGAGACGTAGCGTTGCTATTGATGTGTTTCAGGTATGAGAAACAGCGATCCAATTTTCTTTCCTCCTTTGAAAGAAGTGAGTCTGCATGTAAACAGGAGAGTCAGTGTTTGTCAGCTGATAAAACCAAACTTCGCACAGAGTTACAAGATTTGCAGGTACAACACACACACACAAATAAACAAACTCACATATGTCAAGAAAACACACACAAACCAAGGCTTAAATAAATGGCAAATTAATCTATTCTTATAGTGACTAAATGAATGAATGAATTGTTGCAGGCCCTACACTCTGAAGTCCAGTCCCTTGAGCCTGCTCATGCTGAATTGGTGTCTCTTGGGATGTCGTTGTACCCCACCGCATCTGAAGAAAGAGTAAGGCAGCTGAAAGATGAGCTTGAGACCCTTCAGCAGAGACTGCAAGCGCAAACCGAAGTGTTACCTCAAAGGTACAGCAAATAGTCTAACTTAAAAAATATTTTTGGAAACCTGCAGATAAAACAGTTTAACCTGAGATATATTTACGTAGCAAAAAATATTTGATGCTAATTTCTTATCCTAAATTTTAGATAGTATAACTAAGATGTTTCATTGACTGATTTGATTCACTAAACTGCTATTTTTGTCCCACAGGATCAAAGAGCTTCAGAACCACCTCTCACTGATGGAGCAGTTTGACGAAGCTCTCCTTAAATTCTCCCAGTGGAGTGAGAATATTCTCTCAAATCTGCTCTCAGCTTCTCAAATCAACATTGGCAACCTGCAGTCTGCTGCTGCACAAGTTAAGGTACGATATAAATATATGCCTTTGTGCCTGCAGAATAATGCTATTCTCCAGGATCACCTACAGTTTTCTACCGTAAGCAGTGAATAGTAATTTGCTTAGGGGAGAAACACTTCAAATTCAATCCTTTGCCTTCCACAGGAGACCCAGGTGGCATTACAGAAGCAGTCCAGTGTGAGAGAGAGCTTGGAGCAGCAGACTGAGAAGCTCTGTCAGTTCTGTGAGCCTGGTGATGCACAGCTTCTCCGCAGCAGAGCAGACAGCTGTCTCCAGCCTTATGTAGAAGCCCAGGAAATAGCAGAGCTTCGGTTAGAGTGCTTAGGAAGGCTTGAGGCTTTTCTCCAGACCCACAGTGTGGCCTCAGGAGTGTTGCGAGGTCTGAGACAGACTGTGGAGAGTGCTGGGAGTTGGGACCGTGGAAGGGTAGAGGAGCTGCAACAGGAACTGGCCACTATTGTTCCAGATATTAACCAGCTTGAGACTCTAGCTGTCAGTCTGGACAGCAGTCTCTGCAAATGCCATCTCCACATTGGTGCTGACGAGGGGTCTCGTAAGTCATGCCGTATGCTGGCTGATTCACTCAATGCTGAGCTGGACACAGTAAGGAATTTACTTGGCACTAAGCAGAGTGAAGCGGAAGCCCTGGGGGCTTTGTGGACCTCATTTAGACAGCGAAAAGAGCAGCTGCTCAAAACTGTGGAGGACATTGAAGAAAAAGCAGACAATCAGAGCTTCAAAGAGCCCACCCTCCATGCTCTACAGCAAAGGTAAACCATTAGGGTGTAATAAGGCCAATAAATACATTTGGTCAAAATCATATATTATTGTCAAGTTGAATTATTAGCATTGAGAATGTGCACACCAGTAACATACTATCCCTCTGTTTTTCAGACTCCGGTTCTTTAATCAGCTAGAGGATGAGCTACAGTCACATCAGCATGAGGAGCAGTGGCTAAGAGACAAGGGCAACCAGCTAGCACAAAGAGATGCAGAGTTGGCTGGGGAGGTGCTGAGGGAAATTAGCCTGCTGGAGACCACATGGAATGACACAAAGAGGCTTATCACAGAGAGGTACTAAGGGAATGAAAGAGGGTTTTCCATGCTCAAGCCAAAACTGACGACTGACACGTATTAGTAGCGAAAATCATTACACTTCTTTTTCTTTGACAGACAAGAGCAATGCAATGCCCTTGTTGATGTAATGAGAGAATACCAAATCCTGAAAACCTCCCTCAGCAGCATCATTGACAGCACAGAACCTTTGATTGAGATAAGCTCTGTTTTAAAGGACCACGAGGAAACCAAGAGGTCCCTAACCAAGGTCAGGGGAAGTTAATTTTTGTATCCTCAGAATTAAAATTTTGGAGATCGTCTGACATTTCTTAGTTCATTACACAAATGTGTTATGCCTGTATTCCACTTGTAGCATGAGGCAGTGAAGGCAGAGATGACTGGCAAGCAACATGATTTGGATCAGTTTTCCAGCAAAGGAAAACAGCTGGTGCTTGAACTGAAGAAGATCCCTGACTGTGATTCCCAAACGATGAAAAAGGACATGGAGTCACTAGTTGATCAGTGGCTGGATGTAAGTCTGACTTCAGTCGTGATGTGTTTATGTGACGTGTCATTCACATGTGGACAGCAATAGAGCTTTGCTATAGTACAGTACAATAATTATGGTACAATAAATGTATTGTTGGTTTTGTTTTCATAATGAGAAATTGCCAAATTTACTGCAGAAATAAACTGTGCAAATCACATTTGTGATTTATTTATTTGACTCCTCAGGTGAATGAGAAAATAGATGGCAACATTGACCACCTAAACAAGAGTTTGTCCCTGTGGGGTGATGTGTGTAAAATCAGCGAGGACATTGAGAGTTGGACAGGCAACTGTGTGATTGAACTAAATGAGAGCCTGCACAACCTTAATGACAGTCAGAAGGTGTCTGAAAGGCTCTCAGTGTTACAGGTATGATTTAATTTATTTAAAAGTAAAGTTGGGAAATTATTGTTTAACCTTGTGTTTTGCCTGATAAGCATGGTTTCCCACATGCTTAGGCTAAATTAACCAACGTTAATTTCAGACTAATTAATTTTATTAATTAATTTTATTAATTTTACACATGCTTTTCTCTGTTGATACATTCACAGGCAGAGATGGGTGAGAAAGAGCAGCAACTTGAAACCCTGCAATGCAGAGTGTCAGAACTGAAGAAATGCAGTCAAAGTCAAGAAACTCCTGCTAAATTACAGGTACTACAATTGTTATTGTAATCGTACAGTATCTGTATTTAACATGCCATAGAACCCTTACATTTACTGACCAACTGTCCCTGCAGAAGAAGTAGTCTTCCTCTGAATATGTTGAATGTCACCCAAAAGCTGTGTTTTAATCGTGTCAGGTGTTGGAGGGTGACCTGCGGAAGAAGATCTCCACTGTTCAGAAACTACATGAGCAGGCCAGGGGAAACCTAATGGACTTCAGTTCCCAAAGGAAACAGCTGGAAGACTACATATCACAAATGTCTGCATGGCTAAAAAGTATGGAGGATTCCCTAGTATCTTCCCCTACTGGATCAGATCCTGAGGAGATCTGCAGAGTGAAGGTATAGAGTTGGAAACGATCCTTCTTATCCTGTAAAAATTGTAGCTGATGTCGTTAGGCAGCAAATAACTACTGGTATATTCTGTTTGTTTTGAAGGATCTTCAGAAAGACCTGCAGAATCAGCAGGGAAGCATTGACTCCACCAGGGAGAGCCTCAACACCCTGTGTAGAAAGTATCCCTCGGAAGAGCTGGCTGGTTTAGGTTCAGCACTCACTGACCTCATCAAGACCTATGAGTCTGTGAACCAACTTTCTGCACGGACATTGGTGTCACTGCAAAACTCTCTTCAGCAGCAGTTCAATGGTGAGAAGTTCCAATTCAAATACAATGCATATGAATGTTGTAGTGTCTTCTTCTTCCATTAACCTACTTTCTCTAGATTCATGTATATTCCTTAACATTTTACCGGGACACAATGCTGTGCATCCTGAGGATGCCGCTGAGTTTAAAGATCTTTGTTCTTAAGCAAGAAAGAAAAAAACTTTATTCTCTGCTATTTTCCACACAGATTTTTTTTTTAATTCTCTCTTTCTCTTCCTCCTTAGACTTAGTTCAGGAGTTCCACCGTTGGCTTTCAGAACAGAGAGAGATAGTGAAAGAATGCTCTGACCGATCTGGAGACTCTCAAATTGTTGACCGCAAGCTGCAGAAACTAAAAGTAAATCAAATTGCCTAAACATTGAACACTTGAATAGTTGGAGGTCAATAAATTAACTAATATCCTACATGTCAGAAGTTAAAAGCTAAAAAAGATGTGGTTTGTCTGATAGGGTGCCATGGATCGTGTGGAGGAGGGTGAAGTTCGCCTTACCCAGGTCTGTGAGGAGGGGGAGAAGCTCCTGCTTCATCTTCCCAAGGCCAGTGCTGGGCAGGTCCAGCAACACCTTTCCTCCATCCAGCAAGATTGGGACAGCTTTGTGGAGCAGTGCAGACAAAACCAACAGATCCTGGAAGACAGTGCATCCCTCGTGAAGGGGTAAGAGACCCACACAAACCAGTCCTGCAAAACACTTTGTAAGCCAATCATTTGTACACATTGTAAATACTTTACAGTTTTGAGGGCCGACTTAAGAAGCTCAGGTGGTGGTTGGAGCACATGGAAAAAAGGATGACGACAGATCTGCTTGAAGCTAAGCAACGAGGTTCCGAAAAGGCTGTGCTTGAGCAAGTGGAGGAATATCAGCAGGAGGTTCTAAAAGAAAGGTGCTTAACCTGTTTCTGTATCCATTAAGACAAGAAATATCTCAGATGGTTCTTAGTGAAACATTAATGTGCTCTTTGTAGCTTATTTAAACATTTTTACTTTCTTCCATGCAGGGATTCTTTTGAGCGATTATGTCAGGAGGGCCAGGCATTAAATGAAGGTGGGCGAGGGGATGGTAGTGAGACAAGAGTGTCAGCTCAGCTACAATCACAGCACCAGACTTTGCTGCGGCGTGTGAGGGAGAGGCTGCGCAGCTGCCAGCTGTCCTTACAGGAGCAGCAGGCCTTTGAAGAGACACTGCAGACTACCTGGGCTTGGCTTAATGGAGTCCAGGAGCACCTGGCTTCACTCAACAGCACAGTGGGCAACAAAGAGACTCTGGAGAAAAGGCTAGGTCTTGTACAGGTCAGAGAATAACCCTCTGTTCAGCAAAATACAATACTTCAGATTCCATATTCTTTGGCCATAGCTTGACTCTCATTAGAAGTTTTGCTAGTTGCTGTAAAGTGTTTTCTTCTGCTTTTAGGATATCCTGCTAATGAAGGGTGAAGGTGAGGTGAAACTCAACATGACAGTAGGAAAAGGAGAACAGGTCCTAAAGCACAACCGAATAGAGGACCAGGAAGCCATTTGTTCACAGCTACAGAGGTTGAAGGATGCCTGGGCCAATATGTTAATGACTTCTATGAGCTGCCACAGGTAGGAAGCTCTAATGCCATAGTACATAATCCCGTGTAAATGCACTTGTCTGTTCCTTATACCATGTTAAAATTGGCTGCAGTCGTCTGGAGTGGACTGTGGCCCAGTGGACCAGCTTTCAAGAAAATAAAAGCCAGCTGCAGCAGTGGATGGAGTCAGTGGAGCAGGAGGTGTGGATGACTCTGCCTCAGCAGCCTGGACTCAAAGAGAAGACTGCATTGCTTGAGCGCCTTAGAGCCATCCTGACTGATGTGGACACCCATGGAGCAGCACTGGCACGACTAACAGAGAAAGCAGTGGAAATGCATGAGAAAACCGGAGACCAGACCTTTGGACCTGAATCGAGGGCAGAATTAAATGCACACTTCAGTGACATTTCAGCTGTTGTTAAGGTAATGGGGATGCTGGCATAGATCAAACACCATTTCTTAAATGGTATGCTCAAGCCTGATTTGATAGACTGGTTGCATTAAGAAAGCTGAGACAATAGTATACAACATGTAAATATTGAAAGTTGTTCCTGGTAAAAAATTCCAGGTTTTTGGTTACCAGATTCCCTCTGTTGGAGATTGTTAAAAACATGCTCATGTTGTCATTTCCTTCCTCAAAGGGTAAAGTGCAGTCGATACAAAACATTGTGTCTGAGCATGAGCAGTATCTTGATGCTGTGAGAGACTTTAATGACTGGCTGATCTCAGCAAAAGAGGAGCTCCAGCGATGGTCTGACCTCTCAGGAGACTCGCTCTCTATCAAAAGAAAGCTCTCCAAAGTGCAGGTGAGGAAAAATGTTATACTCTGGAGAAAAGATCTATTAAAAAGTGCCTCCATTCTGGTAGTGGCCTGAATCTTAGCAGGTGTTTATTCTCAGTGGAGCATAACTCTGTCTTTTGGTACCTTACGATGAAGAAGCAGGTTAACTCTTAAGATCTTCTAAGAGCTTCATTAAAAACATAAATATCAAGTAATTTCTAATATTTGTTACAAGATTTACTATTTTTGCTTGTGACTATGAGGTTTTTATTATGATTCCATGCAATGACTCTTTGGCCTTATTTGCGCCATAAACTCCCATTCAGATTATACTGATATTTCAAAGAGAATGCAATGATGCATTTGCAGGCAAATGTGGGAAGTGTTTGGAGAGTCACCTTTAAGCTGGGATCAAAATGGGTTTTTACAATACGTGTTGAATTAGGAGGAAAAAATCACAATGTCAAACTGTTGTCGTTTAGTTTTATTATGAGGTGATAACCCTGATTCCTGTTTGTCTTTCTAGGAGTTACTTGACTCCAAGCAGCGAGGCAGAGAGAGGCTGAGCCGGGTTCAGAGATGTGGGGCAGTTGCCCGAGACCACACTGGCTCAGGGGGCTATGAGGCTTTGGAGCGAGAGGAAGCAGCCCTGTTGTCGTCATGGGAACAGTGGGACCGTGGAGCACTACAGACAAGGGCTAGTTTGGAGACTGCCCTCTCCCAGATAGCGAGCTCTGAACAAGAATTCACCAGCCTGTCAGCACAACTAGAACAGGACCTGCAGAACTTCAACCATCAACTACATAACTGGCGACTACGGTTGGCCCAAGCAGAGGGTAAAAATGAAGGAGAGGAGGCTGTTAAAGGCTGGCAAATAGCAAAGGTTGGTCTTGAAGTCATTTCATTTTAATAATGGACCACCTTTAATTGCAAACCACTAATTATGTCAGTAGATGGAAAAAAAGCATAGAAAATGCTTTATGGTTGTTCATGTTTCCATGATATTTGTTTTCCGTCCAGGACACTTTGGAGGAACTTGTCAAAGCTGAGTCCATGTCTGATAGTCTAAAGACTCAACTCAATGATCTGTGCCGATTCTCCAGGGACATGGGCACACAGTCTGACCGAGTTTCTGCTCTCATCAAAGAATACAACAGGTGGGAAAGTCATGAATACATAAATATTTAAATGTATTCACAACAATACACGTTGGATTAAGAGAAATGTCTTTTTTTATTTATTTAACTAATTTCTAGTTTGAGTCTACAAGCTTCCAGAGAGTGTCAAAGCAAAGAGAAGCTGCTGGAACAAGGTTTCCGCTCAGCCTGTAGAGAGTTCCAGCAGTGGTTGGTCAATTCCAAAATCAACACAGCCAAGTGCTTTGACGTCCCTCAAAATCTCAGTGAGGCCTCATGTAGTTTGCAGAAGATTCAGGTACAGCACTCAAAGTTAAAAGCCTGAATATTCAGAAGTGCATGCTGTTTTAAAGAACAACTTTGATTACCAAGAAGTACTAATTTTAATAGAAATAAATTCTGTTTCTCTTTTTAGGAGTTTCTAAATGATAGAGAGCAAGGTCAGTCGAAGCTAAATGCTGTGGTTGTGAATGGTGAGCTTATCGCTAGTATTGCAGCCAAAGACAAAGTTGATGCATCTCGCGCTAAAATGAACAGTGCCAGAGAGGACTGGAAAACCATGATGACCAGCCTGCACAACAGAGAAACAAGTCTACAAGTAAGCATCTAAAAGTGCTATCTCCCCATTCAGGACCATTGCAATATTCTGATGTCCATTAATTAATTAATTGAGCCACGGAAATATCTCGTGAATCTCTTAGTATCATCTTGTGTTTTTCAGAACCTTTTGTCGCAGATGAAAGATTTTGAGGCAAGTGCTGAGCCTCTTCAGGAGTGGCTGAATGGCACAGAGCTGGCCGTACAGGAGAGCAGCACGAGACTTCATGATCTCACAGCCAAGAAACTAGAGCTGCACAAGCTACAGGTACTAAAGATCAAAATCCACTAAGCTTGGAACACCCCTCATGTTCAAAACCAGTCATGTTGGAGTACAGCAACCACTTTGTGCTAGACTGTCAGTATGACTACACGTGCCATTTGCTGAAACAAACCATATCAGCTATTTTATACGATTGCCATTGTTCTGGAATCCCTTCCATGAGCTTATGCTAAAAAGCAGTTGCTTACTTTTTGAATTCCTGCCATCTGTCTGCTTCTCTTTTCTGCTCTTACATGTCTTTTAACACACATGTCAAAATAAAAGCTTGCTTTATTCGTAAAACACAATGTCTTTAGAACATCAAAACTGTCTACTAGCTATTTATAAATTCCTTGTTTGCACATCATGACTACCAAAAAACCTCACAGTAACACAAAGCAAATATATCATTCTCTTTTCCTTTTGCCATGTTGCCATCTGTCACCCCTCAGTCTGTGTCTTTTATCTGTGCGTCAGCTTGCATGTGTCTTTGATAACCTGCTTGTGCTCTTCCAGTCTGTGCTTGAGGAGTTAGCCTCTCACGAGGTTCAGCTGAAAAGGCTAAAAGAGAAGGCCCAGCTGCTGTGGGATGAACACGCGGCCGGCAAGGGTTTTGTGCATCGTGTCTCGCAGCTCTCTGCTCAGTACCTTGCTTTAACCAACCTGACCAAGGTACAGTAATGTCTACCAATCTGCTTGTGCAATGGGGCTTTTCTGGGGTGTAGTGCTGGAGAAGAGACAGAGGCACTAGACTGGACTGAGCTCTGACTTTGTTTTACAGTTAATAAACAGCAAAGGTACTGTACTAACCATAATCAAACACTGATTCTTCCTTTTGTTACTAGTTACAAGTTCTGTAAAAGGTTATTTTCATTATGCGTTGTACTAGTTGTCAGTCAGGTCATGTTGTGTTCTATTTAAAATATTCTTGTTTAAGTGATCATTTTCTGATTGCCTCCTGCTTTTCTTCCTGCAGGAAAAGGCATCACGAATCGACCGAATAGTCACTGAGCACCAGCTTTTTTCCCAAGGGTTAAAGGAGCTTCAGAACTGGGTGGCTGACACCAGCCACATGCTACAAACTTATTGCACCCCTACAGCTGACAAAAATGTTCTTGATAGTCGGATGATCAAGCTGGAGGTATAAAAAGTCACCAGTACTTTTTTAAAATGAGATTTTTCACTTTGAATACTAATTTTAAGGCTGTAATTGATCCACTTGTTTCATTGTTGCACCAGGCCTTGCTAACTGCTCGCCAAGAGAAGGAGATCCAACTAAAGATGTTGATCACAAGAGGAGAGTCAGTTCAGAGAAATACTTCCGCTGAAGGAGTGCCTGTAGTCCAAAAACAAATCCAGGAGCTCAAAGATTCCTGGGATGCTCTGCTTTCTGCCTCAATCCAGTGCAAAAGGTTTGTTGTCGACAATTAACAAGTAACAACCCTGTTGTAGCTTCACAGCAATAACTTTGTCCAACATGTTTGTACGACATTATTGTCTTTAAAACCCACAGTCAACTAGAGGGTTCCATGTCCCAGTGGACCAGTTATCAGGAGGATGTGCGACAGTTTGTGGCTTGGTTTGAGCGTGTGGAGGAGAGTCTTGATTCCTCCGATAAACAGTGCCCAGAGATGAGAGACAAAACTGCAAATCTGAGCAAAGCTAAGGTACTGCCAATCTGTCTATTGTACTGCATACTATTAACAATAGCACATTAAACTTCCACTCTTATTATCTTTGAAATACAGAATAGATTGGAATTTCAATCCCTATATTTTACAAGTGATGAAAATAACCAGTATATGGGTTAAAATCACAAAATAAGTGAAGCTTATTTTGTGATTTTAACCCATTTTAACCCATATACATGTTCATGTACAGATGATTGTTCATGTGTCTCAACCTTTTCTACTGTTTCAGTTGCTGTATGAGGAAGTACTCAGCCATAACACCCTGCTGGACACCATTACCGCAAAGAGTGCCAGTATTACTGAGAACTATGTCACTCAAATGGAGCTGCAAGATCTGCAAGAGCGTTATAACACCGTCAAAGACAATGCCATGGTACTGTACTTAGCCCCAGAACGGGTATAACAAATTTTACTGTAAGAACTATGATAGTTTGCTTTTGTGTTGCCTTCTCAAGACGTACACATTTGCAGACATTTGCAAAAAAAAACTATTTACAAAAAAAAAGAGGTACATGTGACTCAGTGTCACATTGTATGGTTTTCTGTTTGATATAATAAGTGAGTGAACCTTTAAATACTACAGAAAAAAGAACGTATGAGAAGCATTAGCTTTTTAGAGAATAACCGAATCATCACCTTCTGTTTTCCCTCAGAGGGCAGTAGGCAAAGCAGAGGAGCTGGTGAAAGCCCACCAGGAGTATCAACGGAGTCTCCATGCATTTGAGGACTGGCTGGAACAAGAAGAAGAGAAGCTTGGCTGCTACACTCAACTGGAGGGCGATGTTGATATGCTGGAGGAAACTCTCCAAAAGCTGCAGGTCTAAAAAAACATGTTCAGTACTGTAAATAAACAATACATACAATTCTACAGATAGTATATAGCCAGACATTCTATTCACTTAGTGTAGTATCTTAATGCTTAAAGAGTATTATCCATATCTGCTGTTTGCAACTACAGGAACTGCAGCTGCATTGCACAGAGGGCCAGGCTTTGTTGAACACCTTGCTGGTTAGTCGAGAACTGGTCACTCCGTGGGGGCTCCCTCAGATAGAAGAGCGATTACTGGAGTCCCTGCAACAGGACTGGAGGCTGTACCAGGGCCGGCTGGCTGACACCCGGTCTCAGCTCAACAGTGCTTTGGCCAAACTCCGGCAGATGGAGCAGAAGTTCCAGCGTCTTGACAGCTGGCTAAAGAGTATGGAAACCAAAGCACAACTACGTAGCCACCGACGGTCTGACCGCACCACTAAAGATGCTCAGCTCCAGCTATTAAAGGTTAGTGTAGTAAACACACACACTGAACGTTTGTACAAATATGCATTATCACACTATAATAGCCTCTAGTGATGTTTTAGTTGCTGAATATATTTTTCACATTTGATAACTATTGTTTTAGGATAAGTCAGATCACCCCAGTTTCACTATCTTGCTGAAAATTAATTTGCATATAGAATTACTTTTCAAGAGTTTTCCCAACATTTAACTAATAATTTTTTTCTTCAGAGTTGGCAGGAAGAAGTACTGGTTTATCAAGAGGAGATGGAAGGTTTAAGCCTCTTGGCTCAGCAAGTTCTGGATGAAACCCATATTAGCAGCCGGATCAGTATCAGAGCTACGCAGATCACATCTCGTTACCATGCCCTGCTTCTGCATTTATTGGTAACATTCTCCTGAATTGTGTAGTATCGCAGTAACACATAGTCATCAATATGAATATCAGTCGTAAACTTTTTTTTTTTTTTTTATCCTTTATTTATGTTGCAGGAGACGATAAAACAGCTTCAGGAGGAGGTTTCTTGCATCGAAGAGGCACAGTGTATCTTCAGTACCTTCTCAGACTGGCTCAGCACAGCTCAGAATAACTTCAGCACTGTGGCAATAAGTGTCGACGTAGTAGACCGCTTCGCTATGGAGAGAAAGATGAAAAAACTTGAGGTACAATCTCTAACACAGAGAACTTGCCTTTTTTATATTATTGTTTGCTCAGTAAAGACCATTCATATAATTAGAACTCAAATGCGACTTTACATTAGTACTCTGGCTTGACTAAACTATTCGCTACTGTGTAAGACATAGGTTATCACTGAAACTAGTAAAAGGTGCAACAGACAGCCAAGACTTGTATGAAATTTGTATGTGTATTATTAGGCTCTTCAGGCAGACATGGAGCAAGGTCACACTCACCTGAAGACAATGAGAGAGAAGACGGAGCGAGCCATAGCATTCTTGGAAGAGCATGAAGCAGAGCAACTAAAAGAGGAAGTTGGCACCCGCCTTTTCCAATTAGATGAGCTGATGGCAGCTCTGCGGACAGAGCATAGTTCTCTTGATAAATGTATCTCACTCTCCAAAGACTTTATGGATAAATACAAGGGCCAGACCCAGTGGGTGATGGAGACCAAGAACCTTTTAGCATCAGGTGTAGAGCCTAAAGCTGAACTCTACCAGAAAAAGGCTCAGCTAGCAAAGTACAAGGTAACATAACATTGGTTTGATTTTTTTTATTTTTTTTTATTGGAAACCAGTAAAAACTGAGCAACTAAGCTACGCGTTTTTATCATCAATGTTTTGTGCACTTTTTGTGTATGCAGACCATCCAGCAGACAGTACAGTCTCATGAGTCAGCAGTGAAATCTGTTATTGAGAAAGGAGAGGCCCTGCTCGACACAGTTCATGACTCCAGCATAAGTGAAAATATGAAGAAGTTGCAGGCTGACTACCAAGACCTCTGCTTGGCAGCTAAGGTATGGCTACTGTTAAGCAATTCTTTATTCTTCATCACTTTAATTGTATTATATTATATTAAGATGATGTAGTTTATATTTTTATCATTAAACTACATACCATAAAGAAGAAAATATCACTGAGCTTTTGTTTTTTATTGTTTTTCAGACACAGGTCCAGAACCTTGTAGAGTGGGTAAAGGAGCATGAGGACTACAACAGCGAGTTGCAGGAGGTTGAAAAATGGCTGTTACAGATGTCCAGTAGGCTGATCACATCTGACTCTATGCAGACCAGCAGCATGGAAATGGCCACTCAGCAACTTGCCCGGCACAAGGTGACCAACTGTTATACAAAAATGAACAGTATTTACTGCAAATGGTTTGCAATACATTCATTTCTTTTTTGTTGAGCTTTATTTTTAAACACCTGACTGTTCTTTTTCAGGCAATAATGGAGGAGATAGCCAGTTTTGAGGACCGTCTTACCAGCTTGAAGCAGAAAGGAGAGGGTCTTGTTGCCAGCTGTACAGACCAAGTTCAAGCGAAGATGAGTGCACAAGTCCAGGCTCACCAACAGGGAACCAGAGATAGCTACTCTGCCATTTGCAGCACTGCCCAACGTGTGAGTAATACCAGTCGACAACCATAGATGTTTTAGATTGTGTGTAGCTTTTTTAAGTCATCTCTGTATCAGCTAACTTTACTTAAGGGTGTATATTGCGTGAGTTAGGGTCTTACATTATCTTGTTGAACAGGTATACCAGAGTCTAGACCGGGAACTGCAAAAACATGTCAACCATCAGGACACTCTCCAGCAATGCCAAACCTGGCTCTCCACAGTGCAGGAGGAGCTCCAGCTCAATGATCAGAGACCATCTGGTTTGCAAGAGGCACTGAAGCAGGTAATTTAGACACAGATAGACAATTTTCCCTTCTTTTGGAATGCAATGATTGCACTAATACACTCTGTGCCTTATTTAAATTAACCATTTTATTTTAAACACAGGTAAAGCACTACCGGGCCCTTCAGGAGCAGGCCAGCACATACTTAGACCTGGTGTGTTCGGTGTGTGACCTCTCTGATGATGCTGTGAGAGTGACAGCTGCTGAGGTCCAGCAGGTCAAACTCACAGTGAGTATTTTGTGTCTCTTTTTCTGTTGTAGAACATCAAATTTAAATTTAATTTCACTTTGAAGTGCTGGCGATCAGAAAACAGAGCATAAAGCAGTATAATGTCCTTTTAGCAAATTGGCTGTATTACTAGAACTAATATTTGTCAAACAGTCAAATCATATAGTACATTAACAAAATCAATTGTGTTTGTAGATAGAAGAAAGGATGTCTACTGCACAGGAGCTTTCAGAGGGCTGGAGGGAGATCAAGGAGCAGAAACAAGACTTAACCAGCCTGTTCCAGGACATGGAGCAGCAGCTCCTCAGCCTCTCCAGAAGGCCTGCAGAGCTAGAGACCAAGATAGCTCAAACCATGCTCTTGCAAGCCAAGGTAAAGAACTGTATCCTAACAATTAATCCAAGTACACTACATAAACATAGACTATCCCTATCTGGGATCTGTTTACTCAATGTTATCAGGTTTACCATCTAGTGTATTGCTTGTCACACAGGAATGCAGCCAGCAACTCCAGTCTAAACAGAGTATCTTGACCAAGATGACAGAGACTGTGAGTAGGTTGACTGGTGGCCAGGACTCTCCAGAACATGCAGAGCTTGGTCGTCTGAGCCATTCCTGGCTCGAGCTTTGTCACCAAGCCAACAAGCTGCAGAACCAGAGGGCAGAGGATCTGCAGAGGTCTAAAGAATATCATGAGTGTATCTCTGCAGTCGAAGCACTGTTCGAACAGGTATCCAAAGAGTGGGACAATCTGGCCAGGTGTGTTTTCTCATAAAGTAAATTTTTCATCACATATTAAAGAGGACTTAATTTGTCAGAAATGATATGAGCAAGATATTAGCAAATGCTATTATGATCATGATTGTTTAGAAATGGTTTCACATTTTGAAATGTAGAAATTTTATTTTGTTGTAAAGATTAAAGACTTTCACACCAGTAAGGTTAATTGCACAATTTTCAGACATATCCGTTAATATATTTTTAACTTTTGTCACAGAACGGATGCTGAAAGTTCATCTCAGCATTTGGAGGCTTTACGAAAACTTGCTGAAACACTGGCAGAACAAAAAGGCACCCTTGAAGATCTAAAAGACCAGAAACAGAAAGTCATCCAACATTTGAACCTGGACGACAAGGAGCTGGTAAAAGAGCAAATCAGCCATTTTGAGCAGCGGTGGTCACAAATGCAAAACC
Organism: Channa argus; assembly: GCF_033026475.1. Lineage (NCBI taxonomy): Eukaryota > Metazoa > Chordata > Actinopteri > Anabantiformes > Channidae > Channa > Channa argus. Next base: position 17,196,544 of record NC_090212.1, read on the forward strand.
TCATTGAGAGGAAAGTCCAAGATTCAGTGGTGACACTAGAAGACATGAACCAAGTAGAGGCCCGTCTGAGAGAGGCTCGGGACTGGGCAGAAGAGCAGCAGCCTGCCCTGTCTGAGGCCATGAAAATGAGTCCTCCTCCTGAGCTAGCCCAGAGCTTTCTGTTTGACCACCTGAGCATCTGCAGTGAGTTGGAGGCCAAGCAGCTCCTTCTGGCCCAAGCCATGGCCGATGCTGACAGGGTGCTGGCGCGCCTGGGTCTCAGTGAACGGCAGCGTTTGCAGCAGCACATTGCTGACACACAAGCTGAGGTGGAATCTCTGAGTGTCAAAGTGGTGCAGCGAAGAAAACATCTCAGCAAGGCTTTTACAGAGAGAACACATTTCCTGATGGCTGTGAGCCAGTCTATTACCTGGGTCCAGCAAAATGAGAAGAAGGCGCAGTCAGAGGAGTATATTGCTTTGTTACCTGATGACCTGGCCAAGCAGGTCAGAACGTGTAGGAACATCCAAAGCAGTCTAAAAGCCTATCAAAGTGAGTTGACCTCCTTGTGGTCACAGGGAAGGGATTTGATGAGGGATGCCAGCGAGGAAGAAAGGAATGAGATTCTTACAAAGTTACAGGAGTTGCAAAACATCTTCGACAAAACTCTGCACAGATGTGGCCAGAAACTTCAGGAGCTTGAAAAAGTACTTGTTTCCAGAAAGTATTTCAAGACCGATTTAGAGAAAATATGCCAGTGGCTAAAACAAGCTGATATAGTCACCTTTCCTGAAATTAATTTGATGGTTGGAGATGCAGAATTGGAAGCACAGCTGTTGAAATATCAACTGATAATTGAGCAGGCAATTGAATATGAAAACCTTCTTCTAATCGTGCAAAGAGCTGGCCAGGAAATATTACCCACTCTGAATGAAGTGGATCACTGCTATTTGGATGAAAAACTTAACACCCTGCCACAGCAGTATAATAGCATATTAGCTCTAGCCAAAGAGAAACAGGAGAAAATTCAGCAGGCCATTCTTACAAGGAATGAGTACACCTCCTTTATAGATATCACTCACAAAGCACTTAAGGAGCTTGAGGAACAGTTCAATAATCTTGGCACACAGCCTGTGGGCCTCAAAACAGAGGAAGTTGTCAGTTTACAGGGTGATTACAAATCCATTCAGACAGACCTGAGCAACCTTGGCCTAGCTGTGAGTGAACTGAACCAAAAGAAAGAGGGATTTCGTAGCACTGGTCAGCCATGGCGCCCAGAGGAAATGACCCAGCTTGTGAGCCTGTACAATGGCCTGAAGAGGTTGGTTGAACAGAAAGTGGAGCATCTTGATGAAACCTTGGAGTCATTTGAGGACCACAAGGCGATGGCTATGCAGGTTGACTCTGAGTTGAAGGCCACAAAAGAGCAGCTAGTTAAAGTCAATGCAGAAACCCAGTCAGCTGAGGAGCGGCTGAAGAACTACCATGCTCTGGCAGGGAGTCTCCAAAGTGCCAACTCTCACCTGTCAAGGCTCATGGAGCAGATGGACACGCTTGCACCCCGTGTGGACCAAGCAGCCCATGATGCCTCTAAGGAACAAGTGGTTCTGTGGCAAGAGGAGCTGCGGTCTTTGCAGGCTGCAGTAGGGGAGCTGATAGAAGAGTGTGAAAACAGGTTTATTCAAAGTAAAGACTTTGAGACTGAAATGAAAACGACCCTTGACTGGCTACAGCAGGTTAGGGATGAATTGGGCTGTGCTGTGATTGTGGATGTGAGGGTGGAGAAGGTCCAAGAGGAGATCAGGAAGCAGCAAATCATGCAGGAGGAAGTGCAGTCCAGACTGAGAATTGTGGCTGCTCTTAGTAGCAGGGAGAAACAGAAGTATGTCAGTGCCAATGAGCTTGTCCCAGCTCATGTGGATACAAGCCTAGAAGAAATGGCAAAGCTGCAGGCTGACGTTCAAAAAGCACTGAGCGCGAAACAGGTGGGATGTACACATGGAAATTAAACATTATTCTAATGGTTGACTGTTGTTAGAGGTGCCTTAATGCCTGAATGCAGAATTTATTTCTAAATGATTTAGATCGACAATTTCTTCTTATTATTTTTGTATAAAGATCACTCTGGAGGAAGCCCTGGTGTTATGCCAGAAGTACCACTTCAGGATGCAGTCAGCTTGTGAATGGCTGGAGGATGCTGTGTCCTTCCTGCAGCAGGCCAGCCTGGGTGTAGATGTAGAGAACTATGAGGAATGTCTCCGGCAGCAGGAGGACATTGTGGCCACAGAGCAGGAGTTTCTCCTTCACCTGGAGGAGCTGCAGACCCTGCTGCCACACCTGGAGTGCCTGGTGAACCCCACAGCCAAAGAGCAGCTCCGTGTAAGTGTGGAGTCAGCAAAGCAGAGAGGTGTGGAAGTCCGAGATCAGCTCCAGCGTCACCAGGATGTCTTACATAGGTATTGAGATTGGAATAGTGTTGCATGTGGTATAAAGTAATGATCAGTAATTTCAATTAAACTATTTTATCTTCTCATATATTTTGTTTTACGTAGCTGTGTGGCTCAATGGAAGTCATACCAGGAGGCAAGGCAGACAGTCATTGAACTTATGAATGAGGCTGAAAAGAAGCTGACTGAATTTTCCACTGCAAAGGCAGCCACGAGCCAAGAGGCTGAAGATAAGCTATGCAGTCACCGGGTATGATAAGTGAAAATAAATAATTTTCCATGCAGGTCTCATAGCGCCATGAACCGGATTGATTGTCTCTTACCTTTTCAGTCCCTTGTGTCACTGGTGAATGGATTCCAAGAAAAGCTGAGTGGTTTAGAGGAGCAAGCTGCTCAGCTGGAGCTAGTGGGAAGTGATGCCAGTAAGGCCACAATCAGTCGCTCAATGACCACTGTATGGCAGCGCTGGACACGACTACGCAGCGTGGCACGGGGACAGGAGCGAGTACTTGAAGACACAGCACAGGAGTGGAGGACTTTTAGGGAAAAGGTTTGTAGAAAAAATCTGAAAAGTTACATAATTCATTTTTAGATACAAGTCACAGCTGACTACTAGTTTCTCTCATTATTGTCATTTCTTTTGTAGATGGTGAAGGTGGGAGCAGTCTGTGATGAGCTCCACAGTCGTTTCCCTGACAGTGCTGTGGAGAAGGCCTCCAAAGCGACCCTGCAGTCTCTGTTAGACCAGCATGACTTGCTGAGTCAAGATTTGGAGAGAGAGCTGTCCTCCCTAACACTGCTCCGCCAGTATGCCCTGAGTCTGCTGCATGATGTGGAAGTGCCTTCACCAACAAGTGAGCAGGATGAGCTGCCCAGCTTGAAAGAGATCAGAGCTGTTCAAGAGCAAATGGAAAGGTACTGAGAGGTTCTTGCGAAACCATTAACTTCAAATAATAGTTTCATAATTTCCATTGTAAATAAAAAATGAGAACAAGTCAGAGCTCAGCCCATTTAGCTTTTGAGAAAAATATAATTTCTTTTTGACTCCAGCCTCCTGACACAGTCCAGGACCAAGCGGGCTCAGGCAGCACAGGAACTGAGAGAAAGAGAGGAAGTTGAGAAGGAGCTTAGCATTGTGAAAGCCTGGATCCAGGAGACCAGGGAGCTTCTTCTCAATCCAACACCAGACATTGACTCTCAGTTGCAGGAGCTTGAGGTATATCTGCTTTCCTAAGAGCAATTGCATCTTCTGAATATTATACTCCTTCTGGCCTGACTCTTTTCCTATTGTGTGCTATTATGTTGCATAATTCAGCGGCAACAAATGGTGAAGTAATAAAATATTTAGGATTTAATTATGTATAGAATTATTTCTAAGATAGGGGACATTTTCTGCTTTTTGCCTTAGGTTGTACATGGAGATGTGATCACTTATCGTCAGAATGTGGACAAACTAGCAGAACAGCAACAGAGCAAGTACCTGGACCTCTACACTATACTGCCTTCTGAAATCTCCATGCAGCTGGCTGAAGTCTCACTTGCACTGGGTGCTATTGAGGATCAGGTGCCATATCATCAGATTTCCTTTGATATGACATTAATATGTCTCATGACAATATGCTGCCATGTGATGTTTGTTTATATTTCTAATTATGATGTTCTAGGTTCTTTCCAAAGAGAGAGAAATCCAGAAAACCAGAGAAATAAAAGAAGACTTCAGGTCCAGAATCCATGACATCTCTGAGAAACTTAAAGCTAAATCTGCTAAATTCAAGGAAAAATCTACAGATGTTGATCACGCCAAAGAAGAAGTCAAGGTGGGATATCAAACGTTTGCTTGTTTGTTTAATGCGAATGTGTAGTTGGCTTAGAAACCGTGACATTACACTGTTATATTTCTCTCTCAGAGCCTGGCAGAGGACTTGGACTCCTGTGGTCGCACGTTATCAGAGCTGGATTGTGCCGTACAAGAGTTTGGTCGCAGAAATCCCCTGCTAGCTAAACAGCTAAGTGACTCTGTGAGCAGGCTATCAGAGATGCATCACCACACTACACGGCTTGCAGACTGTAGGAACAACTGGCTCAAAAAGGTTTGATTTTTCAGTTAAAACTATATGTACCACAGCTGTGCATTATTAAACATTCTTAAACTGGGAGAATGTGAAGAAACATATTTAATTGCGGTGATTTTTACAATGTGGCCTGTATCTCATTTCGTCAGGCTGTATGCTACTTAGATGAGTATAATGAGATGCTGGACTTTATTGTGAGGTGGTCTGAGAAAGCCAAAAGTCTGGTGAGGGCAAACATCATCTGGAACTCCACTGTTCATCTGCAGGAGCAGATACGGATGTACCAAGTGAGTTGTAGGTTCAGACATTAGAAAAACTAGACATTTTACCTTTTTGGAGAGGTGGGGCCTCAATCCAACACCATGTTTGGGACATTTTTAGGATTAAGCATAAAGATAAACTTTCCAGTGTCTCTCTCTACCAGGAGACCATACCATACATACCTTCCAGTCACTGCCCTGTTTATTACCCTTTTCTCAGACTGTCCTGCGTGAGTCTCGGGAACTCCACGGAGACCTGGAATCAATGGCGGAGAAAGTGGAACTTTTGTCTGAGGTGCTGCAGGTTGAGTCTATGAGCCAGCAAGTTTGTGAACTCAGTCGACACACTGAAGAGCTTCAGCAAAGCATGAAAACACGGCTGCAACACTTGGAGGATGCAGATAAAGTATCAGAAAAACATTTAATATCTATTTCACTTGTTTGTACCATTTATTAATTGTCTTTTACAGAAGTATAATTTCCCTTTTTGGAGAATTAGTAATTGAAACTCATACTTTGTCACTGGTTTATGATATATCCTCAGAGTATGGAGGCCCTGGAGTCTGAAGTTAAAGCCCTACATGTTGCTTTGGAGCAGGTCCAAGCCACATTAACCTCCCCGGAGTTAGCACGCCAGAGCCTCAAAGAACAGCTGGCTCAGAGACAGGTAACTGTGTGCTATGGATCACAAACCATGTTGAACGCTTACTTTGCATGTTGAAGCCTGTTAACACTTTCATACCTTGTAAAATCTTTTGTTTTTGCAGCATCTTTTGGCAGATATGGAAAGTTTTAAGCAGCAGGTGCAGGCAGTGCAGCTGTGTCAGAGTGCTCTGCAGGTCCCAGAGGAGGTGATGCCCAGCCTTGCCATCTGTCGCACAGCTCTGCGTCTGCAGCAAGAAGCCAGTCAGTTGCAGCATGTTGCAATTCAGCAATGCAACATCTTACAGGTACAGTAGGGGGCACTACTACTGCAGGATGGTTACTTTTTATTGCTGTAGGTGCTCCATTCAGGTGCAATATGTAATGCAGACTGATTTATGAAGGCATGACAACAAGAAAAATGAACTGGTTTGCAGGTTTACATTATCTTGTCTATATATAGAGTAAAATGCTCTTTTTTAATCCTGAAAAATTGTTACTTTTTAAGCTAACTGTTCCATAATATATTTGTTATTACTCAGGAGGCAGTGGTGCAGTACGAGCAATATGAACAGGAAGTGGGAGACCTCCAGGGGCTGATTGAGGAAGCACACCGTGTCATTCAGGACCGACCAATCCCCACTAATAACATCCAAGAGCTACAGGCCCAGATCCTTCACCATGAAGTACAATTAATTTATTATTCACTTTAACCGTGTTTCCTGTACAGAGTCTAGATGAGCTATAACCTAACCTAGTATAGTCAGTGAAGAAAGACAGGAAAGACATTCAGGGCATTGTTCCAATGACAGGTCATTTGTGACATGAAGGCATAACAGGAAAACCTTGTCATCCATATATTCACAAGTTTTACGGAAACCCAGATGAACTAAAAGTAAACATGCAAACAAAACACAGAAAGGGCTAGAAATCCAATCAACTGCCCTCTTCCAAATTTACAGCACTGCTACAAACAGCACTTACAGAATACAGCTAACCATGATCACTGTAACCATTTAATACAATCTTTATTCTCTGTGTCGCATGATGTGTTGAAATAACATCATTATTGCATGATTGAAATTCAATATTTCAATTTCTTTGAAATAGGAACTTGCCCAGAAGATTAAAGGATACCAAGAACAGATCGCTTCACTAAATTCAAAGTGCAAGATGTTGGCAGTGAAAGCCAAACATGCCACACTGCTGCTGACCGTGACTGAGGTGGAGGGACTGCCTGAGGGGCTGCAGGACATGGATGGAGATAAATCCAAGAAACCTTCAGCACAAGCCGTCATGGTAATAGAATATAATGTACAGTACCAGTAGAAACTGTTTGCATTGTTTCTGAGGGCATTTACTAATTAATAATCCTTTTATTACCTTTCCTAGGTTATGCTATGTTTGACTAGAACTTAAAATAATCTTATTATCAAAATGTGTTTACACCACTTTTGTCTAAAAACACATTGCATATGACAAATCTTTCCTAATCCATCTTGCATGTGCGCTCTTATCTTCATGTGTCTTGCATGGTGTTTCAGATGACTGCTGGTCGCTGTCACACCCTCCTCTCTCCTGTAACTGAGGAGTCTGGAGAGGAGGGCACTAACAGTGAGGTCTCTTCTCCTCCTGTCTGTCGCTCTCCTTCTCCCATCACTCACACTGAAGCCACTATAACCAAGGTATCTGCCTTCTCTATTTTTCTTGATATTTTTTTGCCTCAATTGCTGTGCACAATTTCACATTTGTAAAATTTGTGTTTTCTATGTGTTTCAAAAATTCACTATGTGTTTAAAAAAACTGTCTATTGAAAGGAACATTGAATCAATTAAAGCAAATAAAAATGAGAAAGGCTGGTTACTAATTTGTCTTCACGATGGATGTTGCCGTTTAAATGTTTTAAGGTGGGAAGAGGAACACTCACAAGAGCACCAATCCAGGAATTATATGACCCAACATTTGAGTCTGTAGCCAATTTAGATGACTTGCAGCGTTCGTGGGAGACATTAAAGAATGTGGTATGTAAAAAATAAAAGATCTATGGAATATTAGTTATCTTTGGCTGTTATTGCCCAGCACTGTTTCATCATCCAACTGACCTCCCGAACAGATCAGTGAGAAGCAGAGGTCTCTGTACGAAGCTCTGGAAAAGCAACAGCATTACCAAGATTCGCTCCAGTCAATCTCTTCTAAAATGGAGGCACTGGAGGCCAAACTGAATGAGCCTCTGGAGGCAGATAAGAGCCCAGATAGCCACATAAAAACCCATGAAGTGAGTCACATACTTTAATATCAAGGTCATAAGTTGAACAAACAATGTAAGCCACCATTGTATAACAAAGAATGTTTCTTGTCTTTTTTATTATGTAGGTATGTATGTATGAGATATAGTCAAGCTTGTCATCCTGTTTTACATTTATACAATCACACTCCAGTAAAGCATTGTTTCTCCCAGCATTACAGTATTTGAATTGTAAATGTGTTTTGTTTGGTTCGGAAAAATATGGCAACATATTGCTGCCACCACGAGAATGTTTTTTACTCCATATCTCGTTATAATTAGATTTGAAAAACATTCTCGTGGTGGCAGTAATACGTTGCCGTAGAAAATCCAAGTATAAAAAGTCAAAATTGACCTCTGTTAAAAAGTTAGTAAACATACTGTATGTCTCTAACCCCATAAACATGTACAGTAAGCATATGATGATGTTCTCTGTAGGGTCTGGTAGAGGAGATTCAGAGTGTGCAGGAAGAAATAGACCGGCTGCAGACAAGCTTCACAGAGGATCTGGCGTCTGAGTCAGTGGACTCAGACATGGCTGATCAGCTGGCCATGCAGTCTTCTCTTGCTGTGTTAGCTGAGAGGATGGCCACCATCAACATGAAGGCATCAGGGAAGCATCAAATACTGGAGGTAGTTTTTTTTTTTTTACACAACTACTTTTAGTTGTAGATACAGTACTGGTGCATTGTTATTACATTTCATTTTAATAAGTTTCATTTTTGTGTTACTATATTGTAAAATGTAGTTACTAAAATGTGATGTCCTTTGTTCCAGGAACGTGTAAGTGACCGTCTGGAGGGTCAACGTCAGGAACAGGCCATACAGCTCTGTTATGCCAAGGCTGATGAACTGGAGCAGTGGTTCACCAGAATGCGCAGTGCTGTCTCCTACATTCTTGAATCTAAACCTGTAGAGGAGACCGGTATGGAGGATCAGCTCACTGAATGTCAGGTCAGAGCTCCCCCTGCTGTTCACTCAGAGCAGTAGATGAAAAAATACATCCACCCACTATCTGTAAGCACAGGGGGCTGCAGCCTATTCCAGCTGCCCCTGAGTGAAAGGCAGGGTGCACCCTGGGCAGGTCACCATCCATCTTTGGACCAACACAGAGAGACATACACAAACAGACAGACATACTCACATTCATGCAATCGGGAAATGTAGTCTTTGCACTGTGAGAGAAAAACCAGGGCGCTCAGAGTGAAACAACACAAGCACAGGGAGAACATGCAAACTCCACAAAGAAAAGCTGCAGCTGGCAGGCAGATTCAAACTGGGAACCTTTTAGTTTTGAGGCAGCAATGCCAACCACTCCCCCCGTGGTGCGCAGGTGAAAACATACAAAATTGCATTATTACATAATCATAAGATGCATTCATAAATATGAACAACAGGTTTATTGACAATATATGTTTTACAGCACATTGCCAGAAATGACACAGATATTGGTGGTGAACGGTTTTCTAGGTTTTCAGCCATTGTGTCTGCTCGGCCAACTAATTTTAAAATTGGCATTGGACCATTTTCTGTGTCATGATTTAATATTTGCTGTAGTTCACCTATCACACATCGATCATCTAAGGAGGACAGGAACGTTTCAGTGAGTAAACAAGAGCATTAGCAGAGTCAGTGGGGCTCTTAAGCAACTGTAGCATCAGTTTTAAGCAGATTATGCAGATGTCCCTGTGCTCCTGTTAGCAGAATAGGGTAAAGTAGTGGGGGGTGGTGACTTTCAGACGATTAATAGATCCTGCCCTTAAGATTGGTGTTGGTGACAAAGCTACTAGAATATCCAAGTAGGGGAATCCTAGAGAGCACGGAGGGTGAGGCGGGAGGGAGGGAGAGTAATTCTGCCTCAGGAAAACCTGGGGAAGCTAACGATCGCAGAGTAGTGGCTGTGCTGTTCGAACATTTTTCCCATAGCATTTATTGTTAGCTGTTTTGGACTGGTCTGGAATTATAATAATTATGAATGATCCATTGCATAGGATAATTGCTTTTGTATGTGAGTGGGAGCATATATGATGCAGAGAATGGAGTGTGAACGATTAGTAGTAATATTTTGCACAGAACAGTTGGAAGAGGTGGACCAAGGATGAAAGCTAAGGGAGAGCTCTCCCTGTCCTATGGTCGGGGAAAGCTGTTGGTGTGAAGGGTTCAGTCAGAGCTGAAGAGTTTGTTCTGCAGAGGGAGGAGCTGCTGTATGTGGTAAGACACCATGTTTGAGCTGGCCTCTCTCCTGCTGTTGCTGCAGAACATGCTTGTGGAGATGGAAGAAAAGGTGCTGGCCCTGTCAGAGCTATCCATGCAAAGTGAGAACCTGCTATTGGAGGGCCGGACAGAGACTAGAGAGGAAGCTGAGCAGTTGGCAAGGAAGTTACACACATTGAAGGGCGGCCTGTTGGAGCTGCAGAGAATGCTACAAGACAAGCAGATTAACATCCAGGTGAGGTGGAGACTTGCTTCAGATGTTGATTTACACTGAATGCGCTGAACTGTGTGCACATACATGCAGGCACACCAGTTTTTCTCATCCTAAAATATATTATTTAGTCCTCAATGTGGGTACCTTGTGTTATGATGTATCATATATTCATGAGATAAAAACATGTGACATGATAAATGCACCACCACTCCATTCATTAGAGCATCATAATACATACATACATAGTCTATATTTATTATCTGAAAGCTATGAAATGCCCCTTGAAAGGCCGGCAGAGAATATTTAATTTCCTGAAGCTCATACACAGAACCTTACATTTTTAGTGATAATAACATTCAAGCCTTGTAAATGTGAATCTAAATAATAAATAATAAATAGTTCCTGTTTTATAGTAGACTGTCTGTTGGTCCTACAGGGATGCCTGCAGGAACAGGAGGAAAGTGAATCAGACTCCAGTCTGTCTCAAAGTCCCAATGTACAGGACTGGCTTGCCCAGGCCCGGACCACTCGTTCCCAGCAACAGCAGGACTCTCTGCAGAGACAGAGGGTAAAACGGAAGAAAATATGTTTTTTTTTTTTTTAAGTCTTTTTTTCATTTTACTTGGACATTGCTAGCAATTCTTCAGCACAGAAACTTTTGAAAGTCACATCTCTTTGAACATATGTCTGCCATCATCTAATGCATACTGTACAGTACACCTAAACTAAAGATACATGTACAGTAAAATACAAAATGCAATCTAAACACTTTTTTCATGTTGCATCTCTGCTCTTTAGGAGCTGGAGGAGCAGCTTGCAGAGCAGAAGAAGCTGCTTCAGTTAGTTGCTAGCAGAGGAGAGGAGATTCTTATCCAGCAGGCCTCACCCAGCAGTGTCAGGTATTTTAACACACAATCACATCAGAGACAGTATAATAACAGATATAAGTGCTTTATTTAAATTATAATTGAATGGATCATCAGTTGATTTGTGGGTCTGTCCCTGTGCAGCACAACAGAGCCATTTTCACCAGCGACTTTGGTTGAGAGGGAAGCTCAGGCGGCACGAGAACAGTTGAGACAGAGGTGGGAGAGCCTGAGACTTGAGCTGAAAACGAAACTGCAGCTCCTACAGAGAACCCTGGAGCAGGACCATAAGCAGCCGGTACTAACCATGTAGTGACTGTTGTTAGCATATGGACTATTGGAGGCAAAGTGTAATGTTCATGCCGTTATCCATTTTTAAGTGTAGGGACTGTTGTTGATTGTTTGCATGCATTTCTGTATTAAGGTGTATTCCAGAGCCTCCCATGTGTCGACGACTGGCTCTCTGTATAAAGAAGAAACTCAAGCTGACAAGTCCTCCCTGAAGATTTTGTATGAGAACTTCAGAGAGACAGTAGACAACATGACCCCTCAGGTAAACTGTCACTATAACAATATTGTGCATAAAAATTGTATTGTCATTGTAAAATTGCAATACTTCAACCCAACATGTGTGTTAATTGAATATTGACTCACACTTGTTTTTTCACACAGTCCACTGATAGTGAGACGCAGGTGGACCAAATGGAACAGCAGCTCTACACGGCTGTGTCATCCACCTCCTCCTGGCTGGATGGTGTGGAGAACAATGTCTTCTCTGGTTCAGTGCTGCTTGCTGAAAATGCAGAGACCCAGCTACAAAAGCAGGAGGTAGCCGGGCTTATTTCTACAGTTTCTTTTAATTGGAGAATGTTTAAAACTGTAAAACCAACAAGCCTGGTAGAACCCAAAACCTAGAATTTTTTCTTCTAATATATCAGAACACTTAGAGATACTAGATCTCTGCATTTATCTGTAGAATGTGTTACTGCCATTGTAAAATCTGTATTCATTTAGAATAAATCTATTTATTTCCAATCTTCTTGTCAGACCTTGGAGAATGATGTGAGGCATTTGACAGAGGAGGTGAAGCTCAGCCAAGCTCTGCTCGCTGGATCTTCTGGGTTGAAACATGACGACCGGGTGCTGTTGGAGGACAACCTTGACTGCCTGAAAGAGAGATTAGGAGCTCTGGGTTGTGCTTTGGGACAACGCTGTGAAGACATGAGAACGAGCGCACAAGAACTCACAGCCTATCAGGTGTGCTTAACACTTTTTAACGACCTTTTATTTTTCATTTTGTCAATGAATGCCCAGTATAAATATATTAATATCACTTTTCTTACTTAATCATAGTTGCATAGGCTTACCCAGAATAAATAATAATTATATTTCCATGTATTACTGTAAATCTCATACTATTGTGTGGATATTTACTGTCAAAAATTGTGTTATGTTTAATACAGACCGATTTGCAACTTCTCCAAACTGCTTTAATTGAGACAAAGTGCCAGATCCTACAGGCCTTAGCTGGAGCCATGGATAGACCAGCATCCAAACAACTAGAGGTAGCGCAGACAAGCAAGGCCACGCTCTTATTTTCTCCCGCCAAGATTCACAGACAAAATAAGGTTTTGAATTTCATTCATAAGCACTGTCATTTCTCTTAGGTTATTGCTAATGCAGAGGAGAGCCTCAAAGATTTTGAACAGAGGATAACGGAGCTCAAAAGAAAAGGAGCAGATTTACAGGCAGATCAAATATCCACAAACAAACTACTGAAACTCCAGGTAAAGTGTTTATTGACGGTTGAAAGTAGCCTCTGTTTTGTCTAAAAATCATTTAGTAAAAGCTGCTTCTCATCCTTCTTTTTAACAGTATCTTTTTGCATTGGACTTTTTAATAAACATTGTAAAACCTTAATCTAGATAATAGCAAACTACCTAAACATAATTGTGGTGTTTCACATACTGAAGGGTTATAGTATTGAGGACAAGTATTAAAAGTATGAATGTAATGTTATCTATGGTGTGTGTGTGTGTGTGTGTGTGTGTGTGTGTGTGTGTTTTCAGGATTCTCTTGAGGAGCTCATGATGACTGTGGGTTCACGTCGCAGCGGACTCAACCACAATATGGCTCTGAAGGAGCAGTATGAGCGCGCTCTGCAGGACCTGACTGATGTGGTGGACACAGCCAAGGACAAGATGGCTGCTGAACAGAGGATCGTTGCCAGTTCTTTGGACGAAGTACAAAATCACCTGGATAAACATAAGGTTTGGTCATCTTGATGCTTTGCTAAGCTAGTTGGGTTAAGGAGGAGTCATTATTAACACTGTGAGATGCTGGAGGCAAGCTTCTAAAACCGAACTGGTCGTTGGTGTGTTTGTGTGTGTTTTATTGCATTTTCTAGGAGTTTTTCCAAGGTCTGGAGTCCCATATGATTCTAACAGAAACATATTTCAGGAAGATCAGTAGTCTGATGCTTCCCAAAGAGTGTCAGGTCTTTGAGGAGACACTAGCTGAGGCTCAAAGTATTCTCAAAGAGGCACACAGTAAAGGAGTTGAACTGGAGTGTATCCTGGAGGTGAGTGAGAATACACATTTTAAGTGCGATGAATTTTTTAAAATTCTTTTCTATTGACAGTATCAGAAAGTTTTCTTTATTTGAAAAGCTTTTTTTTTCTGGCTCCGGGCAACATCTGAAAAACATTGTATGTCTAAATAGGTATATCTTAAACGTGTTTAATGACCATTCTCCACAGGGGGAATACACACACATTATAGATTTATGGGATTTTATTGGTGTATTTCAGCACAGCAGCTTCTAAATTTCTGTAGTCATTTAAAGTGGGAAATTTCTCTCCCTCCTTTCAGTGCATCGCTGTTTTAATGCAGATTGCTGACCAGTATCAGACTTAGAGATTAGAACACATTTTTCATAATTCATGCGTTCATAGATCGGGTCTCTATATATAGTAACTATATGGGTGTTAAATATCTTCATGATCAGATGACACAGAGCTTCTATGAACAGGCATTGCTAATCAGTCTGAAACAAGGGATTTATGAGTTTATGCAAATAATTGGATGTGGAACCTTCGAATGAACAAGACCGGTGTACAATAGTGGATGAGGCCTAGCCATTGGTATGTGCATAGATAGTATAACGCAGACAAAAGAAATACATGTGAGCATTTGAAACACTGAATGCAATAGGTCCATTCCAGAACAAATTTTTAATAACTATTGGTTGAAGAAAGTAGTTGTATTTGTCATGGAATAGTTGTGTTAATTTAATGGTAAAAACGGATTTGCAGTCGTGGTTATGTAAATATTATTCATCTAAAAGCTATTTAATTTTTTTTTTGTTTGTTTGTTTATCAGACCTGGTGTCGCTTGATGCAGGATTACCAAAGTCTAAACCGACAGCTGGAGGCCGTCGAGGGAAGTATCCCTTCTGTTGGCCTGGTAGAAGAAACGGAAGAAAGGCTCATGGACAGAATTTCATTGTATCAGGTGCAAAGTGATATTGTTTCAGAGGATGTAGCATAATAAACTTCAGTAGCCTCCATCGTCCTAATTATCTGCTTTAAATATTAAAAGGTAAATAAATAAAACAGGAAGGACAGTAAGGACTTCTAATGGAACTTTTTTTTTTGGCAAATTAGGTGCATTACATTTACCTAAACGTTTTGGCATCTACCCTCTGTCACTGCCTTCTTCTGGATCCTTCACAATTCAGGGCTCATTGAATTAAGATTGAAGTTCCTCCCTTACATGCAGCATACTTGTATTTGTAGGATTCATAGGATTTCTTCACCCGTACCTCAGCTGATGCCATTCTGGTTTATGAGCGCACTTTGCTGAAATGTCTTTCTATCTCCTGTTCTTCCATTTTCTGTAAAGGGCCTGAAGGGAAGACTGACTGAGCACCAGCACAAGCTGTACCAGGTACTGGATGAGGGAAAACATCTCTTGCTTTCAGTGTGTTGTCCTGCACTGGAAAATCAACTTGCACTGCTGGGGGAACACTGGCTCAACAATACCGCCAAGGTCAATAAGGAACTGCAATGCCTGGAGGCCATCTTAAAACACTGGACCAGGTCCGAAACACATATGTATCTCAACACAACTGAATTTTTTTAGGCATCAAAATGATGAAATTTATCAAGGTAGAGATTATTGCAAACTAAAATTTTGAGTAGATGGAGTACAACGTATCAGGTTTGGGTTTACAAAATAAATAAAGGCTTCTTGGTTTGTGATTGTATTCACATCAGATTTCTGACAGTATAAGTTCACGGCCTTATTTTATATTTAAACTGTGATTTTCTTTAAGGTATCAGAGGGAGTGTGCAGAGCTCAGTGAGTGGCTGCAGTCTGCTCTGAAGCGGCTGGAGTTTTGGAACACGCAGGCCGTATTAGTCCCACAGGAGCTGGAAACTGTCCGAGATCATCTCTCTGCTTTTCTTGTGAGGCTACTTACAATGTTACTTTTTGATTTGAGCTTTTTGGTATTGATTCAGAGATTCTGGCTCCTTCATAGGAACAAAACAGCTAGACATTTATCCAGTCTGACACATTGAATTGTTGGAGCTTCGTACAGCTAAAACATCTTTCTTTGGCTGGACACTAAGTAGTGCCACATTTATAATGAATTTTAGGTTATTACACCCATTGTGTACTATGTGTGTATATATGAAATTTCATATAGCTGACTCATAGTTTAATAATCTTCATGGGTCATTAGGCCACTACCTTTGTTCCTGCTTAACTACTTACATTAGGATGAGTGGGCAGCAACAGTGAAGTGCTTGAGGACTGAAATCCTGCTCAGTGCCTTTAGTCAATGACAATTGTATTACTTATTATCTAAGATGTATGGCCTTGACTAGATCAGTCATTAATATGTAAAGCCATTGACAGGAATATGTATCATTTCATACGTGTCCTAGGGGCTAGTGCAAGTTAACAAATAAAATGTGGACCCACTTAGAAAAAACATTGCTCTGTGGTCAAAAACTCTCGATGCTGAGATTCTCCGTTACTCTTTTTCAGCATTATTTGTTGTGGCAGAATGTATAGTAGAATATATTATTATTTTTATATATACTGTGCAAACTTCATATTTTATTTGCATTGTGCAACAACAATATCACTTAGCTAATTTTAATTAACAAAATATTTAAAAATATAGTATTTGTAGGGGTAGTTGCACCTCTAGTTGTAATGCTAATAGTAAAAATTGCCATATATGTAGTACTAATAGTAATTCTGCTGTGTCATATGCAGTAGTTGTCTTGCTAGTAAAGTACTGTATCCAGTTAATGACTCCTGTCACTGTGTATCACAGGAGTTTTCAAAGGAGGTTGAGGGTAAATCCAGCTTGAAGAGCTCAGTGGTAAGTGAGGGAAACCAGCTGCTGCGACTGAAAAAAGTGGACACCGCAATGCTGAGGTCTGACCTGGCACGCATTGACACCCAGTGGAGTGAGCTGCTCACACGCATGCCAATGGTCCAAGAGAAGCTGCATCAGGTATTGTCACATGGACCTAGAGTGGACAGGCTTAGCTACTCCAGAGCAAAGAGGATTACTCCTTTCTACAGCTTCCCTTGTATACAAAAGTTTCGAAACGTGATTGACAGGTTGATGACATGTTATTTTCTTCTTAGATCCAAATGGCAAAGTTGGCTTCCCGTCATGCCATTTCTGAGCTGTTTAACTGGATATCTTTGATGGACAATGTCATTGAAGAGGATGAAGAAAACCTGAAGAGTGCTGTGGGATCAAATGTGATTCAGGACTACTTGCAAAAATACAAGGTAGTGGACTTTAGACAGTTGATGTCATCTGTAATGAAGAAGCTTGATAAAATACACATTTTGCTACATTCAGCATATATTATAACTTAAATAGGCAAAATGTGTCAGCGACTGTGATTATCATATGTATTCAAAAATGTATTTTTTATAAATACTTTCACTAGTCTCTGGTGGGAGTGCAGGCTTCATGGTGAATATACTGCTTCTTCCTTTTAGGGCTTCAGAGTAGATTTGAGTTGTAAGCAGCTGACCGTGGACTTTGTCAACCAGTCAGTTCTGCAAATCAGTGGTCAAGATGCAGAAAGCAAGCGGAGTGATAAGACAGACTTTGCTGAGCGCCTGGGAGCCATGAACCGACGCTGGCAGATCCTACAAGGTCGCATCAATGAGAGGGTGAGTCCACAGGCAAAGATACTGCTCATGAATGAAACGCCACCATGATTAGTTAGTAATAAAACCAGGATGGCACACTTTGTCTTGAATTCTTGCATACCACTATCTTGTATAATAATGTTACAGATCCAGTTCCTGGAGAGCCTCTTGGAGATGTGGTTGGAGTATGAGAGCAGTGTTCAGGCCCTGAAATCTTGGATGGCAACTCAAGAAGAAAGGTTAAAGAGAAGACACCGGATAGAAGATTTGACATCTGTGCAGAACGCTCTCAAAGATTGCCAGGTTGGTTTCTCTTACGTTTTATCAAAACATTTGATAAATATACCTTTGTTCACATATAAGTTGCTGGTATTATTATTTGGTATTTGGGTCACCGATTGTTTATGATGCAAAAACTATTGACTTTTAGGAAATGGAGGAGTCGGTGAAAGAGAGAGAGAAAGACCTAGAGAGGGTGGAGGAGCAGGGCTGTGCCCTTGTCCAGAACAAGACTGATGAGGCCTGTGCCATCGTTATGGAAACGCTTCAGGGTGTCAATCACACCTGGGCTAACCTGGACCACTTGGTATGCTCCCCTGTTCTCCCTCCACTCTGGCTTTAATATTTTAATGCCTTTTTAACGTAACTTTTACTTCATTGTTCTGTTCACTCTCTTTAATGAATGTCACCGTGTTTTTGTTGAACTTTACAGATAGGGCAACTAAAGATCAGCCTGAAGTCAGTGCTGGATCAGTGGAGCCTGTACAAGCGAGCTTCGGAAGAAATCAATGGCTACCTGATGGAAGGAAGGTACTCCGTGTCACGTTTTCGCCTCCTTACGGGCTCCCTGGAGGCTGTTCAGCTGCAGGTGCAAAGTCTGCAGGTATGTTGGGTTGAAGAAGCAATAGATTTATCGTTGAATTATTCCAGCCGGCTATAGTCATTAAGCCAAATATACACACATTTACTGATAATTGCATTTGAATGTATTTCTAATCCTTTAAATTTCAAACTTGTTTTTTTTTTTTCAGTTTTTTCAGGACATGTTTCTAAATTCTTTTCTTATACTATACATACTATGTAAATTAAGCCTACTGTTGTTTGATGCCTATGAAGGATTTGCAAGAGGAACTGGAGAAACAGGAGAGCAGTCTGAGAAAGTTTGGTGCTGTGACCCACCAACTGCTGAAGGAGTGTCACCCATCAGTGTCTGACTCTCTAAACAATGCCCTTAAGGATGTTAATGCAAGGTGATCTTATTCATTTACGTGACACAAGACGTATGATCATGATGTTTTATTAATTACACTGATTGTGACTGATCTATGTTATGTTTGTATCCAGGTGGACTGGCTTACTGGACGAGATTGCAGAGCGCCTAAGAAGCAGCAAAGCCCTGCTTCAGCTATGGCAGCGCTACAAGCAGCTGTATGAGCAGAGCTGCAGCAGTGTCCAGCTCCAAGAGGAAAAGGCAGACCAGCTCCTCAAGACTGCCTGCAGCAAGGACATCGCTGATGAGGAGGTGTCTGACTGGATTCAAGAATGCAGTGTAAGTGAGGCCATAGCTCTTCTGAGCCATTTTTGTTTTTGAACGTGTTTTCTCTGTCCTTAAGAAAGCCAATATTCCACCTTCATGTCAGTGACTATGTTTTGTGTTGTTGCAAAGTAAAAAGTCACGTGCTTCGATTTTCTTCTTGAAAATATAATGGATTTTATGGATGAATTTTCAGGAATTGCTCCGGTCGCAAGCTCCAGTGCAGGCATCTCTGCAGGTTCTCCAAGAACTGGGAGATCAGCTAAAACAGCAGGTGGATACGACAGCAGCATCTGCCATCCAGTCAGATCGCCTGTCTCTCACCCAACAACTGGCGGCTGTGGAACAGGCTCTTTCCAGACAACTCACTACCCTGCAGGTAAGGACAAGACATGCATTATTTTCTACTTCAAGTTGTTCTTTAGACTCAGGCAGTCAATTCATCAATCAAAAAGTCAGTCAATCAGTTTTATTTAAATTGACTTTTTTCTTTTCATGTTATTGTACTCCGCTATTTTAAACTCCAGAATCATAGAAATGGATAGTGAAGAATGAATTTAATACTTGTGGTTTGATGCTATTTATGTCTCTTCTATACAAGACTGGAGTCCAAGATTATGAAACCTTTAATGATCAGCTGGATTCACTGGGGTGTTGGATAGTTGAAGCCGAGAAGGCACTGAAAGTGCAAGATCCCAATGGTTCCACCAACCTGACAGCCATTCAGGATCGCATGGAGGAGCTCAAGGTTCTTTTGTTCTGTTTACAGTCAGTGAATAAAATAACCTCAACCAACTGGTCTGAAATTAAAAAATGTAACATTTATTTTAACGTCACGTTTTTCACTTGTCCTTCTACAGAGACTCATGTTAAAATTCAGCAGTATGTCTCCTGAATTGGAGCGTCTTAATGAGCTTGGTTATCGGCTCCCTCTTAATGATTCTGAGATCAAGCGCATGCAGAACCTCAACAGGAGCTGGTCAACAGCTTCAGGACAGACCACAGAGAGATTCAGGTATGACACACATAAATTTAGCAAAATAAAAATCCTTTAAGTTACACTATAAAGTACTAACAAACAAAGGAATGTACTCAGATTGACTTGTTGTTTCTTCCTTTGCAGCAAACTTCAGTCCTTCCTCCTTCAGCAGCAGACCTTCCTGGAGAAGTGTGAAACATGGATGGAGTTCTTGGTCCAAACTGAAGAGAACCTGGCAGTGGAAATTTCTGGGAACTACCAAAGTTTAATTGAGCAGCAAAAAGCCCATGAGGTTAGTGTCATTTTAAAAGTAAAAGAGCCTAAAATAGCTTCTGCATCTTACTGTATATTATTAATGTGTTGTCTTTCAGTTGTTCCAAGCTGAGATGTTCAGTCGCCAACAGATCCTACACTCAATCATCAGTGACGGACAGCGAATGTTAGAGCAGGGTCAAGTGGATGACAGGTAAAATCCATTATTGTTGTTTTTACTCTATCCACCACTTAAGTGGAACATTCCTGGACCTGAAAAATCCAGTCTCCTTTGTTTATCACAACAAAACATCACTGATCATATTATTCCTCCTCATTTTTCGCAGAGGTGAGTTCAACCTGAAGCTGGCTCTCCTAAGTAACCAGTGGCAGGGAGTGGTTCGGCGTGCTCAGCAGAGGCGTGGCATTATCGATAGCCTCATTCGTCAGTGGCAGCGCTACAGAGAAATGGTAGAAAAGTTGCGTAAATGGCTGGTGGAGGTCTCCCACCCTACAGGGGCCCTTTGTGCAGGGACTACAGTGCCTCTGCAACAAGTGCGCTCTATGCTGGATGCTGTCCAGGTACATATTATAAAAGCTTACAGAGCACACTTCTTGTAACTGTCTAAATGGTGCAGGACAAAACCGTTTTATGTTGAGTCCACCCACCTATTCTTCCAAAAGTGCAATATATTCCTGGAATTATGTAATGCTTTGGACCTAATGGATCTTAGTCAGGAAGAAGTACTATGAAGCATAGATTATCTAAGATCTTAATCTTGATCTATATGGAAAGAACAAACCTTTTAGCAAAATGCAAATATGCATTAAAATTGTATGTAGACACCTCTGATACTGCAAAATATGTAACAGTAAAGACTATGCATATTTATTTGTTCATTATTTTTGTCAAAGTGACTTTGCTTTCTGCTACAGCTAAAGGAAAAGGTTCTGCAGCGTCAGCAGGGGAGTTACATCCTGACGGTGGAAGCTGGCAGGCAACTGCTCCTGTCAGCTGATAGCCGGGCAGAGGTGGCCCTCCAGGCAGAACTCACTGAAATTCAGGAGCGATGGAAAAATGCAACCATCTGCCTGGACGAACAGAAGAAAGAGCTGGCCACTGTGTTAAAGGTATACCATGCGAAATGCCAGCAGATCGTGGAGTATACGGAATCAAGGCGGTTGTTGAAGGCGTACTGTAAATGTTTTATCTGTCAAAACATTTTACATTATATATACAAATGACACATTTTCTTTTCTTTCTTTTTTCTGTTTTAAAAAGCTTCAGTGAATGCCAGAAAAATGCAAAAATATGTGCAGGTACAGTAGTTTTAGTAAGACGAAACCATGTGTGAACATTTATAATGTTTTTACAGGACTGGGAGAGGTGTGAGAGAGGGATTGGTGGATCACTGGAAAAACTTAGAGCCTTCAAACGACAGCTTTCCCAGTCGCTTCCCGATCACCATGAGGATCTACAGGCTGAGCAGATGCGCTGCAAGGTAACAGCCTAAGCATTTTATGTATGTGAAAGCTTCACATACCAATGCTGTGCTCATCTAAAAATCATTATTTGCGTAAGTATAGAATCATCTGTTGAGATAAATTTGAAGGAAGTGTTGCTCAGGTCACAATCTGTGGGTTTAAAATCTGTCTGCAAGGTGGACAAACAAAATTACTGTTGTCTCACTAACAGGACTTGGAGAATACATTTGATGGCTGGGCAGGTGATCTGGCCCATCTGACTGTGCTGAGGGAGACACTGTCTGGTTACATCAGTGCTGAGGATCTTTCTGTCCTTCAGGAGCGAATTGAGCTGCTTCATCGACAGTGGGATGAAATTTGCCACAAGGTACAATTATTATATCATTCCTCTATGAATATGCTGTGTATGGCTTTTAGAGAATTGTTTGAATGAAACTAAAATTACTTTTGGTTTGCGAAAAGTCCCGTCTATGCAGTCTCTTGACTTGCCACTTGGTGGTGCTGGTTTCAAGCTAAATTTGAAGCCATAATATCGCTTTACCCAAGTCCTACACTCCTTGATGGTGTCAGGCAATGTTGAATTTAACTAAGCACCACATAAATACAAGATTAAATTGTAGTCTGTGGCATTTGCTACAAATGTCACAAATGTAGTTGTACTTTATTTAATTGAGAAAAGAAATGTGTGTTCATTTTTTCTGACCTAGACAAACAGAAAAAACCATACAGTGTTACTCAGATTAGTAAAAACTAAACTTGTCATGGTCTTTCACTTTAAATTTCAAAAAGGAAATTTAGCACAGCCACAGTGAGACAGTACAAAAAACACGAAACCTCAAGCTCATTTTTTTTCATACCTACATCCTGTGTCGTGCAGATAAAATATGCACACAGGAAATGCACAGAAGCAGACGCTCACTGCTTGATGCAAATAAGTCAGTTTAGGTGCAGTAATCCATAGCAATGCCTCCATTTGAGACTTTTGACATGGAGTTACTCTTGTTGTAATTTAATGTGCGTTCGTTGTTTAGAATGACTTACGTTTTTATACATTGCTGTGCCATTGCAGCTGTCCCTGCGCAGGCAGCAGGTGAGTGACAAGCTGAATGAGTGGACTGTATTTAACGAGAAATACAGGGAGCTGTGCGAGTGGCTCACCAACATGGAGAGCAAGGTCTCCCAGAATGGAGACATCAGTATTGAAGAGATGATTGAGAAGCTCCGCAAGGTAAAATTATATACATTATCTGTATTGTGATTCTGTATTCACTGAACTGGTTAGTTGTATTTCTGTAATGTACCGTATCATACTCCAGGAAATCCAGGTACAATCAGTAAAATGTTCACTCTTTTTAAATTATCTTTAACACACTGCGTGCATCAGGACTACCAGGAGGAGATCACTGTAGCTGAGGAGAACAAATTACAGCTGCACCAGCTGGGTGAGCGCCTGGCCAAGGCCAGCCATCAGAGCAAAGCTGCTGAGATTGAACAAAAACTAAACAAAACGAGCGACCGCTGGCAGCACCTCCTGGATCTTATTGGAGCCAGGTGAGCAGGCATTCTACACACCTGAATTGCAAAAATAAGTAATTCTTCCAGCGAAATTGAGATGCCAATAACAATGTTATTGTAATTCTTCTCAGTATAAACACTTTTGCCAATGCCTGTTGTTACTAAATATACTCTACAACTAAGCTATTCTGTGTTAACAGAGTGAAGAAGCTGAGGGAAACGCTGGTGGCCGTGCAGCAGTTGGATAAAAATATGAGCAGCCTGCGCTCCTGGCTGGCTAACATTGAGACTGAACTGTCTAAACCCATTGCCTATGACTCCTGTGATTTCCAAGAGATTGAGAAGAAGCTTGATCTGCAGCAGGTAGCATATATATCCTGCTTTACAATGTTCCATTCAGTTTTAATTTGCAGTCTTAATGACCCCAAATGTTTGCAGGGCTTTGGAATTCAAATTTTTTCATGCATCTAAGTTGTTTCATTGTCTCTTCCTTATAAACATATTTGCTATATGTGCATCGTTAAAATACTTCGGCATTAAATTAAACAGATATGTGAAGATCAACATTGGTGTTACCAAACACTTGAATTGCACTGCAAAATCAAGCATATTTTTTGGAATTTTTTGAATTTGTCAGTTCTCGAATGGTTCCTCTGACTGTATTTATCTATGGAGAGATTGTTTGATTAAATGAACTATTCCAAAGTCATTTGTATTGTTTTACATTATGGAATCTCTCTCTCTCCATTCTTCTGTTTGAAAGTTTTTATACATTCGTGCAGTTACAGTCTCTGTACCTCTTTTGCGCCCGTTCAGGAGCTTGAACATGACATAGAGAAACACAGTACAGCAGTGACCTCGGTGCTAAATCTGTGTGAGGTTCTCCTGCACGACTGTGATGCCTGTGCCACCGATGCAGAATGCGACTCCATTCAGCAGGCCACCCGCAGCCTTGATCGCCGCTGGAGAAGCATCTGCGCTTTGTGTATGGAGAGGAGACGCAAGTGAGAAGACGAAAACACACAGTTGATGTTGAGAATATCTAAATAGAAAACCCCTTTATTATTCTATGTAAACATACTTACTCAAATGAGCAAAACACTGTAATATTTCTCTCTCTTAGGATTGACGAGACGTGGCGTTTATGGCAGATATTTTTAGAGGACTTTGCACAATTTGAGGACTGGCTGGCCACTTCAGAAAAGACTGCTGCTTTGCCCAATTCATCTGGTGTTCTGTACACTGTGGCCAAGGAGGAACTTAAGAAATTTGAGGTATCATTACAGAGTTCATGTATTCTGTGCCAGCTACATCAAATTTAAACTGACTCAGGATAAGGAACTTGTTTATTTCCTTTTACTCTGTACACTCTGTAGTGTTTATCATTACTTTCTAAAATTCCCTTTTCCGGACACAAATTAATTGTTCATAATACTGTCTGTTTTTTGTAGAAACAATATGTGTCCTGGCTGTGTTTCTGTAGGTTTTCCAGAGGCATGTCCATGAAAGCCTGACCCAGCTAGAGTTAATCAACAAACAATATCGACGCCTGGCCAGAGAAAACCGCACTGACTCTTCCTGTCATCTGAGGGAGATGGCTCATGATGCCAATAATCGATGGGATAACCTGCAGAAGAGGGTGGCATCTATCCTCCGCAGGCTTAAGGTATATATGTAAATATATATTTTATTCAAATTAAATATTATTACTTTTTACTTCTGTTTGTTAGATGGCAGCATCTGTGTGTTTGGCCTGTTGAAGGCTAATAAGCCAAAGAGAAGGATTTTTAATGTTTTAATGTAAGAGTAGGTCATTCTTACACCGCTATCTGTACTTCAAACACACAGCACTTTATTAGTCAGAGAGAAGAATTCGAGACAGCCAGAGATGGCATCCTGGTGTGGCTGACAGAGATGGACCTGCAGCTTACCAACATCGAACACTTCTCCGAGTGTGACATCCAGGCCAAGATCAAACAACTCAGGGTACGTTTGTAACATGTTCATCACATTTATTTTACTTTATAATAAAGAAATAGTAGCAAAGCTTATTTACAATGTTCCTTTTTTATACCTTATCAAGTGCAGTTTGCTATAAAGGGGTAGTGTTTGACATTTTATTCACATTCTAGCATTTCAGTTATCTTACTCTATGTGTTCTGATCATTGTCATTTCACAGTCATTAAATTATGATGATTGTGGCATCTTTAATGGAAAAATATACTAAACAATAATGTCATTAAATCAATCGAGAAATTTTCATCTTGGACGTGTCAGGAATTCTGACATTGAAACTGTTCAGTTAACTACCATGGCAACAGAATTAATGAGAATTTATTCGTCTGCTCCTGCTGCTCCTCCTCCAGTCGTTCCAGCAGGAGATTTCCCTGACGACAGCCAAGATTGAGCACATCTTCCACCAGGGAGAAGCACTGATAGAGAAGAGTGAGCCTCTGGATGCTGCTGTCATTGAGGAGGAGCTGGAAGAGCTGCAGCGCTATTGTCAAGAAGTGTTTGGCCGTGTGGAGCGATACTACAAAAAGCTCATTCGGCTTCCTGTAAGGCCTTTATTTCAGAGAAAGAGTTTTAAAATGTTGTTCTTGTTTTCAGCACATACTGCACATACATGAACTTTTGTTTAGCTTGCAGATGATGATACTGAAGTGTCGCTCTCGGACCGTGAGCTGGAGCTGGACGAGGCTGGTGATTTTTCTAGCCTGCCTTGGAGTGAACGTCTGGGGGATGGCTTCCTGTCACCTCTGCCTTCCTCCGGCCGCTCAGCATCCCTGGCAGCCCAACTCCGGACAGAGCGTTCAGGCCGGGACACCCCAGCCAGCGTGGACTCCATTCCCTTGGAGTGGGACCATGACTACGACCTCAGCCGAGGTCTAGAAAGTGCCAGTAGGGCCCTGAGAGAACAGCAGAGTGAGGAGGGAGACTTCCTGCAGCGTCCTGCTTCTACATTGTCTGGTTAGTTTTTAACACACACAATATTGTGCCAAAAACATTTATTTAGACTTTTTTTATATGAAATAATTGTTAATCTGCGATAAGCACTTATAAATCAGGTTTTTCAGTTACAAAGTCTGACAATGTTACTGTTAGTAGGGAGAGCTTTTGTATCCTCGTGTGTCTGTCCAACCATTGTACATAGGCATGACACAGGAAGCCTGTGCCTGAAAAATGAAATGGTACAAACAGACCCTCAGAGCGACTGTAGGGACAAAATGGGTGTTTTTTTTTTTTTTTTTTTTGTTACTTAAACAAGTTAATGCCAAAACTGATGAGTTCACGGAGTCAAACGGTGTCAACCCCACAGCTGAATGTGTGTACTGTATAATGTTTCTTCCAGATGTAGTGATCCCAGAGAGCCCTGAGGCCTATGTTACACTAACAGAACAAACACTGAGGTCCTCCACTGGTAGGCAACAGCAGACCCCAGCATGATAGTGTTTGGGGGCAAAAATAAAAGTCGCACTCTTGAGCGATACTACACTTGTAGCCCCTTCACTAGCCAGGCTTTGATTTGTGTTGATTTTCTCTCTAATACACAGTTTGGGCACACATTGTAACCAATAGCAACATTTTCTAACACTGACACTATCCAATCCGTAGACCCTATCCAATTTGTTTGAATTATGACTTTCTTTTTCGCACTATGGAGAGTGATAATTGTGATAAGAATCTGTGATAATCTGCTACATTAGTAGTGTTAACAAGCGCTACTTAAAGCGCTAAGATGCATTAAGCTATAGTAAAACGTATCATCCACACAGGTAAATTGCTACTGTGTTGGTGTAAAGTAAAATTGAGAAATAAAAAAAAAACAAAAAAACACTGACCAAATATGAAAATTATAGATATTGATAAGTGGGAATTACACCACACTTTATATATATATATATATATATACTAAGACACTAACTATGTAGTCATGCATACTATGTATGTTAGAAAACTGACACTTATGAAAAAATATAAGTGATGCAAACAATTTGCACTTCATTTCCGATTAGCCCCCAAAGGTTAGTGATCTGCGGCCAACAACTAATGTTGTCAGTGGAAACTAACGGGCTAACTGGATGGCCCTGACTTAAATAATTTTATTGCACAAGTGCGTAAAATAAAACAGTAGGGTGTACAGATCGGGTAGTGACAAGCCCAACTGGGGATAGGGTCAATTCCACTTTTATTTCTTTGATTCAATTGTTCTGCTTCGGTCTTTAATTTGGCAGGACTAAAATGGAATTCAGCCTAACCCTTTTTTCTAACTGGCTTTTTTCCTTTACGTTTTTACTCGCAGTGCTGTGTAGCTAGCCTTTGGATTTTTTGATGTGCATTTTGTGTTTCAGATATGCATGTTGTTTTATTCTCACAAGTCTGAAGTTTGAACCTCTTGCTGAAGGGATTGCAGATTTGTTTAACGTCAGTCTTTCTTTTGCTCTGACAAGACAAGACCAAAGCTTTTGAATGCTGTGTGTCAACTGAAGGAATTGACTCCTGATGCAATCAGAACAGGAAAACACTGCAATGAGGATGTTTCTTTGATTAAAAAAGTTTAACTTTTTAGGAAGTGCAGCAACTGTGTCTTGTTAAACTGTAACTTGCACCATAAGTTACCAGTTGTCGAGATAACTAATCTGCATTCCCTCTTACTTTAACTCAGTTTTTGCACTCTATGTTTCATGTATCTTTGTCTATGGGATCTTATCTCTTCTTGGGTTAAGAATTTTAAGTTACATTATTATTGGATTTGTAGTTATATTGTGCAAAGATGACCTGTTGTTGTTGTATCAGCAGGAGAAGTTGCCTCTACTGATTTACATGTTCACCCTCTGGACGTTGGCCGTTTCCAACTGCAACAAACCGACGGCGGCAGCAGCCGCACTCCGACAGGCTCAGAAGTGGATGCATCATACATGGGATACGTATGTGTCACTCTTACACTTAGATGAGGACTGCGGGTCACAATAATAATTCCATATTTTTTACGAAGCTATAAATAAAATTGTAGCGGTTTCAGCTCTTAGTACTTTAGTTAAATGTTTTTTAACAACTAGCACATTGCTGTGAGATGTTTATTTGTGTTTTTTAGATGATGGCCTGTAATATTTTTTTAGTTTACCACCTGCCATCAGGATCATCATCACCTTGAAATGCCGGTAACTTAACACATATTCACTTTGTAGATGCGACTGTTGGGTGAGTGTCGTGGCAGCATTGACACAGTAAAAAGGATGGGCGTTGAGCTGAAAGAAGATGAAGACACTGTGTCTGGACTGGCAGATCCTAGTAGCTCAGAGTCCCAGACATCAGGTACTAATACACTATAACTGATCCTGCATGCATATAAGGTTGAAATTTTGAATTGTCTAGTAGGACTCAATTCTTTTGTAGCCTGTTTTAGTTGTTCTTAACACCAACTATCTTACCTTTTAGGAGTAATTGAACGCTGGGAACTCCTCCAGGCTCAGGACCTCAGCAAAGAGATCCGCACAAAGCAGAGCCAGCAACAGTGGCACCAGCTCAACTCTGACCTGAACAATGTTTGGATGTGGCTGGTAGAGACCGAGGATGTGCTGGAGCAGCAGCGGAGGCTGGACCTCAGCACAGACATCCAGACAATTGAGCTGCGGATCAAAAAGCTCAAGGTGTGTGATAAAAGTTTTTCCCTTATTAAATATTTTCTCTTTTTTAAACATATATAACTATGTATGTGAGAATCTTTTGATTAGATTTTCTTGTAATTGTGTTAAAACATGTTTGACAATACATACTGAAGAACTATGTGCTTAATTTTGTTTTTCATAATGTTGATAAAAGTTATGTTTATTTCCTCTCAGTTGAATATGCCATAAGATGATTTGAATTAGTCGTTTCTTTAATTGTTATGTGTAAATGTTTGTCTACAGGAGCTGCAAAAAGCATACGACAAACGCAAGGCTATTATGCTGTCCATCAACCTGTGCAGTGCTGAGTTTGTGCAGTCAGACACAGAGGAGTCCCAGGAGCTGCAGGCCAAACTGAAAGACATGAACAACCACTGGGACAAACTGGGCAGCTCACTAGAAGAGTGGAGGTCATCACTACAGGAGGCCCTCATGCAGTGTCAAGTAAGGACTAGTCTTTATCTGAAGAGAGGATTGTCTTGTTTGGGGAAATCCGCTGACATGTAACTATAATATTTCTTGCAATTGAAACTGTACATTCATCTGACCAACAGGACTTTCATGAGATGAGCCATGGTCTGCTGCTATGGTTGGAAAACATCGACCGCAGGAGGAATGAGGTGGTTCCCATTGACCCCATCCAGGATAGTGACACTCTCCACGAGCATCATAAAACACTTATGGTACTGAATTATTACCTTTTTTATGACAGTAGTATAATTAGTTCAGAGGTTTGTCCTTCTGTTCTGTAACACATATCACTGCAGTTTGCAAAGTCGTTGACACCATGAGCCTGGGCACAAAATATACATTAAACACGGGATCAGAGTACCCTACATACTGTACTGTTTGAAAGAAGGCTGTGAATATTTCAGTTTATATTTCTAATGTTGTTGTTTTTTTTTTATTTTAAATCCACAATCCCCCACAGCAAATCCGGCAAGAGCTGCTAGACTCCCAGCTAAAAGTTGCCTCGCTACAAGACATGTCCCTCCAGTTGCTGGTCAACTCTCAGGGCAGCGACTGCCTGGAGGCCAAAGAGAAGGTTCATGTCATTGGGAACCGTCTCAAACTTCTTCTAAAAGAAGTAACCAGAGACCTCAGAGAGCTTGCAAAGATTCTGGACATCACAAGCAGTCAACAGGTAACTCTTCACTTCCCTGTTGATCATGTGGCGGCAGCAGGGTCACATTTACTGTAGATTTACACGGGTTTTGCGTAAACATTGTTTTCTATAGTGTTTGTATTAAACATACTTGCTATAAGCTACAAAACCTTGTTAATAGCTGTTGTTTGCATACTACTGCCTGATCTCTCTCTCTCTCTCTCTATATATATATATATATATATATATATATATATATATATATTATTTTTTTATTTTTTTATTTATTAATTAATTAGCCATCTTTAACTATCGTGTCATTTTTGATATCTCTGTCTTTGGGTAAACTTTTGCTGCAGGATCTGTCTTCTTGGTCGTCGGCTGATGAGCTGGACACATCTGGTTCCCTCAGTCCTGTATCAGGACGGAGCACGCCCAGTCGTAGGCGATCGGTAACGTTTACACCGACTCGTACATGCTGCTCTGTGAGAAGCTAGGTGTTTGGTATTCCTTCTGAGACAGTGCATTTAGTAACTTGTGCCCCGAATGCCCCTATTGAAGGCCAGATTCACTCGTCATCCCCAAATCCCTCCTCCTACATTTCTACACCTCCACAAACCTGCTTTACACTCCCTCCCTCTGAATTCTGAACTTTCTCTAGCCTCTCACTCTTGCATGTTTTTATTCCCAGAGCAAATTCTGCTAAAGAAGTGGGGAATCCTTTCTCTTCGAACATTTTTCTAACTTCCTTCCCCTTGGTTTACTTTTCCAGTTCAAGTTTACATCACTTTTGTAAATTCCAGTTTTTCTAAACTAAATGTTCTATCCTACAAATCTCTCTTTCCAATAGACTTTTGGGTTTGTATTTATCCTTGTAGTGTTATTCTCAAAAAAATTGGCTTAAATGAAATCATCAAATTAAAAAAATGCATAGAAAGTATCATTTTCTGATGATATAGATTGTTGTGGGGGCGGCTGTAGCTCAGTTGGTAAGGCAGTCGTCCACGGACCACAGGGTCAGTGGTTCGATCCCTGGTCTTGGCTATATGTCGAAGTGACACTGAACCCCCAACAACTCAACAGCCCTTTCCCCTCCCCAGCTGGGCATTGCCGGTCCAAGCCCGGTAGAAATTGGGGAGGGTTGCGTCAGGAAGGGCATCCACATAAAAACTGTGCCAACATGCGGATAATGATTCGCTGTGGCGACCCTGAACTCACGGGAGAGGCCGAAAAGAAAACCACAACAACAAAAAAAAAAAAAGAGAGATAGATTGTAAGCTTTAGGAACATGAAAGAAATATTTTTTCTGATGTTACTGGATAGATACAGTGTGTGTTAGTGTGTGTTTGTTACTAAATGTCACTGTTACCAAAGAGAATTATGCATCACCTTGCATAATCTGAATCTTCCTATTAGCAATCACTCATAAGCTGAAGCACATCAAAGTACGCCTCCACTTTGAAAAGCCAGAGTCCTTGTTACCACGAGTTACAAAATCTGTCACCCTCACATATGATTTTGTTGCTGCTCTTCTTTCATTTTGGGATTTCTTTTCATCAGTAGCTTTGTCTTGATTTGCCTGGACTGAAACATACTTTCTTTCTTTTACCCCCCCCCCCCCCCCTGTTCATTGCAAACAGCAACGGGGCAAATGTAGTCTGTCACAGCCTGGACCCTCTGTGAGCAGTCCACACTACAGGTACCTTTCTGTTGGTTTCTAGCACACCCAGAAGATAATGGAACTCATCAGCCCATGATGCACTTGGAGGCTGATTCACACCTTATAATCCTCTTCAGGTCCCCCAAAAAATAGCTGTGTTTTGACGAGTTACAATTCCCAATTTCAGTTTTTAATGCTCGTGCCAGATCATGATAGTGAATTCCATCATCTTCTGTAAGTCTAGATGCTCTGTGTAGGCTTAGGTGATGAGATGAGTGGCAGCCCACACATCCTTGATAGAAGAGTTTTACAAGGAATGGTGCAAGGCCTCTTCTCCGCCAGTGTCCTTGCTGCTTAATATTGCTAACTAAAGGGCATTTCTTATGTATAACACAAAGATTTCTCTATCTAACACTCCCTCGCTGTTACTGAGCACACACGCTCTTTTTTTTTTTTCCGCTCAAATTGCCGAGCCAGTAAATGTCTGCAATGAACAATGCGAAAGGCTGCAGTCTGTTTTTCTCTTGCTCTCAATCTCGATCTCTCACTCTGTCCCATGTGTAACATTTCTATTTCTTCTTCTTCTGCTGCTGCTGCTATCTCACTTACTATCCACCATCTCCCCCTTAGTCTTTCATCCGTGAGTCTTGCCTCTCAGGCCTCCATTTGTGAATTGGTAAAGGGGCACTTTTGGTAACAGCACAGAACCACCTGAGTGTGTGTCATACATCACTAATATCCATGCATTGCTGGAGTCAGGGATTACTTAAATAAAAGATGTTTAGAGACTAGGTCTGTCTTAAGCTTATTAAGGGTAAGAAAGCAATTATTTTCTCTTAGGTACATAAGTCAGCAAATTCCCTTTCACCACATAGTGGCTTCTAAATGTATCAGGCTGTAAGAAGACAGTAAGAAGACAGCTTCCAGTCTTTAGGCTAAGCTAAGCGTTTAGCTGGGCCCTTGCAGTAGGTCTAGCTTCAGATTTAACACTCACACATCAAAGTGTATCTATTTTCTTGTCCCCATCTCATCGAGGAATTGAATTGGCATACAGTATGACCTTAACTATTCCTTTGCTAAACATTCTCGTCAGAGAAGCTATTTCTAATGGTTACGCTCTTCTTGCCTTGGCATGCTTTGCATTTGTCAACAGGACACTTTCAGTCCTCCCACAAATGTTCTAGATATAAGCCGATACTTGCAGCATGCCCTTTGTCTTTTATTCTTCCACTTTTGCAAAGCAAGCTCACATATTAAATGTATTTGTTTGGTGTAGGACTATGTGTAATGTATACCTTCAGCACTGTTTTGTGATTGTCTTTGTAATTGTTTACCCACCCAGTCTCAGTCAGCATGTAGATCAGTGACAAACCTTGTGTTAGCATGTTGGCATTGTGTGTCCAACACAGCTCTGTGCTGTCTACAAAGCACTGCCATGCAGTTCCCCTGATGCTGAACTGAGATCTTATTCGGTTTGACACTTAGTAGAAGACAGCTAAGCAGAGTAGAAGATTAGATCAGGAATTAGTTTGAGTGAAGATTATCTATTGGATCCGACTAATTTAATTTGTAAGTTAATTTCATATTTTGATAAAGTTACTGTTGTGATATGATTCAATATACTTTTGTGTAATTGGAGATGAGAAAAGAATAAGGCAAGAGTTTGTATGTTCTTAGCAGCTGATGTGGTTAATAACCTGAGTGTTTGCTGCATTGTGAATGTGAATGTGTGTGTGTGTGTATTTGTGTGTGCGGGCAGGTCTCGCAGCGACGCTGGATCCGCTTCCTTCCCTTCTGATTCAGAGACGGCGCCAGCTCGTAGGTCATCATTTCTGTGGCGCGTCCTCTGGGTGGCGTTGCCTTTCCAGCTCTTCCTGCTCCTGTTAGTGATCTTTGCCTTCCTGCTGCCACTTTCTGAGGAGGACTACTGCGTGCAGTCCAACAACTTTGCTCACTCCTTCTACCCAATGCTCAGCTACATAAACGGACCCCCTCCGGTGTAGGCTGGCTGCTGGGACATTTCATGTCAGTATTATTGCATCATTATGACCTGAATTAGAGTTATGTTGATATCGTTAAAATGGTAGAAACCGTGGGAGCAAAAACTAATCTTTGTCATCCATTAGTATGGCAGAAAAGCAGCTGCCATCTACATTTAAAATCTTTGTGTGTAGCACATAAGATCAAGCATCTCACTATATTACTCTGCATAATGCTGTGTCAATTAAGGAGCATCTTTGGTGTAACAAGAGGGAAGAAATAGTTTTTGTGGAGATTGCTGGATGAATGAACTGTTTACTCAATAACGTGTGTGTGTGTGTGTCATATTTCTCTGAAGAGAACTGTGAGTGGATAGCACCAAAGTTAAATGCTGAAATATACCCTGTGAATTTTGCTTGTAAAAAAAAGAAATGTTTAATATATGTTACATTGCAATTATTTTTGTACCTGTATTTTGGCATGCGGCTCAGATTTTTTCTTTTACCTCCATTCTCCGTTGTGCGTGTGGTTACCAGTACATTTTTAACTCAAATTACATTGATTCATGTAACATTTCTTTAATCCAAGATATGTGTTTTAATATCACAGTCAGACACAACTCAAGAGGTTTAAAAGCAGCCATCCATGTTCTTTATACGTTTTGCTGTTTTCTTTTTAATATGAAATACAAATTTAAGATTGAGAATTATAACATATAGAGCTATTGTAATTTTTGTATGACTGTCAGTTCAGTATCAAATGTAACAGTCCTGGATTACTCAATGTATATAAAATAATAGACAAAATGTTTGTATATGTGAAACAACATCAAAACAATGAATGCCAAATCCTCAATTTGACATTTGTCTTTTTATTAGATTTTTTTCATGTGATTGTAAATAATATACAAATCTAATATTTGTTCAGTGAATCATATTTATACTGCGCTATTCCTGAAAACGCAAATAGGAAAAATTATTTTTTAGAGATTATGTCATAATGTATAAGGTCTTTTATTTTCTATAAACTACACTGATACCATTATATTTTAAGTGCAGTTTTGCCTAAGTAATATGTATACATACACAAGTTTCTTAAAGGGGAGCTGCGTTTTCTGGACAAGCAGACCTAAATGTAGAAACATCCAAAGAGGAGCTGTGAGGAGGGTCCTGGATTTGAGCAAAATGAGGTCTCTGGTGAGTAGGACAGTGCCAGGGAATATTTGCATGGTGATGAAGGTGATGATGGTGATGAGTGTGAAGAAGAGTCTCCAGTAATTTGATGATTTCATAATTGGGGAGAGCCAGGGCCGTGGCATCTAGACCAAGCATCTGAGAAATTACCATCCGGAAATCCACCAGCTAAAAGAAAATGGGAGTGAAAAGTTGGAATTTAAAGGCAAAATGCATAATTTTGTTTGAAGCCCTTTGTTTTCTTACCTCCCTCTCCCTCTCAGACAGCTGAGCCAAGCTCAGTCTGAGGGAGCTGAGTTGCTGCTGGTTCTCCCTGGTCTCTTTTTCATGGCTCTGTAGGTCTAAACTCACTGTGCTCAGCATCTTCTCCATGTTGGCCTTCCCCTCCACCAGCTGATCCAGCTTCTTTTTCTGTTCTTGCATGGTCTGACTCTGTTCCATGACTTTCAACTTGTCAGACAAAGGCGTTTAGTGAAACAACTGTTATTCAAAGAGACGATATTGGCTTGTTGCCCTTTAAATACTGTGATTCTTAAAATATATACTCAGATTTATTTCATAACTAATTGCCTTTACATAATGGGTGTACAATTACAGAGCATTCCCATTCACCCACACCTTAACACAAAACCCCCAAACATTATGAAGTGAAAATTCCTCTGGACTGAATTCGGGTAAGAACCCTTTTCCCCTCTACCTTGAGCTCATTAGTGTGGGAGAGCTGGGCCTTGAGCTCAGTGTTGGACAACTTGGTGGCCTTCAACTCATTTTGCAGACGCTCCACTTTTCTCTGTAGTTTCCTTGCCTCCAAATAACCATTCTCTTGTTCCAGAGCTAATGCTGATCGGCTTCTCTTCTCCTCCTCCAGCTCTAAAACCTTTTTCCTCAGGAACTGGATGTGAAGTCCTTTGCTGTCCAGTTGCTCCTTCTGTGACTTTAACTAGAGACGGGAATATTTTGATTACACACATGTCACTAATATGTTGTACTTACTGTAGACTGAAAACATTTGGGTTTAATATCAAAAGATAAATATGAGACAAGAGGTCAACATTTCAGCTTTTATTTTAACGTATTTACATCTGGAACGTAGAAGACTTTTGTTTGAACCCACCCATTTTTTATGTGAGCAAAAGCTTTGGAACAGACTTTAAAAACAGTTTAAAGTGAATAAGACATTTAGTTGCAAATCCATAAAACCTTGTCTCAGAATTTTTGAGGCTCATCTCTGTGCTTTTTGGCACATTCCAGCCTGGCCGTCTTATTCTTCTTGCTAATGAGTGGTTTGCATCTTCTGCCGTAGCCTCTACTTTTGCTCATGTCATTTTCTGCAAACAGTACATTATGATATCTTCACTCCTGCCCTCTGGAGGTCTGGAGGTAAATGCATTCTGAACAGGCAAAACCCAAATCTAAAACCGAGTGTAGAAATTCAGTGCTATTATTGTTTGAATAATCAATGTCATAGGACGAACCAAAAACACCTGTCAATCACATGTTCCAATGCTCACATGAAAAATGGGTGGGTTCAAACAAAAGGTGCTACCTTCTAAGTTGTGTATCAGATCCAGATGGAAATAAAAGCTGAAATGTTGATCTCTTGTCTCATTTTCATCTTTTGATGTCAAACCAAAATGTTTTCAATCTACAGCAAACATAAAGTAATTGGCCTCACTGTTCCAATACTTTTGGAGGGGCGTGTCTGTATATATATATATATATATATATATATATATATATATATATATATATATATATATGTGTGTGTGTGTGTGTGTATATGTATATATATATATATATATGTGTGTGTGTGTATACATATATATATATATGTATATATGTATACATATATATATATATGTATACGTATATATATATATATGTGTGTGTGTGTATATGTATATATATATATATATATGTGTGTGTGTGTATACATATATATATATATATGTATATATGTATACATATATATATATATGTATACGTATATATATATGTGTGTGTGTGTGTATGTATATATACGTATATATATATACGTGTATATATATATATACGTATATATACATATATACGTATGTGTGTGTGTGTGTGTATATGTGTATGTATATGTGTATATATATATATGTATGTATATATATATATATATATATATATAGATATAGATATAGATATAGATATATAGATATATATATATGTATATATATAGATAGATAGATAGATAGATAGATAGATAGATAGATATATAGATTCCGACTAGATTCCGAAGAATTACGTTCCTAGTACAACCACTAGTTACAGTACTTTGTATTGGCTACCTTTCGCTGTAGGCTGTAGGCCAGAGTTTTGCTCTCCACCAGAGCAGTTCCTTCTTGTTTAACAAGTTGTTCTGCACGTGACAGGAGAAGTTTTAGCCTCATGTCGAAGTCTAGATCCACAGCAATACTGTCAGTCTTCAGCTTCTCTGACAGCTGTTCCAGGAACTCCTCATACTGTAAGAGCAAATAGTAATCATGGATATACTGCATGCCATGGAAATTAACCTTCTTCATAGAACCCCCCCCCCAACCCTCCCCTCCTATACTCCCATTGTACAGCCACAAAACCATGAATAGAAACAGAATGCAATGATATGCATGGTAGACCAGAAATTCAAAATGAGCTAATATTTCCATGAAATGTTAAAGTTTCTCAGTTTTAACATCTAATATGTCGTTTATGTTCAACTGTGAATAAAATTCGGGTTGATAAGGTTTGTACATCATCGCATTCCGTTTTTATTTATGTTTACACAACTTCCCAACTTTTTTGTGAACTGGGGTTGTGAATTTTACATTCTACTCACATGCTGTTTGCTATGTCGAAGTCCATCCCGATGCATGTCCGCTGTCACCAGCTCAGTTTCCAGGCCTTGCAGCCTCTCCCTCAGGTCCTGGACTTGCTGCTCGGCAAGCTGAGCCCTCTGTATAGTGCCACACTGGAGCTCCTTTTGCTCACTCAGCTCTTTGGAGACATGACAGAGCCTTGCCTCCATTCCTGTGATGGTCTGCAGAGTCAACTGTAGACCACCATTTAGTGTATTAGTAGTGGAAAGTACCTACTAATATTTACTACAGTGTACCATCAAACAATTTTACATTAAAACACCTGAGAAGTGAAGAACTACTTTTTTGAGTGCAGAATAAAGTTATTTTAAAAAAATATTTTTTTAATCAGTATTGTAGGTTGTTTGACATCCTCACCGATTACACACCTGCTCTAGTTGCTGTAAAACATCTTTCTCTGTGGGCAGGATGACATGTTCAGACTTGACCTGCAGCAGGCCTGCTATCTTTTTCAGGAACATTTGTAGCTTCTCCTCAGCTGCCTGGGTCTCTCCTTGGCTGGCCTGGAGATTTCTTTCAAGCTCCTTCACCTGTTTCTCCAGACAGCTTGTCTCTCGTCTCCCTGCTTCTATCACTCTCTTGCTGGCCTCAAGTCTCTCTGTTAGGGTTTGCGTCTCCATCTCAACACTCCTCCTTCCCACCATGAGGGTGTCTAACTCCTGAAAGAGACAGAAACACCACCCAAAGTCAACATTTGTTAAATATTTCATTTATATTAATACCACATTTTAAATGAAAAGTCTCTATTTCTTGAATTGCTTCACTACAGAATTCTCAGAGCTGAAGGTAGTTTCTAAAATTAAATTATATACTGTAGACGCTACTGTAAACCTAAGTTCAGAAAATTCAAGAATTGAATAAGTACCACTTTGATTGAATCAAGTGCTGCTGCACTGTTTGCCGCCTTTCTCCTCTCTCGGTCCAGCTCCGATACCAGCCTCAACACAGTCTCTCTGCTGGCTTTGCAATCCACCTCAGAGGACTTCACACTCTCTTCCAGAACAGCAATTCTCATCTTGAATCTCTCTTTCTCATTTGACTCCACCTAACAATTCAAGTAGCAGGTGGCAAAAGAGTTATGATAAATTCTGTAGAATAATTCAAATGTATGTCTATTTATGTCTTATTTACCGGCATATTTTTTTAATCATTCTGAGAGATTTACCATAAATACAAGTAAATTCAATTCAATTTTGTTTTTTTTAACATACCTCGTCAGAGTTTCCCAAAACTTCCATAATTATAAGCGTTCCAGGGGAAGTTAGTGTACAGTAGGTACCTGTGTCTGTTTTAAAGTCTCATGGCAACAGCAAACACAGACTGTGCCAGGCTTGGCCAAAGAGGGTGCTGTAGCTGAGAGGCATTGAAAGACTTGATCACTCAGGAAAAAAATAGATCTTTGGATGGGAACCACTGTAATTTATACATTGCAAGTTATATATTAGGTGAAGATCATTTATAAAATGTAATCTGTTTAAAAAAAAAGATTTTAAACTAGGAGCTGATGAAGACGTGTGTGAAGGTCATTGTAGAGAGTGTTATTTTTTCGCCCTGAGCTACAACTCTCGGGCAACACACCTGACTACTTCAGTGTGGCATCGTTTTAAATTACTTCACACAAAGCAGTAAAGCATGTAGGGTGTTTGTATGGAATGTCATCTTTTCAGACCATGCACGAGACACAATAGCAGATGCCATTCAGTCAGATTAATAGCTTTTGTAATTATTTGATGGAAAATGGAAAATTTTAGGATAATATTAGCTTCACTTTGTTAGTGAACAAACATATAGTTTCAAGGAAAGCAATTATTTAGAAAACTCTTAAAAATGCCAGAATATATTATTGTTAATGTTCAGCAACTTAAGTCACTTGGGTGACTAGACTAGGCCCTAGTCTTAATGTAATATTGAACTTTACGTACAATGCATAGTCTAAAAAAATAAGACATTGTGTGGGCAGTGTGCTCCTGTCAAATTTGGAGATATAAATAAATAAGTAAAAACCGGTCGCGAAGCTCGATCTGCCACTTCGAGTTCGGGGCATGGGCGTCGCTTCTAGTACGTCACTCCTAGTACGTCATCTCAAACAGGAAGTGAATGGACACAACTCCAGTAGCAAAAGGCAACACGCCTCCTCGCTTTGTCGTGCCAGTTGTCATGCTGCAGATGTCACAAATTCACAATTGTCTTTTAACATAACACTTTCCGTGACTGAGGTTTTCTGACGCTGTAGACATTGACTTGTTTGGAAACGCTTCTTTTTCGTTTACCGGTGAGTGAACTGACAGGTCATTTATCAGTTAACAGCTAGCTAAACACTTAAACCAGCTGGATTGCAAAGTGATTTTAACTTATAACTCTGTAATGTATTTATTTCCCTTCTGGCTAATCGCTGTAGGTAAATTTTAACTGGATTGGTCCTGAGAATAATTTTAGCTAACATATGTGAGATCAGCCATGCGTGTTTTTAAACCAGTTTTATGTCATAAATGGGGTTAACCTTGGATTATACATGTTTGTAATAACCTGAAGGTTTACCAGGCTTCCTATGTTAAGTTACAGTATGTCGCCTCAAGGTGCACTAACAGCTTTTTACTTTCTTGTGGCTTAACTGTACAGTTGTCTATTTGAGAACATGCTTCTCCGTACACTGTGGTCCAGACTGGGAGCTCAGCAGACTGTAAGGAGGAAACCAGTCTGCATCTGTGTCTCTGCCAGCTTCTCCCACTCTGTCCAACCACACAAGTATGAATCCCACCCCAGGACTCTCTCACCTTGGCCTGGCCAAGGGATCTTTGCAAGGATGCATATAAGACGGGTGCTGCCTCCATTAAGTGGTTTTAAAAGTCTTTGCAGCAATTTGACCAACCCTGGGATACTGACTAAATACAAAAGTGGACAGAAGTGCTTTTACTCATCAGACCTTGTGAAGTCTGTGTTAAAGTCAAGTTTACAACCTGCACCAGTGCTTGGGAAAAGGGTTCCCAAAGGACCA
Organism: Channa argus; assembly: GCF_033026475.1. NCBI lineage: Eukaryota > Metazoa > Chordata > Actinopteri > Anabantiformes > Channidae > Channa > Channa argus. The sequence goes on from NC_090212.1 coordinate 17,236,964, forward strand.
AGAACCAAGCAACCATCTAGAACCAATCAGCCGTCCCTAAATGAGGACCAGGTAAATCAGCTCATCATTAGATTAGTGATTAATATATCTCACATTTGCCTCAGTGTTTAATAAATCCTTGTGCTGTGTCTGTAGGACATGATGCAGTGCATAGCTTTTGCAACAGCCGATCAGTATCATTTGCCGACACTTTGCCACGACTTAATTAACCACGGCTTCAATGAAATAGCTTTACCCAGAGGTATGACTCTAAATTACACACAAATTAGAAGTTTAACTGTGGAGTATAGTGGTTGGAGCAACTATTACATTTTATCACAATCATGTTTTGATTTCAGATGCCTCAAATGTGCTGGTGATAAGTACAGATGTCGCTGCAAAACCAGATGACAATGCTCTGATGTTCTTCTTCAGGTAGAAATAAAGTAATCTGTGTTTATTGTGCTTTGTTTAAGGATTTACCTTGAAAATAAGTTATCTGATACTAAAATATTTTTAAAAATACAATGTTTTTTCTGGGGTACTGAAATGTTTCCTATTATTACTTTTTTGTCAGTATTTCATGATCTAATTCATATATTTTCTAATTTAGGAAACTAGGATAATCTTAGTTTGACTACGGCCATTATTACTACATTAAACATAGGTATTATGGGATATTCTTCTATTCTTCTAAAAATGGTTTTGGACAGATATGTCAAGATTTAAATATTTGTTACATAATTGTTGCTAAAACATTAATATTGTATTGGTGTTGGTTTAAAAGAAATGAAAAGACACCCATTTCTTTTTGCACTAACTTATTTTATCAAGAGTTATCAGTAAACCTGACTTTCTCAATCTGACATTTCAGGGAAGGCTCAGTGGTTTTCTGGAATGTTGAAGAGAAAACGGTAAAGGAAACAATATATATTGTAAATGAGCCTATGTTATTAACTGTGATTCTTCTATATATGTCTGTAGTAGCATGCATGTAATTTTCTTCACTGTCGTTACAGATGAAAAAGGTTTTGAGAATATTAGAAAACCATGAGATCCAGCCTTACGAAGTAGCATTGGTCCACTGGGAAAATGAAGAAATAAACTACACAGTTGGAGCGTATGTTCCTCTCCACCCTTTGTGTTTACTTGTACCTCCAGACATTTCGTAGCTTGTGTATATATTGTAAATGATTTCTCCTTCAGTGGACATACAAAGCTTGAACGGGGAAACTTTATTCTGAGTGACGAGATGGAGCAACACGAAGCTGTTCTAGAGAAATTTGCATTTTCAAATGCACTCTGTTCGTCAGGTGAGAGCTTATCTTTCAACCACAACTCTAACATTTGTATCGTTTTGTGGTAGAAGGATCCTCTCGTCTAACCTTGTGCTTTTTTTTTTTTTCCAGTGAAGCTGGCGATATGGGAGGTGTCATTAGACAACTTTGTAGAGTCAATTCAGTCAATTCCCGAGGTACAGTGAAAACTTAGCAGTAAAGAGCAAGAAGTAATTAATAATTGATTATCTGCAGTGGTTAGTTGTGTGTGTGTGTGTGTGTGTGTGTAAGATAGGTCATCACTTTTTGACAGGCCGTGGATGGCATTAAGTGTAAAGATGTCAGTCCCCTGTCCAGCTGGAACGTAGAAGCCATTTTATAGCTCCCTCTTACCAGTTTAGCCAACAAATTTAAATGTAGTAAAGCAAGACTACGGATGATGCTATCGTCAGGGAGGCAGGTAGTTTTACACTAGTAGGCAGCACTTATCATTTATAGGACATGTACAGCACAGACGGGGTTTGTGTCGAAGCAATTTACAGTCTACTTAGAGCGAAGCAGCTGCACTTAAGAGGAAGTTTAGGTAGAGAGAGGATGTCGAAGCAGGAAGGATTATATTCATACTAGGAGAAATTCCTTTATCATGTGCTTCCATCTCTCAAAGCCTTAGTAAAAGTATTGGCGAGGACTCAACATGCTCTGTGTGCTGGTGTAGCTTCGCTTCAGCACAAACTGTCAGGCTGAAAACAGTCTGTCTTAAGGGCAGTACACCTGAGGACATGCCGGGACTAACTGCTAAGGTGTCTAGCAGCTAATAAGCCAATTAGAAGATGAATTGGCTTAGTGGCCTTTATACATGGATACGAGTCCAAGCTCTGTTACTTGAGGTAACTGGTGGTGACTACTCGGCTGCTGATCGTACCAACATACTGTCTGTCTAGCTTGATCAGTTGGCTTATTGTAGTCAGTTAGCACCGTGTTGGCTATTGGTACTGTAGTAGTAATTTGGCCCAGCTCAAAATACCACTTAATGAAAAGGACGGCGTGTTGCCTTTGCTGTTTAGTTGAGGCCTGAGTCTGGAGTTGTCTAACAAGCCAGTTTAGCCCATTGGGTCAGCAACTGCAGCAAACAAAATGCAAATATAAGGTCAGGTCAGGTCCAAGCTTCTCCTGTTTGCTTGGGTCAGGACAGGTTTCATTCTTTAGAGATGCACTAACTGAGGGTGGAATGGTGTCGCGTGACATGGGGTCTAGAAGGTTGACTGCAGGGCCCAGTAATCAGCCTAAAGCTTATTTAAATTCCTTTGGATTCCCCACACACAACTTTTGACCCATTTAATCTGTATTGATAAAAGCCAGTACATTTAATATCTATTATTCTATTCTTTTTTTCCACAGACACTGAAGTCTGGCAAAAGAGTAAAGCTATCCTCTGCAGAGGTTATGAAGAAAATAGGAGAGCTTTTCACATTGAGGTAAATTCAGTTTTCACCACAGTTCATTCCAAGGGAATCGCAACCTTTATATTTGGTAAGAACAAAAGTACATATTGATTTCCACTGCTGATGATTGCCAGTCATCGTTGGAAAGTTACTGACCTGGTTACTGTCACTATCTACTGAAGCTTTAAGTAAATTGAGATGGTATACAAAGTATTTTAGGTCTGTTTGTTGACACGTTACTGTTTCCATATCCCTGTGTTTTGACAGACACTGCATAAACCTGAGATCTGACCTTCTGCTTACTCCTGATTTCTACTGGGACAGAGAAAACCTGGAAAAACTCTACGACAAGACCTGCCAGTTCCTCAGCATCAACCGCCGGGTCAATGTAAGTAGCCCAAATATACACCCTGACACTAAGAGGCTCTGGTTTTATTTCTTCTCTCTTAATATGTGTTTTTAGGTTGTGAATGAGAAGTTGGAACACTGCACACAGTTGACAGACTTGATGAGGAGCCACCTGAGTGAGAAGCACAGTTTGAGGTTGGAGTGGATGATAGTCATCCTCATTACTATTGAGGTAAGAAAAATAGATTATTGGTGTCCAAATCTTGTGCAAAAGATTTCAAACCTGTAAAAATCAGTCGTAGTATCCGCTGTGTACTGCACATGCAGTACTCTTTCACTGTTGGTCTAGAAACAGTAGTACATCTGTTGCTTTGTGTTTCCTGTAGGTAATGTTTGAACTTGCAAAAATGATCTTCTGAACTGCACTTCCAACATTTTACAAGTCTACAAAAGGCACCTAAATCTGCAAAGGAAGAATGATACAAAGGTACTATTACTGTCCGTGATACGTGACAGTGTTTTCTGAAATCATAAGCGGACCGAAATATTTTTTAATGTTTTACTGTTACTATTATAAATGGTAAATATATTTATATTTCAACACCATGTGATACTTTTTCTAAGCTTCACTATTTTTGAAGAACATTAGCGATTAGTCCAAACTGTATAGAGCTTTACTTATTTAGAGCATAAAGACTGTTAAACCTTTGGGATCATTGAGTTTTGTTTGTTTTTGAATAAATGCGCTTATTTCAATCATTTCATTTTTAAATTATGTGTAAAAAAAAAAAACATGTATGTAATGTATGAAATATAGTTGTTGGTTTTGTTTTGTTTTTTAAGACTGTTGTGACATAAACTGCAGCAGTAAAGAAAAGAAAACAAGATATGGCAACTTATTAAACTCTATTAACTTTACAACTCCGACCAGGAGTTCTGTTTCTTATTTTAAAACTTTGCAAATAAAGTTTCAGTGCTGGAATTGTAAACTTGGGTAATCATTGGTTCAGTAAAGTTAACTTGTGGTCACCAGATTGTTTGGGACGACTACATGGATTTGAGAGAGGACATGAAGTTAGTTGGTGTGAGAGAAGAGGATGCAGAGGACAGCGTTAGATGGAGGCACATGATTCGCTGTGGCGACTCCTGAAAGGGAACAGCCGAAAGGAAAAGAAGACGTGGATTTGCCCTTTAACAGGATTTGATTATCAAATATTTTACTTTAAAAATGTGTATGTATAAACATGGGGAACTCTGGGATTTATTTTATTCCACTAGTTAACACTGGACCAACAAGACTCATCCACAGAAGTTAAGGTACATGAAAATTAATCCAAATAAAACAGTCATACTTTTTCTTTCACTCATACCACACACTTTTATTACTGGGCCTGTGGTATCATTAAATTTCTTTTTTGTTTGTTTTTTTGTTTCCAAGCTCATTGAGACTTACATCTGGAATATACAACATAATGAGTAAAGCTGCCAGAGTTGTTTAATTTTAGGGCTTTGTTAATTATAGTTCTATTGATGATAAATAGGTATGTAAATATTAATTTAAAATTAAAATAAGAGAAATGTGCCATGCTCTTACATGCTGATATCTTAAAATTTGTCAAAGTAGAAATTATGTTAGGTTCAAAATAAGTTTAGCCTGTTTAAGCAGTACAACATTATGTACAAGGTAATATACAATATACTACACTGTATGTGTGCAGCATGCTTATGTCTTCCTATTGTTTACCTGCATAGATTCCATAATTATGCAATTAACTCAAATTAATAAACAGATTACACAAACAATTTATAAAACATAGATGATAGACACAAAAGATGGGACACGTCTCTATATAGTAATGTACTGAATATGAAGAGAAATGATTCTGTACCTGGGTCACACACAATAACACCTAATTAAATGTTTCCAATAAAAAGACAATCAGAATCTTAAGAAAATTCTCAGACATTAATTCCAATTAAAATAAAGGATCGTAACGTGAAATAGGACTAAATGTTTTATGAAAATTACTTGCCAAACTACTCATTAACTTTAATGAAGTAGTGGATGTAGTTGAGTATCTCACCTGTAAAATCACACTGTGTCTAACCCCACCCACCCCCACCCCCCCAGAAGATTAACACTGTTGTAGTTGATGCTTCTGCTACAGCCCCCTCACAAGTCACACACTTTATCATATTAGTAAAAGCATCTTAAAAATCAAGACTACTGTCATTAGTACTGGTTGGAATATTTTTGGTTGAATATAATGTCAAAAGCAGCAAAGTGCCATTTCCTTCACTTTTCCTCGGCCACATTCAGTCCTTCTCTTTTCTGGAGACTTCTTTACAAGCTCACCACGCTTCCTTTTTGATTGTCCAACCTTGAAAGAAAAACAACATGCAGGATAATTAAATTAGATGCTGCAAATTATGGAACAGAACCTCAAAAACACCATGAGAGAACGAGCAAATGCAGAAACTTGCCTGTGAATGGAATGAAAGTTAGCTGGATTCACTCCCACTCCGTCAGTGCAACACTCGTGGTTCCAAGATGCTCAGGTGCAACAGAAAACTCTTCACTTTCATTCTCAGTTTCACCTGTTTCCCCTGTTTTCTGCATTTCCTGTTGACTTTCTTCTTCCTTTATCTGGGATTTTGAAGCGGGGTCCGGAGCCCTTTCAGCCTCGTATTGAAGTTCTGCCTTTTCCTCCTGGTCACATTCTGTTTGGTGTTTTCCTGGTTCCTCCACCTTAACGCCGGATACATCTGATTGCTCCTGAGTGCAAATGTCCTCCTCAGCATCCATCCACAAATCCTGCTCGTTTTCTTCTTCTGTTTGTTCAGGCGGGTTTTCTACCTGTGGTTTTCCACAATAGGCTTCATAGAGATGTGGCTCACTCAGGATTTGTCTGGCATTCTGCTGGGGATCTACAGCGTGAACACCAAGCTCCGACTCATCTGTAAGTGTTCGCTCTGTAGCTGGTGGTGGGCAATCGTGTGATCTCTCTTTTGCCGCTGATGGGGAAGCTGGTGGCTCTGCTTGGCCAGATTGTAAGTTAAGATTACCTTCTAAAGGACTTGAATAAGACTCCAAATGACCTATCAATGAGGTTTCTCCAGTGTTTTGAGGGGCTTCTGATCCAGTTTTGCTTGTTGTCGTAGGAAATATTTGTGCTTCTTGGTTGGTTGTTTTCATCTCTAAGTCCTCTGATGGCGGTTTAACTTCTTCTGCTGTGACACCAGCTTTATGTTCCTCCGAATCCTCTGAGTCCAAACTTCTTGGAACATTAAGTGTTTGAGTTGAATCGTCACTGATGGGTGCTTCCGTTCGCCTTTGACCGATGGTAATTTGCTCCTTTTCTCTTTGATTCTCCACTTTGTCTGATTCACTTTCAGAAGCCTGCCTCATTACTGTCACATCATCTGGCAGTTTTATAGGTTCTTGTTCCAAGTTGACAACTTCCTCCTGGCTTCTGGTTTGAACCACCAGGCTCTCTGGTAAGTCCTCCTTCACATGCTGAATAACTTTGTGAATGATCACTGTGTTTTCCTCGTTAATCAGTTCCTTTTCAGTCTCCTCAGTGGCTGACAGTGTGTCTTGTACTGTAACACTTTCATGGCAAACGCCGACGACTTCTTTGGCTTCTGTTACTCCTACATTTACTACAGAGTCAACGAGTATCTCCGCTGCCTCTACATCGACTTCAAAAACCTGCACTTGAATTCCGTGGGTGTTCTCGAACTCTGCTGATGGCACCTGCATCATCGCAACCCCACGTTCTTCCTTCGCTGCCTGAGTCACGTCACTTTGTACTTTTGGCGTTGCAGTCTCAACTTCCTCCTTGAACTCCAGCTCATTTGCTATTGTGTCCATCAATGGTTCACGAATGTCTGACCTTTGCTCTATCAAAACATCAGGTATTGCAGCTGAGACCTCTCTTAGATTACATGTGATTACTTGCGCCACTACAGCATGCTCAACTGCAGAAATCTTTACCTGAGCACCTGGAAGTTCACCTTGTTTCTCTCCCTGAACGCTGCCTTGCACCTCACTGAGCTGCACCTCGTGTTTGGGTTCATATGTAACAGTGGCATTATCTACACACGGTTCTGGGGTTTCTTCAGAAATAACTTTCTTTTCTAGGACTGGTACACAGTTTGTTTCCTCATTGACAGAAGAAACATGAACTGCTGATAATGTCTGGAACTTGTCTGCAACTTCAGGGATTCCCGCTTCCTGCTCAACGTGAACATCTTGTGGGAGACTCTTTGCTGTCTGGTCCTCATTTGTCTCTAAAGCCTGATTAAATTCTATCCCAGCTTTACTATCTATTTGATCTGTAACTGAACCAATGACATAGTCAGCATCTGGATTCTGAAAGTCACTTTGCTGAGCATCAGCTCCCTCGACACTCTCTGCACCATGTCCAGATATAGTTGCCTCTACCTCAGGCTCTGTTTCAGTTACAGTGTCATTACCGTTACAAGATAATACTTCTGATTCTTGAACATCTTCAGTTTTAGCATCTTCAGCTCTTATTTCTTCCATTGGCTCAGTGCTGCCTTCAGTTGCAAGTAATGGTTCATCAACACTTTGTGTTGATTGAGTTTCTCCTGATATTACTTCCATTTCAAGGGACACAATTCTGCCCTGCTCCGAATCTGATTTTTCTGCTTGTCCAGGTTCATCCACAAGAGCTTGTGTCTCTGGAGCAGCCTGTGATGTAGCACTTCCTTCATCTAAATCTATTGTGGTTACTTGTGCCTCTAGATCTTCAGCGAGATCCTCCATGGTCTCTTCTAGGGGAATGTCCTCTGATAATGGGTCTTCATTTTCATTTGCCATCTCTAAATCTAGTGCTGCTCCTTGTACAACTAATACTTCTGGTACTTGTCCATATTCAGATTTAGCGGAATCTGTTTGTAGTTTATCTTTTTTGTCCAGCTCATCTTCAGGCACAGGTTTGGTTTCCTTTTTGACTTCACATGTAACTGCTTCTCCCTGTGGAATGTCCTCTGATAAAGGTATTTGCATTTCAAGGGTTTCAGTACCACGCATCTCTAAATCTACTGCAGTTGCCTCCACACCTTCCAGTACATCTGATACATGAACACGTTCAGTTATGGCTGCATCTCTTTGTTTTTCATCTTCCTTCTCAGGCTCAGCAGTGACTTCAGTGACAGGTTCAGTTTCCGCTTTGTGTTCATATGTAACAATTTCTGCTTGGACAGTATCTTCTGATAATGATACTTGCATTTCAGATGTTTCAGTGCCACCTATCTGTGAATGTACTGTACTTGCTTGGTCACCTCCTAATACCTCTGATACTTGAACATGTTCAATTTTGGCAGCATCATTTTTTTCATCTTCCTTTTCACATTCAACATCAACTTTAATGACAGGCTGAGTTTTGTCTTTAAGTTCATCTGTGACTGCTTCTCCTATTGCAGTATCTTCTGATAATAGCATTTCGTTTTCAGAGATTTTACTACTACTGATCTCTGAATCTAGTGCAGTTGTTAGTGCAGCTAATACTTCGGATACTTGTCTGTATTCAGTTTTGGAAGCATGTGTTTGTAGTTCGTCGTCCTTTTCTGGATCAACAGTGACTTTAGTGACAGGCTCAGTTTCCTCTTTGGGTTCATCTCTTTCTGATGATGGAATGTCCTCCAATAATGGTACTTCAGGTGTTTCAGTACTAGTCATTTCTGAATCTACTGCGGCTGCTTGTTCACATCCTAATACTTCAGATACTTGCACATATTTAGTTTTGGCTGCATCTCTTTGTTTTTCAACTTCCTTCTCAGGCTCAACATTGACTTCAGTGACAGGCTCGGGTTCCTCTTTGGGTTCGTATGTAACAGTTTCTGCTTGGACAGTATCTTCTGATAATGATACTTGCATTTCAGATGTTTCAGTGCCACCTATCTGTGAATGTACTGTACTTGCTTGGTCACCTCCTAATACCTCTGATACTTGAACATGTTCAATTTTGGCAGCATCATTTTTTTCATCTTCCTTTTCACATTCAACATCAACTTTAATGACAGGCTGAGTTTTGTCTTTAAGTTCATCTGTGACTGCTTCTCCTATTGCAGTATCTTCTGATAATAGCATTTCGTTTTCAGAGACAGGCTCGGGTTCCTCTTTGGGTTCGTATGTAACAGTTTTTGCTTGGACAGTATCTTCTGATAATGATACTTGCATTTTAGATATTTCAGAACCATCAGTCTCTGAATCTTCTGTAATTGGTTGGTCACCTCCTAATACTTCTGATACCTCATCTTCAATTTTAGCAGCAACTGTTTGTAATTCATCTTCCTTGTCCCACTCAACATTGACTTCACTGACAGGCGCAGTTTCATCTTTGAGTTCATGTGTAATCGCTTCTCCTGGTGCAGTGTCTTCTGATAAAACATTTTCCTTCTCAGAGATAGTACTGATTTCTGAACATAGTGCAGCTGCCTGAACAGCTAATACTTCTGATACTTGTCTATATTCAGCATCTCCTTGTATTTCATCACCTTTTTCTGGCTCAACAACGACTTCAGTGAGATGCTCAGGTTCCTCTTTGGGTTCACTTGGAACTCTTTCTGATGGTGAAATGTCCTCCAATGATGGTACGTCCTTTTTAGGTGTTTCACTACTGTTCATCTCTGTATCTACTGCAGCTTTTAGTATTTGTCCTGATACTTCAGATACTTGCTCATTTTTAATTTTGGCAGCATCTGCTTTTAGTTTATCTTCCTTCTCTGACTCACCATTGACTTCAGTGACGGGCTCAGTTTTGTCCACCAGTTCACGTGTCACTGCTTCTCCTTGTGCTGTGTCTTCTGTTAATGGTATTTCCCTTTCAGAGATTTTAATACTACCGATCTGTGGATCAAGTGCAGCTGCTTGTACAGCTAATACCTCTGGTACTTGTCTGTATTCAGTTTTGGCAGCATGTGTTTGTAGTTCATCTTCCTTTACACACATAACATTGACTTCAGTGACAGGCATAGTTTTCTCTTCAGGTTCTTCAGTAACTGCTTCTGCTGGCGGAACAATATCTGATAATAGTACTTGCATTCCAGGCGTTGGAGTACTACCCATCTCTGATTCTAATGCAGTTACATCTACAGCAAATACTTGCTGTAGTTGCTTCTGTTCACTTGTGGCTGCGTCTGTTTGCAGCTCGTCGTCTTTTTCTGGCTCAACAGTGACTTTAGTGACAGACTCGATTTCCTCTCTGGGTTCACCCATAACTCTTTCTGATGAAGGAATGTCCTCCAATAAGGGTACTTCCTTTTCAGGTGTTTCAGTGCTAGTCATCTTTGCATCTACTGCAGCTTCATGTATAAACCCTAATACTTCAGATACTTGCACATATTCAGTTTTGGCTGCGTCTACCTGTAGTTCATCTTCCTTCTCTGGCTCAGCAGTGATTTCAGTGACAGGCTCGGGTTCCTCTTTGGGTTCATATGTAACTGTTTCTGCTTGCACAATGTCCTCTGATAATAGTATTTCGGGGGGTTCAATACCACCTATCTCTAAATCTACTGCAGTTGCCTGGACACTTCCTACTACATCTGATACTTGAACATGTACAGTTTGGGTTGTATCTGTTTGTATTTCATCTTTCTTTTCCAGCTCAGCATTGACTTCGGTGACAGACTCAGTTTTATCTTTGATTTCATGCCTAACTGCTTCTCCTAGTGCAGTGTCTTCTGTTAATAGTATTTCCTTTTCAGAGGTTTTACTACTATGTATTTCTGAATCTAGTGCAGCTGCTTGTGCTACTAATACTTGCTGTACTTGCTCACTTCTGCCTGGATGTGTTTTTAGTTCGTCGTCCTTTTCTGGCTCAACATTGACTTTAGTGGCAGGCTCGATTTCCTCTTTGGGTTCATCCATAACTCTTTCTGATGATGGACTGTCCTCCAATCTTGGTACTTCCTTCTCAGGTGTTCCAACACTAGTCATTTCTGAATCTACCGCAGCTTTTAGTACTTCCCCTAATACTTCAGATACATGCACATTTTCAATTTTTGCTGCGTCTGTTTGTAGTTCATCTTCCTCGTCTGTCTCAGTATCGACTTTAGTGAGAGGCTCGGGTTCCTCTTTGGGCTCATATGTAACCGTTTCTGCTTGCACAATGTCTTCTGATAATAACATTTGCAGTCCAGGGGTTTCATTACCACCTATCTCTGAATCTACTGCAGTGTCTTGTACAGTTCCTAATACTTCTGTTACATCGTGTTCAATTTTAGCAGCATCTGTTTGTAATTTATCGTCCTTTTCAGAGCTTTTTTTATTACTAATCTTTGAATCTAATGCAGGTGCTTGTGCATCTTCCTGTAGTTCATCCACCTTTTGTGTCTCAGCATTGTCTTCAGTGAGGTGCTCAGGTTCCTCTTTGGGTTCATCTGTCATGGTGGCTGCTGGTGGAATGTCTTCGGTTCTAACTTCCTTTTCAGGTAATTGAGCAATATCCTCTGTAGAATTTAATGTGGTGGCTTCTCCAGTTGTTAATACTTGCAGCTCTTGTACCTCTACAGGTGGTTGCTCTTGATTCTCAGCCTGAAGTTGCATGATTGCATCCTTTGTTTCTAACACACTTTGGACTTTCTGCCCCAAACCTCCATCTCTAGTTTCTTCTTCTTGCGTATAAATTTGACAATTCTCCGGTTCAGCTTGATGCGCCTCAATGAGGGAACATTCATCCACAACAGTCTCTTCACTTTTAGGTCGTATCTCTGTAGATGTAGCTTCATTTACTTCAGATTCACATTCCAGTACATCATGGTTCTCATTAGTACTTTCTAATGTTTTTATACTTTCTTCCAGATGTGTAACACTAATCTTAAGTATTTCATCCACAGAAAGCTCAGCAGTGTCAAATTCCTCAGTAGGAACTTCAGATACAAATTCCGTAGAAACTGCTTCACTGACTTCAGAGAGACTTTCTTTTTGGGCTGTTGCTGCAAGTTCATTAATTCCATGCAGCTCTTTAACCTTTAGACCTGTACAAATGGCAGTTGCATCTGAACTCCTGTGTATCTCCAAAATAGTTTGGTCCTGTTTTTTAAATGATTGAAATATTTGATGTGAGACAGAAGCAACTATTCTTTTTGAGTATATGTCTTCAGAACAAACTGGGAGTGCATTTAGGCTTATGCAGATGTTTTCAACAACCTGCTGCAAGACCTCCTCTGTGTCTTTGATGTCATATTCGGCTGGGACTGGTGTTGCATTTCCAGATGTTTTAGAAGACTCTGATAAGTGGGAGACTGCCGAGACCATTTCAGTTTCATCTGCCAGCGTGTTGTCTACAGGCTCTGGTGCGGTTATAGCCTCCGATGTGATCTCTATCATATCTTCTGCTATAGTGTCATCTCTAGCTGCCTCCTCAGCGACTGAAGCTGGAGTGACCACGGTCTCAGTGATAACACCCTCCTCTGGAATATCACTGAGTTGCTGATGTTTACTGATTAATTCTGTAACGTCTTCAGGTTCTACATTTGAAGCAGGGGCTGTAAAGGTCTCATTTTTAAAAGCATGCTTGTTTTCTTGGACCTTTTTTGCTTCAGTTTGTAGACTATCACTTAGTAGGAATGGTTCAGACGTCATATGAAGGACATCCTGCTGGATTTCATAAGCCGGTTCCTTTGGTACATGACTTTCTATATTTGCATCGGTTTGTAGGTGAACTCCTGTCTCAACTGTATCAAACTCAGACAATGGAACCACAGCTGGTGTCAAAGAGTCTTCATCATCTGAAGCTACTTCTTTATCAGCTTCATCTGAAGAAACATAATCTTGCTTTTCGGCAGCCATTCTCTTTTTCTGTCCAGGAAGAAGGTTCTTTATGGAAAAAGAGGAATCGTCCTGAGTAGCTCCAACATCAGACTGTGTATCCTCATCCTTGGCTTTTCTTTTGGGCGTGACAAGTTTTTTAAACGATTTCCATGTTGATGCTCCATCTGCATCTAGAGGACTTGCTGCTTGTTTGGCTGAAGAGAGTAGACTTCCGTCTACTTCATTAGAGCTTTCTACCGTTGAGTCTTGCTTGTTGTCATCGTCACCTTGGGGGTTTTCATCCTCAGAGTCGGATGTTTTTCGACTTCTGCTTCGTCTTCTGCCAGACCCGCACAAAACAGCTTCCCAGGAAACGGATGAATCTTTTCGTTTCTTGCCTTCTTCTGTGCTGTGGTCTGACATCTGCTCACCTTCACTCAGCTTTGATTCCTGCACTGGACCTGGGATCTGTTTCTCTTCGTTAGTTAAGGAGGACTTCTTCACGCTCTTCTTTGGAGTCACAAGTTTTTTGAAGGAAGCCCAAGCACCATCCTCCTCTCCTGCAGGACACTCTTCTGTCTGATCATCAGTTCCTTTGATAGAAGAGAGAAGCTGATTTGAAACATGTTCTCCAGAGTCAGACATTCTTGCATCACTTGATTTCCTTTCTCGCTGCTTTTTGGAGGATTTCTTTAAACTAGACGCTGACAGGAGCCTTTTCAGGGGACTGGCTTGAATTTTGTCTTTCTCTTGAGAACTCAAAATTTCAGCCTCACTCACAATGATGGTTGATGTAGCCGTAGAAGGTGTTTTCTCTTCACCTGTCGTCCTAGCTGATGAGGCAGACAGATTTTCCTCTTTAAGTTCATTTTCTTTACGTTCTGTCTCAGCTGTAACTGCCTCAACACCCACACTAATCTCTATATCATCTTGTTGTACTTTTACGGTTGGTTGTGTTGTCTCTTCGGCTTCTGTTTTCCTTATCTCTGCCGGTTCTGTCTGAGTTGCTTCATCTTCTGCAGGTTTCCTCTTCCTCCGCAGTCCAAAAAAGATTCCAGTTGTAAAAAATCTTTTAATTGGTGATACGACCATCTCTTCTTCAGGTTCGGCATTCGGTTGCACTTTTTCATCTTCAGGTACGGGTAAAGTTGTTCTTGGACCAGCTTTATCTGCGGCCTCTAGAACATCTTCTGACCTGACATCTGTCAGGGTTTGACATGTTAATTCATGATCATAGGTCTCATGCGCCCCATGTTCAGCATTCTCACTTTTCATTCTCACTTCCTTCGCAGCATATTCTGGTCTGTTTGGCTCTTCCTTGGTGGTGTCTTCGGGCACGTCCACAGTTATGTCAGGTTTTTCTGCTGAGCCTCTTTTTACTGTCACTTTTAAATTAACGCTACTGAATAATCTCTTAAAGCTTTCATTGATGTCATTCTGCTTTCCATTCATTTCCATCATATCAAGTGTTATTTCTTCATTAGCATCAGCTTTATTAGAGGATTCAACTTCATTAATTGCAACTTTTTCTAATGGTGTTTCTTCTTTAAGTGGCTTTTCTGCTTCTGAAACATCTCTGTCTGGTAAAAACCAGAAGAAAAATGAAATGATATTTAATATATGACAACAATAAACACTTTGATTGCTGAAACTGTAGGAGAGTCACATGAAATTCTATCCGATGAATTTCAGTAATGCTGATGTCGAAATTGTGTAATATACAGATGGGTACCCACCCACTGCAGAGATCTCATCCTCAGCGTGACCATCAACTTCTGCTTTAGTGCCATCTGCTTTTCCATTGATATCAGACATCTGCCCATTGTTTGTGACGATCTGAAATAAAGCACAAAACATAGATGAAAATGCTTGCCTGCCTGTGTGTCAAAGATTAGATTGAATGGACTTCAAATAATAGATCTCAGCCTTTCAGCAGTTAGTTTGAAATAATTTTGAGTGAGGGAAAAGCATTAAATAATTGAAGCACATTAATCATAGCTAATCATGGCTTCTGTGAAAACAAACGTGGTATTTCAATCCTCGAATTAACTGAGGGGGCTCCTATTATGTAAACAACCAACACCGTTCAGTCACTCAGTGCCAATCTCCAATATGTGAGTCAGATTATCCTGGAATGTCTGAGCAGGGGTTAGCGCAAAATAAACATTTCTTTCACATATGGTGGAGAAACGCACTGAAAAGGAAAAAGGCTCAAAATAGCTGTTAGGATCGTGATGCATGTGCTAATTCCTGCTAAGACATTTGTTTATTTAATTTTAACACAGACCAGTGATGCACAGTGCAACTAAATAAATGTACTGATAAATTTACTTCAGGCCACTCAGGATTTTTTTTTTCTTCAGCTTTGGGAGGCTTACAGCCGTTTACAACAACATGTCTTGTAGTCAATGAAACTGGTCATTCAAATAAGCTAAAAACCACATTTTACCTTAGCGTAAGTTAAGTTAAGGCCATAATCTGTTAAAGGTTGTCTGTGCACATAGCCTATGTTAGAAACCGTAACCATAATTTTAGATAATAAAAAACAGAATAAAGCTCATTAGTTGTGTTGACATTCCATTTGGGGAAAAAGTCTGCTTATTAAGGGTTCCAGTGAAAATATTGAGTGGCGTGGGAAAATATTGTTTCCTGTTTAACTAAGTTGACAACTTATTTTCTTTTAAAAGTGGCATATTAAGCCTCCATTCTATCTCAAATCCCATCATCACTGAAGTCACAAAGGTCAAAGTTTAGTAGCACAAATATAGCTCATAAAACATTAAAAGCTATTTTCATTCTCCCCATACAGTGCTGTCTCATTGACTTCCTGCTCAGCATGACCCAGTGATCATGTTATACACAAAGAATCAATGTCCCCTCCTGCTGAGTTCAGCAAAGAGGAAATTCCACCCTTTTACTAAGGTTCCTTGAAGAATGAAAGGTCATTATTCCTCCACTGTTTCGCTTTCCAAATACGGTAAATGCAAACGAAAGCATCACAAGTGAAAACAGGGTTCTTCATAAGAGCAGCTCAGTTAGCTTCAAACTACCATGGAAATGGATCAGCAACCAAGCAGGCGTTTATTTTCACAACCACTGAAACAATAAAATAGGAGCAGCATTGCTGGTTGTGCTTAGTTCTTTCAACTGTGAGGTTTTTTTCCCCCCATTTTCATATGTGTTTGAAAGCAGCACTCTGCACTATCCTCACAACAACAAAATCCAGTCTCCGGATGTTTCTACCAAGATGTGATAAGTGATGTGGTCCAGCTGTGGACGCACTGAAACCCCTTAACGCGTTAACAGTGTGGAGTAATCGTTAATACAAAGTTAACTTTGACTATTCCACTAATGACGAAGTGCTGTCTGTGTTGATACCTTGTGTTCAGCGTGATGCTCAGTCTGAGCATCATGCACTTTTCCGCTCTCCTCCGCAGCCGCTGAGTCCTCCTCGCTCTCTCGTTGCGCAGACTGAACGCCTCCCATTATCGGAGCCGCAGCGCAGCGGGTCCCTGTCCGGGCTGACTAATGATGAAACTACCCACAATCAAAGCGAGCGGCTGGAGATGCTCTCCGATCTCTAATGGTGCAGCCTGGATGTCGGAAAAAGTCTTTTTTAGCCAAACGCCTCCCTGCAGGATCACATGAAGCCTATGAGCAGAGTCTGGCCCGGCCCGGTCCGCCTCTCGCCGCATCCAAAAAAAAAAAAAAAAAAAAAACCGGCCTGCAGAGAAAACCCAGCCCGTCCTCAGATGACTGAAGCAAATGTCCGAGCAACAAGCGTGAACCTGCACCGCTGCGCAGAGATACAATAATGTTAAAGCTTTAGTTTAGAAACCGTTTATGTTCAGTACAAGCAGATAGATCATGTCCAAAAGCACATACTGCACAGTGAATAGTTTATTTTAAATAAAGTTTATGCTCTTTTTCAGTGCTCACATTTTGTGCTTGTCAATATCTGAAAGCTGTTTAGGTCATTGTGTAACAGTTGCTTTTTATTTTGATGACACATTTCTGTTTTCTTATCACTTAAGTATTAAAAGGGACCCTCTTGAAAACGATCTTAAGGGGTTTATCCTGATATATAATGCATTTTTTTAATGCATTATTCTGTATTTTATTTCAAACAAGCTTCAAAGGGACATGTCTGCTAGGAAAGTTATGCAGGAGTAGTTGGCTGTTTCATCTTAAAGCATTTATGGTATTTCAGATATATTTGTCAATGAAATAACAGCTCATGGAAGTGATCATACTTTAAAGCCAAGCAGGTTTTTCTCTTGAAATAGAAATCAACTGACTAACCGCAGCAAAACAGTCCTAATGTAATTTGAAGATTTGATTTGGAGATGTGGGCATGCTGTCCAGGATACAGGTCTGAGAATTTCACCACGAGGTGGACGAAGTTGCTGGAAAAGTTTTAACCTTTGAATGCGCTTAAGCTTGAGGAATTTGTGCCTCTGTCTTTTAATCTGATATTTATTTGGTAATCAACTGTTTGGAGGAACAGAGGCCTGGGGCTGTAGCTCCTGGCTACATCTGTGGGGGAATTTAAAGAAAGAGTTTCAGCTTTTTAGGAAAATATTCATTGGTTTATTATTGTGCATGATAGAAGCCTAATAGCATTCTCATGGCTGTGGTAATTAGTTGTAAGAACAGCTGAGTCTGGGCCAGTTTGTTCGAGGATCTACTTCTTGGTCAGGTGCACTGACTTCCTGGTGTGAGCTGGAAGGTGGCTGTTTCCTCCTGTTTCCCGTCGTTAATACCAACTGCTGGTGGAATTGATTTTACAGACCTGTATGACCGTGGTTATGTCCACAGCAGAATTCATCTGAAATATCATGTCCTCATTTAGTGTTTTGATGGTTTGTAATGGTTTAGTGTTTGACTTTGTGTCCTTCATGTCGCTCAAACCCTTATTTATTCAGTTTTTTCTGTGTTGAAGCTCATTTTAGAAACATATTTTGTTGTTAAGACAAGGTTGCACCAAACCAGATAAAAACTTATAAAAATATGTTTTAATTGGTGTCAATTCCTGTGTTTCTCGTCCAGTTTACTGCTAGGAACTCGATGCAATGAGTCTTTTTTTTTTTAGATTTGCATGTTTTGAGACAAACATGTAAAATATCAGCTGTGCTTCTTTGTGTGTTTTCCAGTTGAGCTCTTGTTCTCCGACAGCCTAACAGCAATGGCAATAAATGACTTCTGCCTCTTTATCTTTATTATTAAATAAAAATGTCAGCGCAGACGAATTTAAAACACATAATTTAGCTGAAAGCCCACCATCAATCAGTGTTATCTTCAGAATCCGGTCTATTTTCGAGACCGAGTCTCACCATTAAAATTATGTGTATTTATAGGAAATATTAAAAGAATTATTATGTTTATATGTCTGGATATAAGAAGCCTTCCTTAACGTGACCTTGGGAGTCTTTGAGCAAACAAACATCTACAACCGCATGACAGGCATAAAAGTTAATTTGATCAGATGTTCAGAGACACTGGTGCTGTTATGTGAAGCTCAGTGAAATGCTAATAATTTGAATTGATTAGAGTCACAACTTTGGGAAACTGGAAACAGCTGATGTTTTCTCCACTGGTTACAGCAGCCAAACAGTTGAGGCCTGGTGCAGTGTACTGTAATAACAAACTAGGGGGTCTCAGGGACTCCGCAGCAATAACCTTTATTTATAGAGCACTTGCATTACAAAGTGCCCCAAAACTGAACAACGGCAAAAACCAAAACCTAGGCTACAAAGAAACAACGACATGGTGATAAAATCTAGATCAATAAAATCAAATAAGATTAGCGAAAACAAAGTGTGTTTTAAGAAGGGATTTAAAAATGCTTCCTGACTGATCTGGTTTTTACAGGTAGTTCGTTCCAGGGAAGAATCAGCCCTAAAACACACTTAGAGTCAGTGTAAGGAGGTTAAAACAGGTGTGATGTGGTGTCTTCTTGTTTTTTTGTCTCACAGCGGAATTCTCTACAATCTAGAGGCAATTAATGGATTTTTGACTGAGGCGTGTGAAAAGTCTTCAAGCCGTGCAGAGTCAAAGACGTGTAAAATCATCGTGGTGCCTTAGCAAAGTAAACGTATGCATTTTGGAAACATTTCTGAGATGAAAGTAAAAAAAAAGTTTGGTTAAAAAGTTTAAGTAACTGTCAAACCAAACACCAAGATTGTTTGCAACAGACTAAGTGTGTTTAACCAGGGGACCAGTAGATGGCATTATCTGTTTTACCACCTGATTGGACAAATTACAACAACCTTCATTGTGTCTGTGTTGAGCTGCTTTGAGCTTTCAATCTGACGCAGGTCATCAGAGAGAATTCAGCGAACCACGATCAAAGACTTTGACAGGCGGATACAGCTGTGTGTCATCCACATAACAGCATGTCCACCGTACGTCCTAAGGGGAAGCATGCAAAAAGAGAATCAACCTGGTCCCATGAGTGACCCGTGTGGGACACCGTACTTAAAAGCAGAAAATGATGACTTATGATTGGGATTGAAGGCACAGAAGCTTCTGTTTGACATGTATGAAGAGAACCGCTTCAACACGGTACTTGGTGTTTCGTCCCCGTTTCTCGGTCTCTTCAATAACGTATAACAATCCTGGTTTTGTGACACAACATATTTTGTGTTATGCCATATTCAATGCTAATAACTATAGTGCCATAGTTGAACCATGTTGGGAAATGGTAGGGAGACTTGATCGTGTGATGGGTTTTATTTAATGTTTTAGCTGTGAAAACTTTATTTCCATCCGGCACGGTGACATGGTGACGGGATGTCAGGGGCAAAATTGGCTACTTTAAAGTTTCCAAATACACAAAACAGACCTTTGTTCTTGGGTTTAGCAGATTTTCAGCCTTTCATTAAGGAGACATTCTTGGCACTTTAATCACAAACTGTTTCCCAGAGTTTGTTTCCTCCAGTCAGGTGGATCTGAGCAGCACTGAGTGGTGCACACCGATGGTTAACTAAACTAAAACTACATGTGAATCTCGTGTAGCACATTTCATTGGCGGAAAATAAGTTGCTCAAATCAGAACCAGATGACTAAACAGAGACAATTAGATTTAAACTTGCAATATGTAATTTTTGTTTTGGGCCAAGTTTGCAGTGGAACTCACTCAAAGGAATTTTTTTTTTTTTTTTTGGTTTATACATTTTTGTTTTTTATTTTATTTCATTTTTAACTTTTTTGTCTGTTGTTGTCAATCAAGACCATCAGTACCTTTGGTCGTCTTGATTTCAAATTAGTTTTTGACCAACTTTAAAAATTATAATTGTTCATGTATTACATTGACAAATTCAGAGCAACACTGTTTATGACCTTTAACTATTACAGAAATGAGAGAAAGTAATATATATATGTATGGTTTACAAATTCAGGATAAACTTTTAAGCTTATGGCTGTTTCTTAGTCATTTGATTGACTGGATTTGCCTTTTTTGTGTCTTTGTTGTAACTAGCATAAATAATTACCTTCTAATCACCAGAGGAAAAAAATGTCATATATTGAACTTTTTAGGGTAAAGTCATTTTCAGAATAAAGTAGTTATTATATAAAGGCGTTATTGTTAAGCATAGAACAGTTTGTGAACTGTGAGAAACGGGCCATATGAAGCCAGTGCTGAACTACTGACATCTGCTGGACAAAATACATTATCACTGTTAAAAACGCAGTGCTGCAAAAGTATGCAGATTCTTCTTTTTTGAGTAAAAGTATCAAGGAAGCAATTAAATCTATGCAAAAAAAAAACAAAAAACAAACCCAACAAACAAACAAACACTTCCCTTCTGCTCTTTCTCGCACTTGCATCTCACAAAATTTGAACACTTTTCTGATAGGACTTTGCTTTCATGTTTTCTCCTTGACTTAGATTTTTGCTGCCTTGTACCTCACTTGTAAGTCGCTTTGGATAAAAGCATCTGCTAAATGTAAATGTAAATACAGAGATGTAAAAGTATAAGTCTCTCATTTAAAATCCAAGCATTAATTAAATGCGGCCTAATTATTTATCAATGCCAAACTGCCCCTGTGACTTATATATTGTTGTATGCTTGATATAATTAGTTAATGTTGATGAGAGTGTGTGAGCAGCCTTTTACTGTTGTAGCAGATCGAGGTAAAGCTAATTTTTTAGACTGGATTTGCCTTTTTTGTGTCTTTGTTGTAACTAGCATAAATAATTACCTTCTAATCACCAGAGGAAAAAAATGTCATATATTGAACTTTTTAGGGTAAAGTCATTTTCAGAATAAAGTAGTTATTATATAAAGGCGTTATTGTTAAGCATAGAACAGTTTGTGAACTGTGAGAAACGGGCCATATGAAGCCAGTGCTGAACTACTGACATCTGCTGGACAAAATACATTATCACTGTTAAAAACGCAGTGCTGCAAAAGTATGCAGATTCTTCTTTTTTGAGTAAAAGTATCAAGGAAGCAATTAAATCTATGCAAAAAAAAAAACAAAAAACAAACCCAACAAACAAACAAACACTTCCCTTCTGCTCTTTCTCGCACTTGCATCTCACAAAATTTGAACACTTTTCTGATAGGACTTTGCTTTCATGTTTTCTCCTTGACTTAGATTTTTGCTGCCTTGTACCTCACTTGTAAGTCGCTTTGGATAAAAGCATCTGCTAAATGTAAATGTAAATACAGAGATGTAAAAGTATAAGTCTCTCATTTAAAATCCAAGCATTAATTAAATGCGGCCTAATTATTTATCAATGCCAAACTGCCCCTGTGACTTATATATTGTTGTATGCTTGATATAATTAGTTAATGTTGATGAGAGTGTGTGAGCAGCCTTTTACTGTTGTAGCAGATCGAGGTAAAGCTAATTTTTTAGACTGGATTTGCCTTTTTTGTGTCTTTGTTGTAACTAGCATAAATAATTACCTTCTAATCACCAGAGGAAAAAAATGTCATATATTGAACTTTTTAGGGTAAAGTCATTTTCAGAATAAAGTAGTTATTATATAAAGGCGTTATTGTTAAGCATAGAACAGTTTGTGAACTGTGAGAAACGGGCCATATGAAGCCAGTGCTGAACTACTGACATCTGCTGGACAAAATACATTATCACTGTTAAAAACGCAGTGCTGCAAAAGTATGCAGATTCTTCTTTTTTGAGTAAAAGTATCAAGGAAGCAATTAAATCTATGCAAAAAAAAAACAAAAAACAAACCCAACAAACAAACAAACACTTCCCTTCTGCTCTTTCTCGCACTTGCATCTCACAAAATTTGAACACTTTTCTGATAGGACTTTGCTTTCATGTTTTCTCCTTGACTTAGATTTTTGCTGCCTTGTACCTCACTTGTAAGTCGCTTTGGATAAAAGCATCTGCTAAATGTAAATGTAAATACAGAGATGTAAAAGTATAAGTCTCTCATTTAAAATCCAAGCATTAATTAAATGCGGCCTAATTATTTATCAATGCCAAACTGCCCCTGTGACTTATATATTGTTGTATGCTTGATATAATTAGTTAATGTTGATGAGAGTGTGTGAGCAGCCTTTTACTGTTGTAGCAGATCGAGGTAAAGCTAATTTTTAAACGATGTTGAGCTACGGTTGGGTGATAAATAAAGCTTGATGTTGTTACTGTGGGTGCTAGATTAAAAATGAAACGGGGACAAGCTCCATGGCAGTTACAGGAAAGCATTAAGTAAAAGGTTAAACTCTACAAGAAGCTGTTCCTCTATTCAGGGAGGAAAAGAAGTCTTGAGCTACAATTGTCTAGAGTGAAGACCAAGCAGGGTAAAGTGCGGGAGCATGCAGGGCCCTGACCAGGCGATAGGTGATGAGAGAGAAGAACTAAACTGAAAGCTCGCTGCCTGCTCTGTGGTTTGCAGGAGGGGTCTTTGAGTCTCTGCAAGTTTCATTCATGCTGTTGGTGTCTTTTCCGCGTCAGCCCCAAGCTGTAGGAGTGTGTAGCCGCAGTTTGGTGATGCATCATTCTAGCTAAAAAAATCCCCCCTGCGAGCAGCAAGGCTGGTGTGACTCAAACCATGGAGGCAGATGGAAATTTCTGATCACATACAAACCACTGCTGGCTGAGGAAACCCTGTCGCAAAGCCTCCTACACACCACCTCAGCCATCCACTCTTCCTGTTAAAAAGGCACCTTGTTGTTTATAAAAATACATTTTCTGGCTGCGTGACTGTTGGGCTTTTTCACCGCACGCCCTGTGAGAGTAAGACTGATTGCCCAAAAATGTTGCAAACAAAATTGACTTCTGTAAGACTTCACCACAAGTTATCACATATGAGCATTTCACTTCCAAGATAACATATCTAAAATACTTCCTCTTTATTTTACAGATGCTTTTGGTGTCCACTTCTGTCTTCAGCTTCACATATTTCCTTTTACTCATTTGAGGCCATGGCAGACACTTTCTCTTTATGACCCTTCATCACCTGTCATGTTGTTTGACATAAAAAAAAAAAAGATGTATTTTTATCAGTGGATAAAAAACAAAATGGAGAAAAAGCTGCACTGAAAATATAGAAAAATGTAAACATAGACATGTCAATCATCGCCTTTATCAAGAGCCTTGGTTTCACCTCCCTGTACGTCACTGCATGGGATACAGGAGGAACGCAGAATGTTTTGTTTCTGAATTATTTCCTCTTTAACATCTATATCCTTGATGATTTTAAAAAATCCTTCACTCCTAACGCAGCCGTCACACTGCTAATTGGACCGCAGCTCCATTTCTATGATCAGCTCGAGCTACAGAAGGCCAGACGAGCCGAACAAGTAAGATGTGATAACTTTTATTGCTTTTTACATGTTGTTTAAGCCTGAGGTAGCATTTAATATTAAGTATTTTAAAATATGACCCTAAAAATGACAGTGCAGCCAGGAACATCCGAGGAAAACGAGACTCTTTTTGTGCTCGCGTTTATTAAAAAATGTGGCAAAAAATAATAGAAAATTTCCATTTATCTAACACAAGCTCTCCTTCATTGTTCTGCCAATTAACAACTCCTTTATATTTTTCCTGGCTGTTCAGAATTAATGTTTATATTGCATCTCCTCTGGCGTTTTTGTTGAATTCCTCTCAAAAACACACATTACCACATTTCATGGATCTCCACTTACTTGAAACCAAATATTATTTTAAGTGCAGCTTTTCTGCTTTAAAGCTGGTTTGGTAAGTCCTGAACAAGATTAAATGTCTTGGCAGGCCGAGAATGTTCTTCTAAGATTACGAGATAATGGAAAAGAAACAAAAATAAATAAAAACAGATTAGATGCTTGACTGACTCCCAGGCCTGTTGGATGCCTTCATGCATGAAACACACAGACAAGTACACACTAGTTTCATGCAACTCCTGAGTCATTTAATCTTTTAATGTTTTTGTGTTTGTCTTCTCAGTTTTTATAAAACAAAGAGAAGTATGCACAGCCACCTCTATCAGCCTTTAATGCAGCACAGATGTGTCAGATGTCTTCTTTACATTGTGCAAATGTCAAACCGATTTTTAATCAGTGTGAGAAAGTGTCAATTTGCTTTTTCTGCTACGTTTCTTCAGTTTCTTTACCAAAAATCATCTAAGGAGGCTTAATGAAAGTAGCTATTGAGCCACGTTATGGGAATTGTGGGTTCCAGGACTCCTGCTTCACTTTTGACCAATCTACCTTTAACAAGTTTCCCGACTGTGTCGAATGACTCATGTTTTGATCTAATCATCTTCTGACTGAGATAATGAACAGACTTTTGCACCCAGGTGAATGACAACTTTTCTCCTGTCCATTCAGTAATGAGGGACAGACTGAAGCATCTCCATCAGTTACAAACTGACTTGGAGGGTTTCACCCCAGTGGAGCTGGACAATTTGTCTTCACAGCCAGACCAGCACCTGGACTGCGTCCTGCAGAAAGCCCAGCAGATCCGCACGGAGCTCCAGCAGATCAAGAATGACATCAGTGAGTTGAAAGATGTGAACTACCAGGCTTTGAACAAGACCTCATACCCTGTAGTGGCAAAGCGGGACTCCAGTTCAATCGGGATAGGTATTAAACACAGGGGGGAAACTGTGCTGCAGCAGCTGCACATGATGAACGCTCTCAGAAAGGAGCTGGGGGCCCACCGAGGCACCTCTGACGCCGCAGCCCGTATAGCTCTAACCCAGTATCAGTGTCTTAGCAACGCGCTGCGAGAGGTGATGTTCAGCTACAGCGACACAGAGATGAACCACAGGGAAGCTTGTAAACACCACATCCAGAGGCAGATGGAGGTGGTGGGCAGGGAGGCCAGTGAGGAGGAGCTGGAGGAGATGATGGAGCGCGAGGACTTGAATGTGTTCAGCATCCAGGTGGACGGGAAAACGACTCACTCAGCTTTTCTGCAGATTGAGAGCAGACACAAGGAGCTGCTGGAGCTGCAGAAGAGGATGGAGGCCATTCAGGAGCTGTTCCTGGATGTGGCTCTGCTCACAGAGGAGCAGGGCGTAGCAGTCGAAAACATCCAAAGCTGTGTTCAAAATAGTGAGGTGGCCACTCAGGAAAGTGTGGTCCAGGTGGAGAAAGCGCTTGTGTCTTATCAAAACAACCCCTTCAAGAAGATGTTTTGTGGCTGTTTCCCGTGTTATAACAAATAGATCTGAAAAGGTTTGGATCAGTAGAAACTGTACTGAAAGAAGCACTATCTTCAAAAATCAGCTGCTTTCTAAAAGAAAAGCCACAGCACATTTAGCAGCTTTCTCAATATTACAGGACTCGTATTGATGGTTTTCAAGGTGATGCTGTGGCTGTGGGTTCAGACACGCTCAGTAAGAGTTTGCAAGATTAGAAGAACATCCATGTCAGTAAATAACTGTCTAATGTTAAAGTGGGGAAAAAAGGAGCTTGGTAATGCAACATTTTCTCAACTATTTATATATAAAAAAGGTTTTTAAGTAGATTCTCCTTCAAATGCAGGGTCAGCGGTTCAATCCCCAAGTCCTCCAACCCACCAGCATAGACGAGTTGTGAGTTTTTGCCAAACGAAAAAATGTTTAAAAGTAATTTTAACGTTCGTACCATCTGCTGACAGAGGCCAGGCTATGTATGAATAAAAGCCAGTGGTGGAATGTAACTAAGTACATTTACCAGTATCACAGATTAAAAATAGTCGAAATAAAAGTCCCATGTTTGCAACTGTTATCTAGAATTTCAGAACCATTTCAGACAGTGGAACACTGGGAAATG
Organism: Channa argus; assembly: GCF_033026475.1. NCBI lineage: Eukaryota > Metazoa > Chordata > Actinopteri > Anabantiformes > Channidae > Channa > Channa argus. The sequence continues at coordinate 17,263,011 of NC_090212.1, forward strand.
TATTTCTCTAAGTATTGATGTATGAACATCACTGATGTTGCTTGTAGTAAACATGGGGCTAATTTAGAGTACTTCATGTACTGCTGAATAACATAGTCAATAATAATAATACATCATCGTAATTTTGTCAAATCAAAGTAGCATTGTACAAAAGTACTAGTACACCGTTGCTACTACTTCAACTTTTTGCCAAAATGTACTTTTTTAATATCACATCATTTTAAAGTTGGACAATGAAACGTTCTGCGTCGACTGACATTTCGTTCTTACTTTTGCTTTAGCTTGTCATGTGTCGTCACAAACCTAAAACCCCCCGCATCTCCCCGTTAGAGCCTCGTGTGTCTTTGACAGTAAAAACAAAGATGATGGAACTTCTTCCTGAACTCGCACCGGACAAGAACTACGGTGAGATGAGGGGAAGGAGGAGTCGTGATCTTCCGCATTTGATCCAGCAGCCTGTGACGGACGCTGTGTGTGTGTGTGTGTGTGTGTGTGTGTGTGTGATGCCTCCTTCAGACAGAGATGGTTGACTCTTACAAATGTTGAAATTTGGTGTTTTGTCGCCGAGAAAAAAAAAGAGGAAATGTGTGTGTGTATGTGTGTTCGGCCCTGCTGCTTCGGCTGAGTTTGTAGATCGACCGGAGCCCGGAGCGAACCACCCAGAGGTACGTGGACTTTTATTATTGTTTTCTGCGCTTGTGATATTAATAGGCTCCAAAAATCGATGAAGTGATTCCTGGACGTTTCTGTGGAGTGATGTTTATTTATTAATTTATTTATCTATCTAATGGTAAATGATGAACGATTTTAAAATACGTTTTAGTTTTTTTTTGTTTGTTTTTTTAAATCACGCTAAAGACAAGTAACAGTTTTCCTCAAGAGGAAATAACTGAGTGTTAAGTCGACGCCCAGTATTTAATTTGTGTTTGCATTGACAAGGTCACAGCTGAGGAAGTAACTTACCAGGCTCCTTTTAAGGGGTTGAAACATATGAATAAATAAATAAAAAAGACTTTGGAGAGAATATATAGTTTGCTAAAGCCTAACAGTTGTATAGCTACTTAATACTGTGCAATGGTAGAAAAAAATGTGACATAATAGTGTCATAATAACTTTTTATGTATTCATTATTTCTGCAGTTGTAAGTGAAGGCAGGTGCCATGAAAAGTTAAAGAACAGCTTCACTTTGAACTTCTTAGGTTCTAGTTTGGTTAATACATGTACATAAATGTCAATAAAAGTCCCCCTCGCTTTATATTAAAATATCTCTCTACTTCCGAGAAAATCTTAAAAGCATTAATGTACATTTACACCCTAAACTTAAGCCATAGATAAGCACATTGGTGAAGTCACCCATTAAAACAAGAAGTGGAAGAAATATTGCATCAAACAGCTGTAGTGCAGAGGCATAAGGCTCGGGTCCATCCGGATCATCAGAAGGGGAATGTTGTGTGATGATTAATGGGAGAAGAAAGAAGAACCAAAATGGTTTATTTTTTTCTACATGTAGACACCTTGTTGTTTAATGGGGTGGAATGTTCCCCACCATGACTTATTTTAAACCTGCAGTGACCTGACTCAGTGCTGGAAAATAGTCCTGACTAACTGGGCCCTTTAAAATGGCGCTTTGTAAATTAAAGGCTCAATCACAACCCTTGTTTGTGCAGTTAGTTTTATTTCCACGGATTAAACAGTCAAGAGATATATCGAGTTGATTAATGATGCTGGTAGACAGATGTTGTCATCTCTGGACATACTGTAGCCAAACTAGCTGAAGCTAGCTTAGCATAACATGGAGAGTGAACAGGGCAAAATACCTAACCAGACTCAGTGTGAGGGTAGTGACATTTGCATATGTTATACTCTTGACACTTGATACAGCTGATACATGTGTTTTTGTTAACTTTTGTTCATATTTTCCCATCCTTAGCATTTGTGTTAAGTTAGCTAGCTATAGACTCACATTTCACAGACAGAAACGAGCCTGGTGAGGCACACGGCTCATCGTTGGTAAATGATCATGACTCCTCTTGCAGGTGAGATGAAGGACAGACTGTGTGAGCTGCAGACCTTGAACTCCAAGGCTGCAGAGGAGGACCGCAGGCCTGAAGACCACAGTCACCTCGCTGATGATGAGGAGGATCTGGAGCAACATGCTATCGTGTTTGAGGGAGAAGACGTGATGGACGGCATCTACAAGGAGGCCCAGGCAATGAGGAAGGAGATGGTGCTTCTCAAAATGGACGTGAAGCGCCTTGGGAAGCAGAACACCAGGTTCCTCACATCTGTCAGGAGGATCAGCAGCATCAAAAGGGACTCCAACGCTCTGGGACGGGACATCAAGGCCAGAGGGGAGGCCATTTACACGCGGTTGGAGAATCTCGGGAAGCTGAGCAAAGAGATGGAGGAGACACACGGTTCTACGTCGGCTGTAGCTCGCATGGTGCGTTCACAGTACGTGTCTCTGACCGGCGCCTTCCACGATGCCATGTCCGAGTACAACGCGGCCGAGATGGCCCAGAGGGAAAACTGCAAGACCCGCATCCAGAGGCAAGCAGAGATCATGGGCAAGGAGGTGACCAGGGAGCAGATCGATGAGATGATCGAGACGGGCAAGTGGAATGTCTTCTCCGATAACCTTCTCCTGGAAGGGAAATCCGCCAAATCGGCTCTCAATGAGATCGAGAACAGGCACAAGGAGCTTCTGGAGCTCGAGGGCCGCATACGGGACATCCACGAGCTCTTTTTCCAGATGGCCACGCTGGTGGAGGAGCAGGGTTGCATGCTGGACAACATAGAAGCCAATGTTTGTGCAACCCAGGATTATGTTGTAAAGGCTTCCGAACAGATCAAGAAGGCTGTGAAATACAAGAAAAACAATCCATGCAAGAAACTTTGTTGTTGCTGCTTCCCTTGCTGCAAGTGAAACACCAACAGTGTTAAATGTCTTTGTTCTTTTCATAATGTCACAAATATTGAGATTAGCTTCAAATCAGCGTCCTGTGCAAAGCTGCCTGTGAGATATTTCATTAGTTAGGGTATTTATTCAGCTTTATTTAGCTCTAATGCACAGCTGAGTTCAATGTCTAAATGTCCTTAATGTGGTAAAGTTTTCTTCATTGAGCCAGTCTGAGAAAATGGAGTCATTTCAAACCACGTGGTCCGCTGCAAATAAGCAGATGTGTACAGCCAGATGCAAGTGTTACATTTGCAGATTGTTGGTGAGAACAGCTTTGGTAAAGACATTTAAGCATTTATTTCAGCTTTGTAAGTCTTGTAAACTTGCGTTAGATATTTAAGTGATGTAAAGAATGATTGTCTTCGGATCAAATTTGACAGCCTGATTGTAAAGCCTGTAGATAAGCCTGAAGACATATTTCTTATTACCAACATGTCTTAACACATGACACAGCCTGTGACGGTGGTTCGCTGTGGAGACCAGACGGATTCATGTGGATTGTGCAACCATTGGCCAACCCCCGCATAATCACAGTGACCAGGGCTGCAGTCGGCCTCTTGTCTCTCGGAACTGGTTTTTCTCCTTTTTCATAGAGGGGCACGTGGTGTGACTGCGGCGACAATGGGACACCAGCCAGCTGACTCTCTGTTGGTACAGCAGGCCTCCATCTCATTTTCCTGTCAGAGTAATTGATTAGAGGACAAAGGGCTTTTTACTTTCCCCTCGCGTGATCAGTCCACACCCACTGGGACAATCCCAGGCGTCATCTAGTGAACTGAAGCCGAGAGATACCAGTGGGTGTTTTTAGAAGAAGCGCCTCTGCTCCGTTTACAAGTGGGTGTCAGGGCTCTCGTAAATGCAGTTCCTCAGCAACCTCGTGCGGTTTGTCGGGAGGGGGCATTTCCTGGCACCGCTTTTTTTTCTGGTTTACTGTCGCGTGCAGTCACCAGGATGGCCGAGTGGTTAAGGCGTTGGACTTAAGTTCCAATGGACAGTAGTCCTCGTGGGTTCGAACCCCACTCCTGGTATGAAATTTAACCTGGAAAACAGCTGCGGCTCCGCGAACACGAATGACAAATCTCTTTCCACTGTCATTACTTACGCTTTGATTGACTTTTCTGCGTTTTACTCCTTCATTCACTCGAGAACAATGTTCAGGTTTTTATTGTGTGATCGCTAATTATAGCTCATCGTATAATCTTATTTGATCCACACAAAGATTGCGACACCGCACATGGCGAAACACCTCTGACCCAGCTGATGAACTGCGGGTCATGTCGTCTTGTTTCCTTTGTGACGGGATGCTCAGGCAGAACAACTCGCACAAGGAACCCACTCGGTGTTTTATTGTGAAGATAAACTATCACGAGCGAGAAACATGACTTTTTGCTTTTGAAAAAATAACCGTAATTCCCGCACAATAACCCCAAAAAGGTACTTCTGTACAGTCGATTACTTTATTATAACTGATAAACTGGCGTTTAGCCTGCTCTTCTATGGTGCATGTACTTCTAACACACCGAGTCAAATCTAAGTCACTGAACATGTAGATTAAAGTTTCTGCCTGGACCTCTCATCCTCTCATCTGGCGGTGAACTCGTGGCGATCTGGTGACATCTAGCAGTAGGACATGAGAATAATATGCGACAGGATTGAATGGATAGAGGGATCATTCAAATTTCCAAGAATATATTTTTGTAGCTTTTTCAGTTTGTAGGATCAATGTGTTTCTAATGGGTTGTCTCTAGCATTTATGTAACACATTAAAATCCTGTTCTTTTCCTTTGTCATATTGGCCATTTGCCCCCACACGGACTGAGAGAACAATTTGCTTGATTCATTACAATAAACCTTTAAAAGCCTTAAAATAGTGAAGATATTGTCCATTATTCATTTAGTTAATTTATCCGTGACCTGGCAACACTAAGCCAGATGTGTACAAAACTACCTTTTGACATTTTGACCTTAAGCAGGAATTTTTTTTTAATCACCAAGTCATGAACATGTTAAAAACAAACCACTGTGCTGCAGGTCATCTATACTGCTTAGAGAAAAACAAATGTTTAAAAACCAATAACCTCTTTATTAAACAGCTTCAAAATTCAAACCTATGAAGCTGGCATACTTTGGTGGAAGAAAAAATCTTGTGTGCTTTGCTGAAAAACAAGTGTGCTGTAGGTGAAATACAGCAGCTTCTTAAATTTTACAGGCCCCTTGAATGTGTGAACTTTGTTTGGGTTGAAGGACATGGATCAGTGGACAAGGCTCAGCAGTGGCTCTCTGACTGCTCTGTGGCTACATAGGTTCGTACACTGCTACCAGCTGGTGTGATGTTGCGATTGATGAGTGTTCTTTTAAAATGGGCTGAACTGAAATGAATGGGTGAATCTTTACCAATCAACTGAAACCCAATGAGCCATAACGACAAATTCAAAACATGTTTTTAGAAATGCAATGAAAATCATAGTCCGACATCTCTTAATTATACAAGTTAATGCGGGGTCTATCTCGGTCTCTCTCTCTCTCTCTCTCTCTCTCTCTCTCTCATGAAGTTTAAGGAAGTCTGTGCAGACCTCTTTAGACACAGTGCTGGAGTGGCTTTAAGACAAGACTCCCTGATGGAGCGACCTGAAGACAATATAGACACTTTAATCCAATCTGAGTCCAACAGTCAGTGCCGGGAAAATGCAATAAGCTGCTCATATTCAGGTGTGAGAAGTTTGTCGACAAACATGAAACACGACACTAAACAATGCGAAAAGACCTATAAAGTACGGGATTAGGGTTTGAATACGTTTGTAAAGGAGAGATTGCGGTTTTTAGTTTTTCATTACTTTGCAAAAATTTCTAAAGACATGTTTTCACTTTGTCTTAATGGACAACAGAGAATCCATAATGATAAATGTATCCCCCCCCCCAAAAAAAGTTACATTACCTCTGCAGAGGTTGATAGCTCGTGTACATCATTCGACTTTAAATTAAAAAAAAAAAAAAAGTAAATTTAAAAGATTAAAAACGAGGCATGCAACCAGATCTGGATGAGATTCATCACAATACAAAATTTTAAAATCATTATATTACATAAACACCTTATATGAAAATGTGCTAAACTGATTGTTGCCTGAGAAGTAAACAACAACTGGACCAACCATTGTTTTCCAAAAGACATCAACCTTACATGCAATACATTATTACAGAACAAATAAAGAAAACTAAAGAAAAGAACACTTCTCAGCATCATAAATCATTTAAATCTAGACATAACAGAAGCAGAGTTTTCCTTTGCAAATAAAAGTACCAGTAGTACAAAAAAACAACAACACACAGATGGGAGTTAAAACTTGGGTTTGGCATCAAACTTCACAAATATGAAAACAAAAACTATCACACTATCATGAGTTCCTTTCTGCTTTATGTGACATTTTCGACCAATGATTCATTCCATGGTTTTAAATATTGTAAGTCATTTTCTTAGTGAGCCAAATAATTCATGTTCATGTATAGACCGCATTTCTTAATCTAGATTACAACCCTGATCACAAATTGCATTTCTGCCAACAAGTTCAGTTATAAACAATGCTGATGGATGGCAAACAAGAAAAATGTAATTTGTTAGTCCGGCACTGCAACACACACCGTTAAGCTACAATAATACTGAGTGGTACGCCTGTCAGTTCTGAGACCCCATAATAAGAGTAGTTGTAAAAGCAGTAAAAAGTAGCTGACAAACTTGTCATTTGAAGCAAATTTTGTTGTCTACAGTTTTCAGCAAGACAAACCTTTGTGCTACAACCCTGAGACACCAGTAACATTTGATCACAGAGGACATATAGTGCCACAAACCATACAAACCCGATAAATAATAAACACGAAGAGAATTAATTATGCTTTTTACTGGAGGGAAGCGTCTGCCCGTTATGTTTCTAAACACCTGACCTGCAGGGTTTTATGAGGTCTGAAGGAAACCAAGCATTCTGCTCACTAACTACAGACACTGATGGATCCCCATAGTCACGGAGTACATTCATTACTTTCCTGCTGCGTAGAGATTTCTGGAGATAAGAAAACCTAACAGACACTTGCTGTTTGCTTGTCATTGTAGCTGGTAGAAAAAAAAAAGGAACCACAAGCCAAACACAGTTTAAAGTGTTGGCTATCTGGCTGGTGAATAGTGTTATAAATATCTCTCAGGCTGACTGACCTACCAGCCCATTAGTCAGACATGAAAGAAGAAAAAGACTAAAATGGACCACATTGGTCAATGCAACACATGCAAGACCACAAAACACACTATAATTTATCCCCAAACATGACAACGGTGACGTGGTGCTGCCAAGAAATCAACAGTCACAGTGACACTGCTTGATAATCCTGTAAAATGACACATTGTGCACAGCTACCACAGATGTTTGGTCAGTCTTATAATGCAACGTTAAAGCCATTCAATCCATGATCTCTAAAATCGTACACAAATGGTCACTCTGGATATCAGGATAAGATTAAATCGTGCAAGACATCAGTAAACTGGTCCAGCTAGAAGCCGTAGAGAAAGTTCACTGAAATGCTCAGAACGAGCTCAGGACTAGAAAATCAAGTGTTTCATAAGTTAAGGCTCCGCTCTTACCTTCAATGTAGCACAGTACTGACTTGTGGATATAAAAATAAAACAATTCTACAACAAAACAAGACTATATACATTATGTCGCAGTAGACAATGGTACAACTTCAGTACAATAGTACTTCCATCAGAATGGAATATAGAAGGCTAGTTATGCAATTTGCTTGTTTACAGTCCTGATCATTGATTTTAGCATGTCAACCTCCAGTTTATTATAATCAGCACGTTAGTGGCTGTGTCTTAAAAATGGGAGTGATTTTATTGCCCCTGACAAGCAAAGAGCAACTCGGTTTAAAACCTCCAGCCTAAAGTTGTCTTTTCTTGTTACTATTTAGGCTGGAATAGAATAATGTCTGTAAACAGTGGAGAAAAATGTGTGTATCTGAGTTGTGATGGTCTCAATAATGTCCCAAAAAATGCCTTCATCGCTTATGCTACTGGTTTGAGGACTGAACGCAAACACCTCCCCTCCTTTGTGAGCTCTCTGGTGAAGCACATGCACGGCAGAGGAATGGCCTCTTCCCGGCGAGCAACTGTATTGAACTTGCACTTCTTGAGGTGGTCGGCCATGCTGGCGATATTGGCAAACTTCCACTCGTTTACTGTACCAAAAGCTGTGCTGAAGCGCCACACCTGATTGACAAAAACAGAACACAGCTGTTATTTCAGCTTTATCTTGTCTCCAAATAATAAATAAGTACAACTGTTATAAAATGTGTTTTTTTTAAAGGTAAAAAGCAAACTAACCTTGTCTGTGATCTGCCATGAAAGAGAACCATCAGCACGCCGTCTCTTCTCCCACAGCAATACAACCATGCCACGCATCTGAAGCAGGCTGGCACATACATTCCTCATGGTGCGGGAGACTCTAGACAGTTGGCACAGGCTGAAACTGTCCAGAAAAGTTGCTACATGTTGCAACACCTCAAATGGAAGACTACTGAACTGATCACACTTAGAAGCAAAGTGGCAGGTGTTTCCATTTAAAGGTAAACCAGGCTGAACCCCGAATGAGCCAAGGTGCCTGTCGTGGATGATTCGAAACCCCTGTACAGACGGGCAGAATCGCCTTTGGGAGTAGGTGCAGCCATAATATGCCAAAGGGCAGCGTTGCTCCATCCAGCCATTCAGTCCAGCATGAATATCTCCATGAACATTTTTGAAATGAGACAAGAACTCATCCCGCCGGAATAACTGCCCACACACGAAAGTGAACATGGAGCGCTGTTTCGTTTGGTATCGAGCCACACATTCGAGCACCAGGTCCAACCTGAGTGTGTGGAAGGGGCTGGGATTTGAAAGCTGAGGGCTGGCATGATCACAGGCTGAGGCCGAGGCTATATCTCCCACCATGGTGTTGGTTGCAAGAATGGCTGAAGGAAAGGAGAAAGTCTGAGTGCCAAAGTCAATGTGGTAGCCATCAACAAACCTGCTGTCTGAGATCCCTCTGCCCCCCGGAGAGTCACCGAGGCAAAAGAGCAGAGCTGCAGTGATGAGATCGATTCCGTGAAGACCCATGGGGTCATCTGCCACCTCTAGGTCAGACGTGTCCACAGCCTTGTCCTCCATCTTTGCTCGAAACAAGTAAGGGTCTGACAGCAGAGCCCGGCGGCCATTAAACGTAAACATACTTATACCTCTAAGGACTTCTACATTCTGTAATTTACGTTCCAGGCACCTAAACCTGAGTTCAGTGGGCAAATGTTGCAGGAAGCTATTCCGCATGTGTTCAGATAGCAGGAATGGCATTGCAGGTGTAAGCGCTGCTTGTTGAGGCACAGCAGGCTCCAGGGCTACAGCGGGTATGTAATTCGGAGGCACCTCTGGCCACACAAGGTGGGAATCACTTATTGCCTCCGCAATAATGTCCTCCTTCTCTTCAAAGCACAACTCAACAAAGTCATTCTCTTCTCCCCAGCTAATATCGTCGTCTTCTCCGTCTGCTTGCACTCTACAATCCACTCCGCCGACTGCTCCAAGCTCACATTCAGAATCCGAGTCACTCTCTTGCATATCGACATTCTTCCCACCCTCAGCAACATAAACATAACTATTCCCATTCTCTCCGTTATGGATTGCTTTATTCTTATCAGTCTTTTCCCCATTTAAATTTCCGACAATTACTTCAATATCCTTGGAATTAGTGAGGATGTCCAAGGCCGCTGCTAAGGTTCTGCTCGTCTCCACTGAGGCTCTATACAACCCATTATAAGGCTCTTCTTCCATTGCCACTGCACCATTGGTTAACACTCTCTCTGGTAAACTTGACGCCGTGGCCATCTTTTCACTTTCATCTACTTCCTTGCTTCCATTCTTTGAAATATTTGTCGTGACCTTTAGAGACTCTAACAACATCCTCTGATCCTGCAGGGCCAAGGCCATGTCCAGCTGTTCTACCTCGTGAAAGTCTTTGCTTAAGTTTTCATAGGACTTTCGATCGGCATAGCTCACAGGCCAGCGGTTCCACTCCATAGTACAACACACTATACTTGCTGGACAAGTCTCAAGGTGTTGTGCCATCTTGATCCTTGCAATTGTGAATGGGCAGCCAAACCCACTGTTTAGGCAAGGCAGTCGTTCATATGGACAGAGCAGACGATGTTCCTCTAGTTTGCATGAGTGAAAAACTGCCCCACAAACAAGAGGACAGCCAACGAGGTCACAGGAAACATCCACCTCTGGTCTTACCATGCATCTTCTGTTAATGCATTTAAGGCAGTGGGGGTGTAGATTGTCCATTTTTACTCCTTTCCCAACTGGTTCTGGCAGGAAAAGTGGGTAATCTCTGAAACAAAGTAATCAAAAATCTAAATATATTTGTTTGAGGTACAAACATGAAAAGACAATCAGAGGTAATGTGTTTTCTTTGTGGAAGTACACAGCTGTCCGCTAAAACAAAACTATCTGGTGTTACATTTTTAAAGGACACTCACATGACTTTCTGACGAAACACATACAAGGCACTATGCATAATAACCGTCACACATGCACTCTCTATGAGCATGTTTACAATTTTTCATGATGTTTAGTAACATTTCACAACACCCCTCTTAGGTTTCATGGTGGCACCAGTCTCTCCATGACTTCAGGGGCTAACTTGACCCCCTCATCTTTGGGCTCTGAGAGGTTTGGAGTTTGGTAACAAGTTAGACAAAAGGCTTAAGAGTTTCTTGTCAGCCAAAACAGACCCACGAGTTAAATACCTTTGAATCATTAGCCTTAGCTTATTTGGTAGTGTTGCTTGTGTGAAGGGATTTGTAGCATAATGAATACTTCCTAACAGAACACCGAACAATATAGTTACACAACAATACCGCAAATCCAAACCACAATACCACACAGGAGAGCTGCAGATCTTTAAATCTATGATCACTGCTAACCAACTACATTACGCAAGAATAGCTGGCAGGTTAGCAAACAGCTAAAAACACAAACAAACACAACGGCCGGTTCTAATTATTCCTACCAATTAAAGTTTTGGCAAGATATACGTTACTATCACCAAGGCCTGTGTAACTTCAACAAGTTGTTTTCGTGCAACATATGCAACAAAAAAGCTGAACTGAGAAGTTGATAAACGTTGAGAAGTTAAACAAAAGAACAGCAACAACATGGCCAACATAGCCTTAGCAGCTAATGTTACACTTCGCTAACTTTGCTAACCGCTAGCTTTATACAAACTGCTTACCGGAGTTACGCTGTGTTTTTAAACAGTTGTTCCGCTGTATCAGCTCCGTCGACATCAACACCGAGGAAAGCGCAGGTTTGCAATCATCTCACGGTAATAAAAGTGTGTTACTCTTCTTATGTTATCAACTGGCTGCAACTGGCGATACGGGTGTTGAGCCGCTCGCCTCTCTGTCGGTCGGCGTTTGTGTTGATCCTGGTGCGGGACGTCACAGTAGTACGTCATCGCGTAAAGGGGACAGTCATATTTAGGACGCAGACCTTTGATAGAGCGGAGCACTGAAATAGACAGACTGGGGAAAAACCCTGAGGGCAGTTTGACATGTAAAATGTCTGTGATGGTGATTGTGGATTTTAATGAGAATTAAAAAAAAAAATGGGACAACAGAATTCAGTTTTATGGACACATATCTGGAATAAACCAAGAACTTCTCTCAAAATAAAATATATTTTTTTAAAGATAAACATTGGATTTTAATTTATTTATTGCACTTCACTGTAATTGTACTGTATTTTTCTTACCCTCATTCTTTTTCAGTTTTGTTCTATTTTAGCTTATTTTTATATTCATTTAAATCCAACTCTTTCACCAGTGGTAGATGTCACATGTGAGTAACTAAAATGCTGTTTAAGTCTCGGGGAATGCACTTTTTTACTAATGAAAAACATAAGACAATACTTGAGGGAGACCTTTATTAAACTGATTTCCTACAGAGAAAAACATTTATTTTGCAAAGAGAAGCATATGAAAGACTTTTCATTATTATTATTATTATTATTATTATTATATATGTGTGTTAGCCTTTGCACATGTGTATGTGTTTGTATGTTTATACGCCCAGTCAGAAAGGACCCTGAATCAGGAGGCCACCTCTGAGATATGGTGAATATTGGACAGGGTGAGTTGCGCCTCCCTCGCTGGGTAGAAACGTCTTGAGTGAAGCCACAGTCTCCCAAACACCCC